>NC_064284.1:47213376-47242508 GCF_019186545.1 Solanum stenotomum
GGGTGGGGTAAAAAAATTGAATTTAAAAACAAGCTTTAATTTTTTTTTTTGGGGGTGGTTGGGGAGAGGGGGCTGGTTTGAGGGAAGGGACAAAATAAATTGATTTTTTCAAAAAAAAAAATTGTAATTTGAAATTGGAAGAGAGTTTTGGAAAATGTTTTCCTTAAGTTTTGAAGGGAAGTCATTTTCCTTAAATTTGAGGAAAATTAGTTGATTTGGAAAACATTTTCCAAAACATTTAACCCAACTAAACATGTTTTCCTTCATACCAAACACACCCTCAAGAGAGAAGTATTGAAAACACCCCAAAACTTGACGCAAATTATTAGTTTTATCCCTGAACTATTGACAATCTTAAAACATCCCTCTACTCGACTAAATAAATTTAGATACACCCTCAATCACCCCCGATTTGCCATTAGACATAGAAAGTGGTCTCAACTCTTGTGTGACATGTAACTCTTAATAAAAAACCGAGAAAAGAGAATTTAGGGGAGTATTTCACTAATGTTGTAAGACCGGGGGTGTATTTAAGTTCAGTTAGTCAAGTAAAAATGTGTTTTTATAGCTGTCAATAGTTTGAGGATGAAACTAATAATTCACACATAGTTTAGGGGTGTTTTCAATACTTCTCTCGAAATTTAATTGATTAACAAAAGAACTTGTTTGTACTTTATTTTGAATATATATTTCTATATGTGTAATGTGTTAGAATGATACAATTGACACAATTTTTAATTGTCGAAGTCATAATACTCTAGTTTACAAGTATATATTAGTCGAAGTTGAACAAACTATGGTTACCGATTTTCCATTCCGTAGAATATCGAACCCAAACTTCAATATATAGAACCATACCTAATTAAATTGGTATGGTAATGGTATAGTATTTTAAAAATCGAATATCGAAATTATGGTATAAAAAATTTTCAAATACCGTACCGTACCGTAGCATACCATGCCCACCCCTCATTCCAATGTATAGATGACACAAAAGAATTGGGATATTTAAGCTTCCGTATTGGTCGGTTTGATTCGACCTATTCGATATTAAAGTTTATTGATTTGATTTATCGATTATCAATTTGTAGACATGTAAATAAGAAAAGGACCAAAATTGTTCCTAATCTTTGTCTTACACTCAAAATGATCCTCATCCTTTCACAAGAAGCACTAATGATCCTTCTTCTTTGTAAAAATGATGCAATTTGGGTCGGTAGGCCTAATGTTGGTGGCCTTCTCTAGTACACTAATGTTAATAAAACTACGCTATGGGAATGTAGGCTAAGCACCGAGAGGATATGGTTAGATGGAGGTTCTCCCAATGTTAGGTTGGATCCAATGAACATCTTTCATATCCAATAACTATGTGCCCACATAGGTCCTAGCTAATGGATCTACCTAAGCTATGAACCGGTCTTCCTTCGGCAAGGAGATCAACCCTTATGATGTGGGATAGTACATCGGATTCCATATCTACCTTGCATAGTCTATGTCGGTTAAACACTTATTCCCTTCATGTGAGATGTGCACTCTAGTTACTTGATAGGTACTACAAAGTGTAGGTAGTAGTATTGGATGCTATCTATACATTGCACGAGTAGGCTTTGAAAGGGCTATGGTGAGTTCTCTAAGTCTTAATGACTAAATGTGTGAAAGTCCTCTAAATGCATGAATGTGTCCTAAATGAACTTAATGAAGAATGTTGGCTTAAATGTGAAGATGCATGCTTTACTTGGATTGTATAATGAGACTACTTTCTTGTCATGACTTAGTGTATATGAATGTGCCTTGTCTAGGGTGGCTTCAAAGAAGTAGTTAGTGTGAGTAGTAGTATGGGATGCTACTTGCACATTGCACAAGTATGACTTAGAGTTGTCTTAGATGTTGGTCTTAATGTGATGATGTGATTCATGTAATGTTTGTGTCTCTTAAATGCTTTATTGTGTAAAGGTTGAAAGGGTGAATGGTAAGTTCACTTTTTGTGACCTTAAAGGTGGTGCCTTAGTGTGGGTGGTGGTATGGGACGCTACCTATACATTGTACAAGGCATAGCTTGAGGGTTACTTTAGGTGGAGGCTCAAGGTGAAGGTAAAGGGTTATATGTGATTTTGCTCAAATGTGAATTAGGTGACTTTGTATGTTGGTTGTGACTTATATTATGCCTCTTGTATCAATGTTCGTGAAGTTTTACAAAATGGCATAAAGTGTGGCTTTCAACAAAATGTCCCTTTTAAAGCATGTTTTTGCATGGTCATCATACTTAGTACATCTTTGTGTGCTAACCCATATTTTCTTATTTTTACTACAAGTGTAGGTTCTGGCAAGTGATTGCATTCTCTAGTGAAGCTTAGGATTAGAGTTCTCTCAAGACCTCTTTTGGTATGTCCTCATATGTCGAGGACAAGGACTTTTATTGTTGCTAGTTCTTATGTTTTAAGACTTTTGTCTATACCTCGATTGTAAAGGGCCGTTACCCTATCTTGTTAAAGTTTGTCTAAGATGGCCATGTGAGACTTAGTATTCCGCTACTTTATAAATGAGACTTTTGAATGTTTTGAATAGTATGGTTTTGAATAAAAAGTTTTAATTCCGCACTATTTCTCTTGTCTATGCAATGAATGAGCTAAGAGGATTGTATTAGATCCCTTTGGGGTCGAGTACACCATGTTACGACTAGGGGGTGCTCTCGGGTCGTGACTGTTTTCTCACATAAAGAATTCTAAGGTTGAAAGGTCTTCTCATCTATAATGAATTAAAGTAAGGAGCTATTCCAAGAATGAGTCAAGGGGCGATTACCCATGAACCTCTAATGAAATACAAGATGATATTACCCATGTCACATGATGTAAGGACAAGAGGCGATTACCCATGTCACAAGATGTAAGGACAAGAGGCGATTACCCAAGTCCCTTAAAGAAAGATGAATACGAATAATCGATATTCTATGAGAGTTATGCTTAACATCGAGTGGACAAGTGGCGATTATCCATGTCCCATAAACTATGTGCCAACATAGGGCTGTCTAGATAGACATTACCTAGTGGATTCCTGTAAGCTAGAAAGTTCATGGTCTTACCTTGGCAAATAGGACACCTCTTTTTGGTGTGGGAGACATCGGATTCCATGTTAGCAGCTCACATGGTCTTACATGTCGGTTAAAGGTAATTCTTCCATATTAATGAATCAAGGTTACTTCAAGAAGTATGTCACCTGTCTTTAAGATGACGTTTATTTGCATTTACCATGTTTTATGACTCATGCCCTCTAAACCCCTTTCATATATCATGTTTTAGATTGGTCTTTGCATCACATGAAGATATCTCTTTAGGCATGTTTTCAAATGTTTTATGCATGGATATCATACTTGGTACATGTTTTGTACTAACACATACTCTTGCCTACATTTCTCCAAATGTAGGGTCTGACCTTACATATTTGCACTTTCGTGGCTAGGGATCTCATATAGAAGATTGAATATTGGTGAGTCCTCATTACCTAAGGACCGAGCTTGATTTACTTTTTTTTATTTGCTTTCACTTTTCAAAATTGATGTACGAGCTACACCCCGATCAGTCTTATGTAGTAGATGGTTTTGAGACGATGTTTAGACTTTCGCTTTCGTCAATAATTTTTTTTTATGATTGAGACTGTCGCTTAAATCTCTTATATTCTATTATCTTGTATGATGAATTCTAAGTGGCTTGTATGGGGCCTCTTGGGGTCTTATATGCCATGTTACGCCTAGGGGCTACCTTGGGTCGTGACAAACTTGGTAATGAGAGCACAAGGTTTAGAAAGGTCATAGGAAGTCTCACAAGCCACGTCAAGTAGTGTAATACCCCGTAGCCTTGAGGGGGAAGTTTAACATGAGTTGGGAGTTCCAAGTGCCACCCACACCCCGTGGATGGAACCACTCCCCATTAGTGGGTATCGTGGGTGAGCTCCTCCTTGAATCTGCCTAAGGCAGTGTCCACGGGTAGGACCCACGCCTCGTGGATGGGGTCATAGGTCCCAAGCCTACCTTGCCAACCCCCAGAACCAAACCACAGCCAACCATCACGGGCTGTGGCATTCCCCGTGGTTGGGGCCTCGTGGGTTGGGGCAGTGAGTTGGTTTAAGCGGTTAAGTTGGGGACTAAGGGGTCTTTACGAAATTAATTAAGGATTAAGTGGTGTCATTTTAACCTAGTTTAGACCACCTATATAAATAATTTAGACCCCTAAACTAAGTCAATTAAGTCATTCTCTCAACTTACCAAAAAGAAACCCAATTCCCTCTCAAATATTCTCTCTCAAGGAAGTAAAGAAGAAGAAGAAGAGAATCAAGCTAGGTCAAGCCAAGTCTCCATTGTTTCAAGCTTTAAGGGCATTGTAATCAAGGTATGATAGCTTATTAGGGTTCCCCAATTGTGAAGATGAAATCCCCAATTCAAGTTAGGGTTCCTTCCAATATTATGGGTTATGTTGATTATGGATCTAATTGAGTGGATATTGCTTGTTTATGATTGAATTAGTAGTGAATCATGTTATTGTGAAGAAATTACATGTTTTCTATGCCTTACCCTAGTTTAGTTGATGAAATTGAAGTAATGTGGGTTTATGCCTTGAAAAGTGAAATTGATGATTTAAAGATGATCTTCTAGGGTTGATGATATGTGTAGTAATTTCTTGAGAATGAAATCATAAAGACATGAATTGAATTAGACTAAAGTATATATGATGGATCATGACTAGTAATGATTGAGATTGAGCCTTTATGATGATATATGATTAGAATTACTTAAGAATGAAGCATGTGATTAGAATGCCTCATGATCTAGGTGTATGTGATGATTGTAAGAAGTATAGCTTATAGAGTAAGGCTTGTTGTTATGAATATTGGTTCCTAATTCTTTGAGGATAAATCTAATATGACTAATTATGTACGTTGAGGCTTTGAGAGTGAAGTGTTAATGATGTAGTTGTTGTGTTATGAAAAGTTATTCTCATATACACACTTATGCATGAATATGATACGATATGAACGGTTCTCTCACCTAGAAGGATTCTAGGTTGAAAGGCTTGCTCACCTAAAATGAATCTAAGTCCAAGGACTAAGAAATGTGACAAGGCTTGAGGTGATTCCCCAAAGACCTTTGTATGAGAGGGATGTGAGGTGATTTCACTTATTCCTAAATACATAAACATGAGGTGATTACCCATGTCATGATATGAGAAGTGTGAGGTGACTACCCTTAATATATGACTTCTAAAGCAAGGCAAAAGGTGAATACCCATTAGCCTTTAAAGTGATATGGAGGAGAATACCTATAACTTATTACGATGGACATGGAGGCAAATACCTATACTTATTAGGTGATGTGGAGGCAAATACCTACATTATACCCTATTAGGACATGGAAGCGAATACCTATGATTCCTTAAAATGCACATGGAAGCGAATACCTATGATTCCTTAAAATGAACATGGAAGTGAATACCTATGATTCCTTAAAATGAACATGGAGGCGAATACCTATGATTCCCTAATATGAATTATGTTATGAACTATGAATTGTGTGGATTGTAGCTTGAAAGGCCTTCCATGATATGTATGGCTAGAGGTGATTCCCCTTGTCCATGAAAGATGAGCTAAATATGAGAATAAGAGGTGATAATATGTATGATGACCTAAAGTGGTACTTAGCATGGGTGAGATTATGGGGTCTTATTTGTGCATTACACAAGTATGCTTTGAGGTTACTTATGAAATGTTTCTTTTACGTTATGAAGATCTAAGTAGGGACTTTGCTTATGAATATGTTGTATCTCTTATGTTTATGGATTATGCCTTATGTTGACTAATGCCTATATTATGTTTATATTTGAGATTATGCTTATGACTATCTTTTTATGTTCTTATGATGTTATGTTAGTTATCATATTTATTACATGTTTGTACTAACACATACTTTTGCCTACATTCTTATCAAATGTAGGGTCCGGCGATATTGACTTCCATCCTCATGGCTAGGTTCATAGTAGAGCAAAAAGAAAAGTTTTGGTGAGTCCTCATAGCATTCGAGGGTTTGACCACCATGTCTTTCTTTTATGTTTTTCTCTTATGTTTAGACTTTTGTATGGGCTGTGTCCCTAAGACTTTCATGTATTAGGTGGTTTGAGACAATGTTAAAGACTTCCGCTTTTGAGGCTTCAATTGTATTGAAAAAAATGTTTTAAATTTCCGCACTTTTCCTTTACCTTATGTTATGATATGCTAAGGGGATTGTATGAGACTTCTCAAAGTCTTGTACGCCTTGTTACATCTAGGGTGTACCCTTGGGTCGTGACTAACTTGGTAATCAGAGCACAAGGTTTAGAATGGTTCTGGGATTTCTCAAACCACGTCTAGTAGAGTCTTGTTCATAAGTATGAAGCGCGTCACATTTATGAATGAGAGGCTATTGGATGTTTAGGAAACTTCACTTCTTCATTCTCTAAGTCTTGCCATAGAGTTTGACTCTATTAGGTCTTTCTCCAAATCCGTGCCCGATGGTTTCAGTATATGACTACTACAAGGGCCAATGCTAGAAGGAATGAGGAAGACAATGTGGAGCAAGAAGTTCCTCCTAAAGCTTCGATTGATCCTTTGGATGAGAATATATCAAATGCGGAGATTAGGTCGGCTTTTCAACTGTTGGCTCAAGCCATGACGACATAAGCCAATAGAGAGGTTGTAGCTCTGGTGAATCCTAATATGAATTCGGCGGCTTTAAGAGTGAGAGATTTTGCAAGAATGAACCCCTGGAATTTCATGGCTCCAAAGTGGAGGAAAATCCTCAAGGGCTTATAAATGAGGTTTATAAGGTACTTGCTATTATAGGGGTGACTTCGGAAGATAAGGTGGAGTTAGCCGCTTACCAATTGAAAGATGTTGCTCAAGTGTGGTATGATTAATGGAAGAATAGTAGGATGGTAGGAGCGGGTCCCATAGAGTGGGAATTGTTTAAATCGGTGTTTCTTGATAGGTTCTTTCCCCAAGAGTTGAGGGAAGCTAAGGTGGAAGAGTTCAGTAACCTTTGTCAAGGAAGTATGAGTGTAAAAGAATATGCCCTAAAGTTTACTCAATTGTCCAAGTATGCTCCAACTATGGTGACAGATTCGAGGGATAAAATGAGTAGGTTTTTGACGGACGTGTCCAACTTGGTAGAAACAGAATGCCGTACAACAATGCTCTATCATGATATGGATATCTCACGACTTATGGTGTACGCTCAACAAATTGATGAATCAAACTTCATGGAATAGTCTAGGGAGAAAAAGAGGTCTAGAATGGAGGATTATAACCCCTCCCCTGCAAGGTCCGATGGACATGATCGCCCTAGGGATAGACAAAAGTTCCCCGAGCAAGATCCCTCAAGTACTCCTAAGTTCAACCAAGAAAGGGTGTCTAACCCTAAGCCTCAAGGAGAGATGTCACGCCTCAAACCCCATTAAGACGGACAGGCACTCGATGCCCTAAAGGCCCGAGAGAACCCACATGTGACCTGTGCTTACTATGCATGTAACTATGAAAGTTTTGTGACAAGTTCGCCAGGGACACAACGATATGAACCGACATAAGTAGACTCCAAAACTTATATACAAGACTTGGCCATTGAGGCCACAACTTGTTAAGATGCAACTGAACCATATACATAAGTCTACAAAGCCTCTAAAAGATAGAAACCTTTTGAGTAGGTCGGGACAGACCCCGCCTTACCCCTAGCTACGATACAATACCAAAATGAGTCTACCAAGGGCTCAGTAAAGCTCCGAAGCAACCTGGAGCTCACCAAAAGTAGCTGAGTGTCGTATGCTCCTACTGAGGAGGTCTACTAGCGAGAGTACCTGTGCCTGCAGCATGAAATGCAGCGTCCCCCGCGAGGGACGTCAGTACGAAAAGTGTACTGAATATGTAAGGCAACTACATATATAAAATAAGAGTTCAAACGAAACCAGGTATCAACGTATAAGTGCATAACTCAGAATAGGAGGCTGCCTCTGTTAACTCTGGTGGGGTCATGTATGTTATATTCTTGTCTTTACCTTTATGTGTGTTATGATCTTTATAACGTATGTGATATAAGTGACCAGCTGATCAGTGGTAAAAGAGGATGACCCATGCTAGGCATTTTAACCCCTGGGATGCGGTCCTCAACATTGCACAAATCGGGATCGGCCCATGCTAGGCTTTTGCCCCTGAGCTGCCACCCTCCTATACCCATTGGGATCGGCCCATGCTAGGCTTTCGCCCCTGAGCTGCCACCCATAGTTATACAAATTGCTTCACTTAGATTCTTTAATCTTTGAGATTGTTGTTTTGGTGGTCACGATTATTTTTGAGATTTGGAAATACGGAACAGTAGTAGGAGACATGAAAATAATACTTTAGGACAGTAGCTACAATATAAGGAGCTACGTAACATTAATGCATTACTTGAGAGTTTGAATGACACAAATGACTTCAATTGACTATAGAGTACTGAACGTGTAACTAAGTAATTATGTACACTTAGGAGGGGGGGAATATTGTTAGCTATTTGGATATCGTACGTTGCCACTATGTTTCCTTTACTAGGAATAGAACTTAGGAAATTCACTTATTGACATTAATCGCAAGTATCAGATTTCATGCCAAGAAATATGGAATCGAATCGCCCTACATACCTTTTTTTTTTGACCAATACCACTGTCACAATTCAACCTCCCTTCTTGAATGCTAATCTACAATATAAGTCACAATTAAGCTAATGTTAGCAACTAATCAAGGCCCTAAAAACAGTAGCTAACACTTGACGGAAAGTAGGCCCATACAACCCTTGCACCAATGGTGAACCACCACACCCTTCTTCTATACATTAATACAACTTCATACATCCTTTTCCAAGATACCCAAACAGCCCCCAACAACAATATACATAAGGCAGCCACTATCAATCCCTAAAAATCTTTCAGCATAATAGGAGCATATTAACTCAAAGATTTATCACCATCCATTAGTTCTTGATAAATATATACAAAATTTTCCACCCCAAATCTGTATTTAAAGAGAGGAAAAAAATGGGCAGTAGTCTTACCTTAGTTTCTAGGAATTTATCCTCTAAAGTTGTACTCCAAGAACTGAAACTCTCCTTCAAACTTTTACTTGAAAATGGGGCAATATTCAAGGAACCAAGGTTTTCTAGGGCTGCTGATTGAAGCCAAGAGAGACCAAGAGAGAAACTTAAGAAATCTGAAAATTTTGCAAGTTAAAAATGAGGTAAAAGATCTGATCTTTATCCCTTTAAAAAGGAGGTGTAATGGCCGAATTTCTTGACTAATTTTGGCCATATATTGTCAAGTAGGTGACCCACCTACTTGGCCCCACCTACTTGGCCTTTTAACTTGGGCTTTTGGGAACTTCAACACTTGTTGGGCCCTAATCCGAATTATCCCTCTATTCATGTCAATTTGGGCCATAATTAATGCAAGTAAGTGGTAGTGCATTTGGCCCAATTATCACTTTACTACCTCTAGTTTAAATACTTCCGTTGGAGCTAACTTGCAGTACACATGCTGAAACGTGCAAGGTGTTACCTCACCTTGCGAGCTAGTTTAAACCAACACTAATCATATAAGAAGCACGGTCCCTCACCTATACTATAAGGCTATGTCAAGTATCACGTGAATAGAACCAGCATACGCATAATACAGGTTGTTACAAGAGAGTAGTGGGGTTCTGTTGCCGGGATGTAGTAAGTGTGATACGAGACATGTGTCACGACCCAGGGGTACCCCCTAGATGTAACATGGCGTGTTGACCCCGAAGGGGTCGCATACAAGCCCTTACCACATGCTTAACATAAGATAATTGAAAATACTGGAAAATTTAAAACTTTCTTTTGATCCACACAATCAAAAACATTTTCATAAACAAGCGGAAGTCTTTACTAAACCTTTGTCTCAAACCATCTATTTAAAACTCATGAATGAACGTCTTGGGACGCACCCCATACAAAGTCTAAAATATAAAGAAAAGACATAAGGGAAATATAGGTTCGTCCTCGAAGCTATGAGGACTCACCAAATCTTTAATTCTTCTTGCCTCCTAGAAACCTAGCCTCCAAAGAAACTCAATCTCCTCAACCCTATATTTGATTAGAATGTAGGCAATATGCATTAGTACAAAATGTACCAAGTATGAAAGCTAGCACAACATCATAAGAGCATCTCAAATGGTTAGCCAACATAAGACATAAGCACAAGAGATAATAATAGAATCATCATAGTCATAACCAAAATCTCCAATATAAGCATCACATGAACACAAGTCAACATAAGACATAGTTAATAAGAATAGGAGATAAGTCATAACAATATAAGCACAACTGACTCTTGGTCATAAATACCATAATAGAGCCATTCTCAAGTAACCTCAAAAGCATACAAGTGCAAAGCATGAATATCATCCCATAATACCACTCAAGCCAAGTAACCCTTTTGGGTCATCCTAATCATGGTCTATATGCATAGTTAAGTCTTAAACCCTTCTACCATAAGGGCACCATACTCCTAAGTAAATTCAAAGAACACTTGTGCAATGTATTAAAGACATCCCATAATACTCTCCACACTAAACATAACCTTCAAGTCATCCTAGTCATATTCACCCTCCTTTGGTATCACTATTGGCTTACTTCATGTAGATAAAGGAATTATTACTTCTAGTCAATCCTATCTTGGAAGGCATCTATAGTAACAATCCATCAAGCATCACTCATGTAAGACAACACTTATAAGGTAACCTTTAGTCATACTTGTGCAAGGCATGAGTAGCATCCCATACTACCACTCATACTAAGTACTTCTTTAGGTCATCATACTCATGTTCATTAATTTAGAGGCTAGCCCTCGTTTTAAAGAATGGAACACTAGGAGACACTTTACTAAGTCTATCTTAGTTCCTTCTTGTTTGAGCCCTAAGAGATACTATACTAGGTACAACTTAGTTCATCATATTGGAACTTCTAGGTAATACTACTTATAGCACAATCTAAGTTCATTAGACTTGAACTCTTGGAGATGCTACTTAAAGCATAATCTTAGTTCATTAAAAAGTTGGATCCTATGAGATACTTCTTTTAGCATGTCTAGGTTCATTATTATTATTATGGACTCTAGGAGCCACTACTCAAAGCATATCTAAGTCCATTTATACTCTTGAACATTATGCGGTCCTTCACTAACTTGTCTTTGTCCCTCAATACTTAGAACCCTAGGATATACTACAATAAGTACATCTTAGTTCATTAAGCTTGAGTTCTAGGAGACACTACTTAAAGCATACTCTTAGTTCATTTAGTTTGGTCTCTAGGAGATTCCCCTTCAAGGATAATCTTAGACCATTATTTGCATTGGACCCTGGGAGATGCTACTTTTGGCATAATCTTTGCCCATGAGGTTTGAACTCTAGGAGATGCTACATTTAGCACAATCTTAGTTCATTACCAATATTGTTTAATTGGNAGTTTGGTCTCTAGGAGATTCCCCTTCAAGGATAATCTTAGACCATTATTTGCATTGGACCCTGGGAGATGCTACTTTTGGCATAATCTTTGCCCATGAGGTTTGAACTCTAGGAGATGCTACATTTAGCACAATCTTAGTTCATTACCAATATTGTTTAATTGGGATATAACCTTAACCGACATGAGAACATATGATCTCTCATGGTGTTACCCACACCATCAAGGGTTGGTAAATTTGCCAAGGTGGAACCGGTTTGTTAACTTAGTCGGATTCACTAGCTAACTTCCTACGGGGCATGTAGTTATGGGATACAAATATCGCTACTAGAAACCCAAACTTCACTAGGTGAGGCTTCCATTTCATGAGACATACTTGGCAAAATCAATAATCTTCTAGGTGAGAGATCCCATGTGGGAAGCCCAAACTATGCTAGGTGGGAACCTCAATGAAAGCCCAAACACATCTAGGTGGAACCTCCATGTCATTTCAATATCCTCTCGGTGCTAGGCATAAATCCCACAAGATAATCATTAAGTCTCTACTTGGACTCAATAAATGGAAAGGTGTTCTTGACCACCAACCCATGCTAATACCTCTTTTAGACCATGTGTGAGCAACTATCACAATCCATGACCTAGGTATAAAGGCTCTCTAGTCTTAGGTTCAATTAGTTAGAAGAAGTCCTTCAACCCTAGAACCATTATTATGTGAGAAGTCTTTCATGTTAAGTTCATATCCATACCTACTAGAATTCTTCATTAGACAACTATATCATTATGACCTAAGTGATTCTATCACTTCCTACCGCCTATGGTTCATAAGGTGATCTAGGTAGGTAAAGGTCTCTGAACACAATTCTATTCATTAGCCTTGGATTAATATGTTGATTTTACTCTTAAAGCCTTAGGATCTAAAGTTGATCATATTAGCTTCTTGCTTAAGCCCTTATGATCGTCATTCATGACTATGACTCCTCAATCTCAAAGACTATAGAACATAGAAGCATATTATGAACCTAAATTACAAGACATTCAATCACATTCTTTGATACTAGGTGATCTTAGTCCTAATTTGCCTTAGAGGTTCAATTTCATCATTACAAGTCAAGATAAATCATGTAGTATAGAGTCTAATTTAATTCATGTCTAGGTATTCATAATCTTGATCTATTACTACACATAACACTGATTTAGGAAAATCACTCAAGAACCTTCAAACTTGCCTCTAATGGCATCAGCCCACAAACATCACATTCATCAATTTAGGTTAGGGTTTACCATAGAAACACATGAAATCATCATAAGATCATTAAAAAATAACAATTCAATCATATTTGGATGCTATCCACTAGATTGGAATCACATCCAAGCCCTACCCACAACGCAATCACAACCCTAACTAGAATTGGGTTTTTGAGTTCACAATTGGGGGAAATCTATGGGGGCTCCATGGGTGGAAGAACCCATGGATGAATAAGCTTCACATACCTTCAATCAAAGCCCTATACAAAGCTTGAATCAATGGGGAAAATCGCCTGCCCTCTTGTTCTTCTTCTTCTTCTTCTTCTTCTTCTTCTTCTTCTTCTTCTTCTTCTTCTCCTCCTCCTCCTTCTCCTGCTCCTCCTCCTCCTTCTCCTTCTCCTTCCCCTTCTCCTTCTTCTATTCTAGAGAGATGATTTTTGGGGTCATTAGATGAATGACTTAAAGTGGTTAGTTTAGGGGTCTATTAACTATTTATAGGTGGTTATTTAACTATCTAACCGACTCCCCCCCCAAAGCCCTTAATCAATTTACTAATCAAATCCCAAACACCCAACTTAAAATTAAAAAGCTGAAAATTTGCAGCATTCACGACCTCACCATCCACGGACCGTAGATTGATCTACTGTCCATGGTTTGGTCTCGTGGTTTGGGTCAGAGACTCATATTTTGCAGGCCTGTGCAGGATTGATCCACGCCCATGACCCACGAGCCGTAGATTGATCTACTGGGCGTGGTTTGCAACCATGAACCGCCAAAAGTGGACTGTTTTGGGGTCCTCCTCAAGGACCCTCTGGGGAGTCGTACCCAGACGTTTAACCCCTAAACATGTCATTTTAAGTAGGGGAGTCATTTATTTTGATTTTAACCCTTATACAACACTCCAAAACTCCACTACAAGACTCTACAACACACTAGTTCAACTCACTAGTTTCCGGGCATTATAGTCGTATCTTGACGTTAAACCCCTAAATTCCTCAACCTTCACTCGGGAAACCATTTAACAACACTTAATCAAGCTTCCAACTTCAAACTCACATGTGAGGCTCTAGTTTCACCTATTGGATTCCGTCAACCATTAGCTAAGTCTTACTAGTTTTTACGGGGTGTTACATTATCCCCCACTTGGGAACATTCGTCTTCGAATGACCTTTAAACACTTCTTAAAGTATAAAATCTAACTTAGCGGCCCAATATGCATGCACTACATCTAGTATGTACACAACAAAGGAAAAACTCCACTTCAAAACCAAACTCACTCAATGTAACTCAAGGGAGTAGGAACTACTCCTACAAACCCAAAAATGCATCAGTTCCTATTTCTACTCTTTTTTTTTAAAGGAGGAACTAACATCCACTAACTAAAACATGCTCAACATGAACTCATGGAGCCTAAATGCAAAATATTTCTCAAAAAGCATTCATTCATGGATGCATTTTTCAACTCCAAAACTAGGGCATGCTCTTACTCAACTCATGAAGTCTATATGCAAGTTCCACAAATGCACTACAACATGAGACAGCTAATTCATATAAATCATTTCTACCAAGACTTAAGCAATTTCATGAACATGCATATAAGGAAATCATGGCATCACATAAGGGACACAATAATCCTACTAGATAGGCACACTATCCCTCACTTGGGGGTAAGCCTACACAACTTTTATAAACATCATGCATACTAAAAATAACTTCAAAATCCAACATAACAAGTCTTAAAAGACAAGAAATCTGGAAATTTTACAAAGGCATGAAACACATACCGGAAGGGACATGAGGAGATCACTCTTGATTGGAGAGCATAAAACCTATGATTACTTGGGAGCATTGGACTTGGCCTGCCTCCCTTTAGCCCTAAGGATTGGACAATCTCTCTTCTTCTGACCCTCATCACCACAACCATAGCACCCTTCCTTTTCGGCTAGACACTTACCATAATGCTTTCTCCCACACTTGGAGCAAGTAGGCTTAAACAACATGGATTCACTATTACTCCCTCTTAGAGGCTTAGGTTTAAACAACCCCTATTGATTGGAAAACTTTTGTTGGGTCCTAGGTTGACGATATCCCTCAGAGCTAGAATTGGAGAAATCCCCATCATCGGTTCTAAGTCTCTTAACTTCCCTATTTTTCTTCCTAAGCCCTGACTCCTCAACTTGTTGAGCATGTACCATCAACCTTGAGATATCCATGTTGTCATGGAGCATTTCCGCTCGGCATTCTTCTTCAATAGCATCAGACACACCGGTAACAAAGTGACTCATCTCATCCCTTGGATTAGAAACCAAAGAGGGGACATATTTGGACAACTTAGTGAATTTCAAGGAGTATTCTGTGACACTCATACCCCCTTGGCGAAGGTTGATGAACTCCTCAACTTTGGCTTACCTCTTCTCACGGGGGAAGAACCTATCAAGAAAAGCCTTCTTGAATACTTCCCAATTTATGGGACCCGCCCTTATAGGCCTATTGTCCTTCCATTGTGTGTACCACACTTAGGCCACATCTTTCAATTGATACTCGACAAACTCGGTTTTCTCAATAGAGGTGACCCCTATTGCCTCCACTATCTTATAGACCTCCTCTAAAAACTCTTGTGGGTCTTCATTCATTTTGGAACCCAAGAAGATAGGAGTGTTCATCTTAGTAAAATCTCTCTACCGTGAGGCCATGGTACTCACATTGGGCTCTACCCGGGGCCTAACTTCTCGGTTGGCTTGAGCAGTTTGGGTTTGAGCTTGAGTGGTGACGTCTTGAGTTTGAACCGTCACGAGTTGGGTTAAAGTTTGAAAAGCCGCCCTTATCTCCACATAAGTCATGACCCCTTCATCATTAGGAATTTGAGGAGGAACTTGGAGAGGAACCTCTTGCTCCTCCTCACCTTCCTCATTTCTCCTAACATTAGTCCTAGTTATAGCCATCATTTGAAAAAACATACGGTAAAGGTTAGGAGAAAGACCTACTAGATCTATATTCTATAGCACGTCTTAGAGAATGAAGAAATGAAGTTTTCCTAACGTCCTATAGCCTCTCACTCATAGATGTGTTACGACGGACACTGATGAACAAGACTCTACTAGACGTGGTTTGAGATATCCTAAGATTTATCCAAAAACCTTATGCTCTGATACCAAGTTCGTCACGATCCAGGGGCACCCCCTAGACGTAACATGGCGTAGCTGACCCTGAAGGGGTCACATACAAGCCCTTAGCACATGCTTAACATAAGATAATTGAAAATATGGGAAAATTTAAAACTTTTTTTCGATCCACACAATCGAAAACATTTTCATAAACAAGCGAAAGTCTTTACTAAACCTTTGTCTCAAACCATCTATTTAAAACTCATGAATAAAAGTCTTGGGACGCAGCCCATACAAAGTCTAAAATATAAATAAAAGACATAAGGGAAATATAGTTTCGTCCTTGAAGCTACGAGGACTCACCAAATCTTCAAGTCTTCCTGCTTCATAGAAACCTAGACTCCAAAGCAACTCAATCTGCTCAACCCTACATTTGATTAGAATGTAGGCAATATACGTTAGTACAAAATGTACCAAGTATGAAAGATAGAACAACATCATAAGAGCATCTCAAATGGTTAGTCAACATAAGACATAAGCATAAGAGATAATAATATAATCATCATATTCATAGCCAAAATCTCCAATATAAGCATCACATGAACACAAGTCAACATAAGACATAGTTAATAAGCATAGGAGATAAGTCATAACAATATAAGCACAACAGACTCTTGGTCATAAATACCATAATAGAACCATTCTCACGTAACCTCAAAAGCACACAAGTGCAAAACATGAAAAACATCCCATAATACCACCCAAGCCAAGTATCCCTTTTTGGTCATCCTAATCATGGTCTATAGACATAGTTAAGTCTTAAACCTTTCTACCATAAGGGCACCATACTACTAAGTAACTTCAAAGAACACTTGTGCAATGCATTAAAGGCATCCCATAATACCCTCCACACTAAGCATAACCTTGAAGTCATCCTAGTCATATTCACCCTCCTTTGATATCACTATTGGCTTACTTCATGTAGACATAAGAATTATTACTTCTAGTCAATCCTATCTTGGAAGACATCTATAGCAAGAATCCATCAAGCATCACTCATGTAAGACAACACTTATAAGGTAACCTTTAGTCATACTTGTGCAAGGCATGAGTACCATCCCATACTACCACTCATACTAAGTACTTCTTTAGGTCATCATACTTATGTTCCTTAACTTAGAGGTTAGCCCTCTTTTTAAAGTATGGAACACTAGGAGACACTTTACTAAGTCTATCTTAGTTCCTTCTGGTTTGAACCCTACGAGATACTATACTAGGTACAACTTAGTTCATCATATTGGAACTTCTAGGAAATGCTACTTAAAGCACAATCTAAGTTCATTAGACTTGAACTCTTGGAGATGCTACTTAAAGCATAATCTTAGTTCATTATAAAGTTGGATCCTATGAGATACTTCTTTTAGCATGTCTAGGTTCATTATTATTATTATGGACTCTAGGAGCCACTACTCAAACATATCTAAGTCTACTTATACTCTTGAACATTATGCGGTCCTTCACTAACTTGTCTTTGTCCCTCATTACTTAGAACCCTAGGATATACTACATTAAGTACATGTTACTTTATTAAGCTTGAACTCTAGGAGACACTACTTAAAGCATACTCTTAGTTCATTTAGTTTGGTCTTTAGGAGATGCCCCTTCAAGCATAATCTTAGACCGTTATTTGCACTGGACCCTAGGAGATACTACTTTTGGCATTATGTTGGCCCATGAAGTTTGAACTCTAGGAGAGGCTACATTTAGCACAATCTTAGTTCATTACAAATCTTGTTTAATTGGGATATAGCCTTAACCGACATGAGAACATATGATCTCTCATGGTGTTACCCATACCATCAAGGGTTGGTCCACTTGCCAAGGTGGAACTGGTTTGTTAAGTTAGTCGAATTCACTAGCTAACTTCCTACGGGGCATGTAGTTATGGGATATAGAGATTGCTACTAGAAACCCAAACTCCACTAGGTGAGGCTTCCATCTCATGAGACACACTTGGGGAAATTAATTCTCTTCTAGGTGAGAGATCGATCCCATATGGGAATCTCAAACTATGCTAGGTGGGAACCTCTATGAAAGCCCAAAATCATCTAGGTGGGAACCTCCATCTCATTTCAATATCCTCTCGATGCTAGGCATAAATCCCACAATATAATCATTAAGTCTCTACTAGGACTCAAGTAAATGGAAAGGTGTTCTTGACTACTGTCATGACCCGAGAGCCCCCCTAGTCGTAACCGGCGCACTCGACCTCTCGGAGGTCTAATACAAGCCTCTTAGCATTCATTCATCGCATAGATACTAAAAACCATAAGTAGTTTAAAACTTTCTTCACACACGAAGGTACTTTTATTAAATAACAAGCGGAAGACTTTCTAGACTTTATACATGATCTAATACTTGAATACAATAACGGGACTAAGCCCATACAAGACTTAAACTAAATACTAGAAATACATCAAAAGGAACATGTAGGGTAGTGTCCTCGAATCTATTAGGACTCACCAAGTCTTCATCGTCAAAACTTAGAAACCTATCAAGTAGCCATGACATGTCACCATCTCCCAATCCCTACACTTTAGTCAAAAAGGGAAAGAAATGGGTTAGCACAATTAAGTACTGAGTATGGAGACCATGCAAAAACATGCTTCAACAGACATTTACAAGGAATATATGCTTTCATATCATTTTGATAAAACCTTCACTTCACAAGTATAAGAGACATAATACAAGTCAACATTCACATATAAGACCATAGCCAACCATACATATACTCAACATATATCCATATACAACCCATGCTTAACTTTAAAAGAACACATGCCATTTCATTACCATAGGACCTCTACCTAATATAACCTTAAGACACACTTGAGTGAGACAAGAAGTGACCGCCCATACAACCTCTTCAAGCACACTTAAGTGTTCCTCAAGATTACCTTAGATAAGGACATTTCCTTTAAAACATAACATCAATAGACCAACATTCTTTAAGAAACCATTTAGGAGACGTTCAAGCATATAAGGGGACTTTCACATAATAGTCGTTAGACTTAGGGAACTCACTTTAGTATCTTCTAGGCCTACTCGTGCCATGTATAGGTAGCATCCCATACTACTACCTACACTTTGTAGAACCTATCCAATAGTTAGAGTGCACATCCCATATGATGGAAATATAGGCATCAACTAACATAGACCATACTAGCAAGTTATAGAATCCGGTGTCATAAGACCCCACACCGTAGAAGGTGTTCTACTTGCCAATGGTAGAACTAGTAAGCAACCCATATACACACATGGTTTAGGGGATGTCCAAGGAAGTTCATTGTGCCTAATCTCATACTGAACTAGGCCACCTTCCTAACCACATCCACTCGGTGCTAGCCTTATTTCCCATAGAGTATTCAATCACATATGTACTAGAGAGGGTTCCTTTTCTAGTTCAACCAACTCATAGTACCTCTTCCCAAGAAAGGCCCCATTTCTTAGTCATAGCCAATCTAGGTTCATAAGGATAGCTCATTTGACTTTCTTAGATAAGGATTCTCATGCCCTTCCGGCTCCATCCATCTCTAAGTCTATCATTTCACTCAAGAAGGGAACATCACCCTAAGGCCCATCCTTCAGGGTTATACATTTACTTAGGAGTCTAGACTTATGAAAGGTCACCATGTTTAGGTCTACCGATTCAAGTCTTGGCCTAGAATTCCTCTTTTAGCATTTCTAGGAAGAGCTCCATTACTAAGTCATAGCCCAACCAAACATTCATAAATATAATCAAGCTTTCATGACACAAGACAAGATACTCAAGTCTAGCATATGAAATACAATATCATCTTATAAAGATTCATCATAGTCCATCATCATGACATATCACCATTTCAAGAGAAACATGCTTTCACATTAGCATAATAACACTTTATACAATATCACATTAATACCATTAGAACATCTTCACATTATAGCATCACACAAACTTTACATATAGTTTCATACAGGACTTTACATATAGCCTCATATAGAACTTTACATATAGCTTCATTTATATATAATAACACAACAATACAACAATACTCTTATAATGCCCTCCATGGCCACAATCATAATTCAAAAGCAACAAGCAACACTTCCCCCAAAGGTGGATCCAACCTAAGAAGCAATTATAGCAATATTAATAGATCAAGCCATCTTACCACCTTTCAAAGGCCATAAGCCACAATACTCAATTCCATGCCAATTATACAATATTCATCAAGTTAGGTCAACTTACCCTCTTTCCATAGCTATCTTCATCATCCTCATATTCCAACAATTAACAATACAATAACAATGATAATAACAACATTCAACTATACAAGCTAAGCTAAACAATATCCAATAACCAACATAAAGGCTAAATCCCAATTTATGACCATTCAAGGCTACTACCTCACATTATACAATTCAATAACAATTTCCAGCAATTCAACTTAGCTAAGATCATATAAGAACAGCCCACATCAAACCACTCAATAATCCTTCATCAATTACTCAAAATCAATAGACCCACTTTAGGCCAAATTTAATGAATTTGAGAAGACATGGGTTCATGAAGATTTCTTTCTTAAAACCATCAATAATCATTAATAACAACATAAAACACCATTTAAAATCATTTAATGCAAGAACCCACGCTTAGAATTTGAAATAGGGTTTTGTGTATTTGAAAAACCTTGAAAACCTTTTTGATTGGGCTCCTTGAAAGAAAGAATAATCAAAGGATAAAGGTTCCCCATACCTTAATCATCAAGAAGCAAACGAAATTGAAGAAGAAATCAGTAGCCACCATCAACCTAGCTCCATCTTTCACCTTGAGCTGCCATGGGGTTTTGAGAGAGTTTTGAGAGAGGGAGGGTTTTGAATTTAGGAGAATGACTTTAAAATACACTTTAAATGTTTAAATATACTTAAAATACCTAAAAACACATAAAACATTCGTCAATACACTTATTAGAACTAGGGGTGAATTTACCAACTCACCCCTAAGTTGGCAGAAAATTCTGCAGATTAAAGTCACGTTTGATGCCCACAAACGACGGACCGTCAACTGAGTGACGGCCCGTCAATGGGGTCCGTCATTTGTGACTGAAGCTCACCAACATGCAGAGCTTCAAGGCCTGGTCGACGCCCATGGTTGACGGGCCGTCAATCAGTTGACTGGCTGTCAACTTAGGTCGTCGTTTGCCACTGCCTAGGCAGCTTCAAGGCTAAGGATGGGGTCCTCTTCAATGGCCCCTCGTGGGTCCTTGGGGGAGTCATACCCGCATGTTTAAACCCTGAAACCCATGTTCAAACCCCTAGGGTCATCCCACATGTTTCACATCTCAAGCGACACACCAAATTCACCCACAATACACAAAATACACTAGCACCACATACAAGTAGTCTTTGAACGTCATGAATGTCCCTTGATGTTTGACTTTAAAACTCACTAAACCACCCATATAAAGTCATGACTCATCATATAAACAAGTTACACACTGCCTCACACCAACACACACTGATTTAGACCATAAACACCACATAACCAACCATCAAAACACATGAGACACTCTAGTTCAACTAGTTCATTTTTAGGGTCCTTATATTATCCCCCACTTGGGAACATTCGTCCTCGAATGACACTTAAAACAATTTTCAAGGAAAACGACCAAAGTAAACAGCCCATACTCATGCATACCATAATATAAACCATACACATAATAAGGAGGAACACCACTCCACATCAAAGTCCCACAATAACTTCTTGCAATTCTAGAAAGTAGGCACAACATCTACTAACTCCTTACGCATCATCTTTAACTTTTCTCATGCTACTGGAGGAACTTCCTTCTCCAAATAACATCATGCTCATTCAAACATCATCAAGCACATCATGCAAATTTCTCATCAATGCACAATTATGCAACATTTTCAAGAACACATTTAAGCATGCTCAATAAGTCAACTCATGCAACATTTAAGCATGTTCACCATTTCACCTCATGAAACAAATAGACAATTCATACTAAATGCACATTAGCATGAGGAACACATAACATAAAGACTTATTTTTTTCATTCAACAAGAATTCAAATAGAACATGCATAACATAAGGAGAACATATGGAAACTCATTTTTCACACAAGACTCCAAAACATAAAACAAGCTACTAGGAACTCTTTGTTTTAGGGTTGAATAGGCACATAAAGATAGAGGTAAGGATATCAACACTTCTCAACAACCTTACTACTCAACATACCATCTCCCACTTAAGGGTAATCCCAACTAAGATCAACATGACATAGGAACCTCAATTAAGAAACCATCAACATACCAGAGCCTTTAAAGTAGGAAGGTCCTTATTAAGCAACTCTTGCTCATCTCAACCTTACCAACTCACTCCAAGGTCTCACATGCGTCTACCTCACCGGGTCTAAACTTCTCAAACTCACTACACCTCTTAAGATGGAAACATCAATCAAGCCTAACTCATGAACATCAAAGACTCTTAAAATCCTTACTATCTAGCAACAATATTCCCCACTTAGGAGAAAACTCATACTAGCTCTTTCCAACTTCACTCCTTCCCATTCTAAGGTCGGAGCAATACACACTAAACATTCATACTCACCACACCTATACATTTCTAAAACATCACATTTCATCATCTCTTTCAACATACCTCAAAACTCAACATATCTAAGCTGGGTTCCACCAACAATACACATAATCATAAGGCAACCCATTCAATCTCAAGTCAACATCACAATCTTCCACCTCACATCTATCGAGTCACTAAGCCATAGTTGGTATCACAACCAACCTTTTCTCTCCCTCAATCCTTGCAACATAAACCTCTCAAGGGAAGTCACACTCTAAGGACCATCATATAAGGAACAAGGGAAAGACATTATAGAGCAAAACTCTATGGCACAATTTGAAGAATGAATAATTAAAACTTTCTTAGCACCCAATAGACTCCTATTCATAATGTGGCACGCTTCATATTATGAACAAGACTCTACTAGATGTGGTTTGAGACAACGTAAGACCATTTAAAAAACTTATGCTCTGATAACAAGTTTGTCACGACTCGAGAGCACCCCCTAGTCGTAACCGGTGCACTCGACCTCTCGGAGGTCTAATACAAGCCTCTTAGCATTCATTCATCGCATAGATACTAAAAACCATAAGTAGTTTAAAACTTTCTTCACACACGAAGATACTTTCATTAAATAACAAGCGTAACACTTTCTAGACTTTATACATGATGTCTCAAAACCATCTAATACTTGAATACAACAATGGGACTAAGCCCATACAAGACTTAAACAAAATACTAGAAATACATCAAAAAGAACATTTAGGGTATTGTCCTCGAATCTATGAGGACTCACCAAGTCTTCATCGTCAACACTTAGAAACCTATCGAGTAGCCATGACATGTCACCATCTCCCAAACCCTACACTTTAGTCAAAAAGGGAAAGTAAGGGGTTAGCACAATTAAGTACTAAGTATGGAGACCATGCAAAAACATGCTTTAACAAACATTTACAAGGGAATATATGCTTTCATATCATTTTGATAAAACCTTCACTTCATAAGTATAGGAGACATAATGCAAGTCAACATTCACATATAAGACCATAGCCAACCATACATATACTCAACATATATCCATATACAACCCATGCTTAACTTTAAAAGAACACATGTCATTTCATTACCATAGGACCTCTACCTAATATAACCTTAAGACACACTTGAGTGAGACAAGAAGTGACCACCCATAAAACCTCTTCAAGCACACTTAAGTGTTCCTCAAGATTACCTTAGATAAGGACATTTCCTTTATAACATAAAATCAATAGACCAACATTCTTTAATAAACCATTTAGTAGACATTCAAGAACATAAGGGGGCTTTCACATAATAGTCGTTAGAATTAGGGAACTCACTTTAGTATCTTCTAGGCCTACTCGTGCCATGTATAGGTAGCATCCCATACTACTACCTACACTTTGTAGAACCTATTTAATAGCTAGAGTACACATCCCATATAATGGGAACAGAGGCATCAACTGACATAGACCATACTAGCAAGGTATGGAATCCGGTGTCATAAAATCCCACACCGTAGAAGGTTTTCTACTTGCCAATGGTAGAACTAGTAAGCAACCCATGTAGGCACATGGTTTACAATTCAATAACAATTTCCAGAAATTCAACATAGCTAAGATCATATAAGAACAGCCCACATCAAACCACTCAATAATCCTTCATCAATTACTCAAAATCAATAGACCCACTTTAGGCCAAATTTAATGAATTTGAGAAGACATGGGTTCATGCAGATTTCTTTCTTAAAACCATCAATAATCATTAATAACAACATAAAACATCATTTAAAATCATTTAATGCAAGAACGCATGCTTAAAATTTGAAATAGGGTTTTGCGTATTTGAAAAACCAAAACCTTTTGATTGGGCTCCTTGAAAGAAAGAATAATCAAGGATAAAGGTTCCCCATTCCTTAATCATCAAGAAGCAAACGAAATTGAAGAATAAATCAGTAGCCACCATCAACCCTAGCTTCATCTTTCACCTTGAGCTTCCATGGGGTTTTGAGAGTTTTGAGAGAGAGAGGGTTTTGAATTTAGGAGAATGACTTTAAAATATACTTTAAATGTTTAAATATACTTAAAATACCTAAAAACACATTAAAACTTCGTCAATACACTTATTAGAACTAGGGGTGAGTTAAAACTCACCCCTAAGTTGGCAGAAAATTCTGCAGATTAAAGTCACATTTGACGCCCACAAATGACGGACCGTCAACTGAGTGACGGCCCGTCAATGGGGTCTGTCGTTTGTGACTGCAGCTCACCAACATGCAGAGCTTCAAGGCCTGGTTGACGCCCATGGTTGACGGACTGTCAATCAGTTGATTGGCCGTCAACTTGGGTCGTCGTTTGCCACTGCCCAGGAAACTTCAAGGCTAAGGATGGGGTCCTTCTCAAGGACCCCTTGTGGGTCCTTGGGGGAGTCATACCCACACGTATGAACCCCGAAACCTATGTTCAAACTCCTAGGGTCATCCCCATATGTTTCACAACTCAAACGACACATCAAATTCACCCACAATATACAAAACATACTAATTTAGACCATAAACACCACATAACCAACCATCAAAACAAATGAGAGGATCTAGTTCACCTAGTTCATTTTAAGGGTCCTTACAACCACCAACCCATGCTAATACCTCTTTTAGACCTTGTGTAAGCAATTATCACAAATCCATGACCTAGGTATAAAGGCTCTCTAGCCTTAGGTTCAATTAGTTTGGAGAAGTCCTTCAACCCTAGAACCATTACTATGTGAGAAGTCTTTCATGATAAGTTCATAGTCATACCTAAAATCATGTCTTGAATTCTTCATTAGACAACTATATCATATGAACTAAGTGATTCTATCAGCTCCTACCATCTATGATTCATAAGGTGATCTTGGTAGGTAAAGTTCTCTCAACAGAATTCTATTCATTAGCCTTGGATTCATATGTGGATTTTACTCTTAAAGCCATAGGATCTAAAGGTGATCATATTAGCTTATTGCTTAAGCCCTAATGATCGTCATTCATGACTATGACTCCTCATTCTCAAAGACTCTACAATATGGAAGCATATTATGAACCTAAATTACAAGACATTCAATCACATTCTTTGATACTAGGTGATCTTAGTCCTAATTTTCCTTAGAGGTTCAATTTCATCATTAAAATTCAAGATCAATCATGTAGTATAGAGTCTAGTTTAATTCTTGTCTAGGTATTCATAATCTTGATCTATTACTACACACAATATTGATTTAGGAAAATCACTCAAGAACCTTCAACCTTGCCTCTAATGACATCAACCCACAAATATCACATTCATCAACTTAGGTTAGGGTTTACCATATAAACACTTGAAATCATCATAATATCATTAAAAAAAGACAATTCAAACATATTTGGATTCTATCCACTAGATTGGAATCACATCCAAGCCCTACCCACAATGCAATCACAACCCTAGCTAGAATTGGGTTTTTGAGTTCACAATTGAGGGGAATCTATGGGGGCTCAATGGGTGGAAGAACCCATGGATGAATCAATGGGGAAAATCGCCTAAGGTTGCTGCCCTCTTCTCTTCTCTTATTCTTCTTCTTCTTGTTCTATTCTAGAGAGATGATTTTTGGGGTCTTTAGATGAATGACTTAGAGTGGTTAGTTTAGGGGTCTATTAAATATTTATAGGTGGTTATTTAACTATCTAACCGACCCCCTCCCCCCTCCCCCCCCCTAAGACCTTAATTAATTAACTAATCAAATCCCAACCACACAACTTAAAATTAAAATGCTGAAAATTTGCAGCATTCACGACCTCACCATCCACGGACCGTAGATTGATCACTGTCCGTGGTTTGGTCTCGTGGTTTAGGTCAGAGACTCATATTTTGCAGGCCTATGCAGGACTGATCCATGCCCATGACCCATGAGCCATAGATTGATCTACTGGGCATGGTTTGCAACCGTGAACCGCCAAAAGTGGACTATTTTGGGGTCCTCCTTAAGGACCCCTTAGGTGGTCCTTGGGGAGTCTTACCCAAATGTTTAACCCCTAAACATGTCATTCTAAGTAGGGGAGTCATTTATTTTGTTTTTAAGCCTCATACAACACTCCAAAACTCCACTACAAGACTTTACAACACACTAGTTTCCGGGTGTTATAGTCATATCTTGACGTTAAACCCCTAAATTCCTCAACCTTCACTCGGGAAACCATTTAACAACACTTAGTCAAGCTTCCAACTTCAAACTCAGATGTGAGGCTCTAGTTTCACCTACTAGATTCCGTCAAGCATTAGCTAGGTCTTACTAGTTTTTACGGGGTGTTACAACATGCGGGTGAATGCCTAGCGGGTTCTAATATTTGTTTTGGTTTTGGTAAGTTGGGAAAGAAGACAACACATTGCCCTACAGTTGATAAATATTAAGGGGATAGTCGTCGTGGGTCTCAACCCTACCCTTCATCCGGTCCAATTGGTTTGGATAGGAGTGATTCAAAGAAGAATAGGTATTATTCTCTCCAAGCTAAGGTGGACAATAGTGTCCTTGGAATGTTGCTCCCGGTATGTGTTTTATGCTTTATTAGATTCCGGTGTAGCTTTGTCTTATGTGGCTTGATAGATGTGATATGATAGACTTTGATGTTGTCTGTAGTATGAATGGTCTGCATTCGTGTTATGCTTATTGATGGTAAAACCCTACTTGGCCATGATAAGTTTTGACGCATGTTGATGAGGAATTGATGAGTAGGGTGTCTAAGTAATGCCAAGATGTGGTAATTGAGTAGACTCCTATGAAGGTTAGTAGTATAGTCCACCATGGTTTAGAATCCTCTTGTGTGATGGATGTGAACGCTTAGTGATAACTTTATCTGACCTTAGATTGAATTAAAAGAAATGGTGCATAGGAAGTTCCTTTACGCTGATCAAAGATTGAATTAAAAAAAATGGTGCTTAGAAAGTCCTTTTATGCTTGCTCCTAAGGGGGAGATGATGTGCTTACTTTGTAAGGTCGTTGAGGGTTCCTAATGCTTCTGATTTGAGTTTACTTGAATTTCTCACCTTAGAATGGTGTAATGAGTTTGGTAAGTTTAGTGTGCATCTTGTAGGCTCATATGAGATTTTGAGGAGGTTAGTTGAAGGTTCTATTTGGGAGGCCGAGGGCCAATGAGATGTCTTGACATCCTTATCTTTTCCTTCTATTCCTCCTTTAGCTTGAGATGATAAGTTTCTCTTAGTTGTATTATTTTTTGGAGTCATGTGTGTTTTCGATGTTCCCAAGATTTCCTTATGTAATACATATTCGTGAAAACTTGTGTTTTGAAAGAACATGAGCTTATGTGATTATTTTCCTCTTGTTGTAGAGCACTGAGTTAGAGTGCTTATAGACTTCATGAGATGTGTTAATGAACATGTTGTAACTTGGAGTTGAGAGAATTCCTTCTTGAAGCATGCTTTGAGTATAGATTGCATATAGGCTCCATGAAATTGTGTTGAGCATGTTTTAGTATGGATAAGGTAATTCCTTCTTGAATATGAAAATTATTGAAATTTCATGCATAATGGGTTGTTAGATGTAGTTCCTACCTACCTAGAGATGCATTGATCATGTTTGAGTTTGGAGTTGATGTTTCCTACTTTGGTTATATGCATTTAGATGAGTTGCATGCATGGGGGGTTGCTACTCTAGAGTCGTAACCTTAAGAAGTTCCTAGAACATTATTGGAGAACGAGTGGTCTCAAGGGGGAGATATTGTAACACCCCATTGTCACGACCTAAGCCTAGGGCCTAGACGTGACATGGCGAATGAGGAACCCGAAGGAACCCCAAACAAGCCTCTCAAACTTGTCATCACACTTCATCGGTCGCGGAAGTACAATCAACATTAATTAGCGGGAAATAGGGACTAAGGGCAAACCATTTCAAAATGACATCATAGAACAAGAGTCAAGCTCATTTACAAAATACTTGTCCAACGCACACCTCTACATACATAGATAGGACGGGGGCCATGACATACTACCGGCTCACCTCATAGTCAGAATAAAATTGCAAGCTAAAGTCTCAAAACATAGGAGTAAGAAACATAACATAGCCCTCGAATCATTGAGGACTCACCAACAACCTCAGATAAGCACCGTACTAGCCACGTGAATGGAGAGAAGGATCAAGAGTAGCTCCGGTCCCTACATGGTGACATCATATAGGCAAAATATGCGTTAGTACTTGGAATGTACTAAGTATGCGGGGTGCAACACAACAATAGACAAGGACACAATCAAAATACAAGAAATAGTTTCATAGGCATTATGAATAACAATATAAGGATGAATGATCAAAGTGAAGTCAAAACATGTTTAAGTAAATCTATACTAATAGTAGATATCATATGTGTATGCATGATCCAACCAATCTATAACCCCAACTTAGGATGGGGGATGCCGTTCACACCCGGACACCCTGGTGGCAAGGTATAAACCCCTCACATGGTTGATGTTGGTCACACCCCAAGCATCCTAGGTGGTGAGATATAAACCTCTCACATGGTTGATGTTGGTCACACCCCAAGCATCCTAGGTGGTGAGATATAAACCTCTCACAT
>NC_064284.1:47250206-47322980 GCF_019186545.1 Solanum stenotomum
AATTATTTGTGTGCTAGGAGATATGACCCTCCAAAGTAGACCCTCGAAAAAGGCTTCACTTGGAAATTTCGGATTTTGATACGGTTGCTCTAAAATTTGGGTTAGACCCATTTCCCACTCAATTTGACCCCCTAAACAAGAATATGAAGTCGGATTTTCGAAAAATGAAACGAATTTTTTTTTATATAGATAAACAAGTTTCCGGTAACTTCCGAAGCACATTTTTAAGAACCTTTTGGGTCATTTCACCCGTAGCCTTGAGTGGGAAGTTTAACCTGATTTGGGAGTTCCAAGTGCCACCCACGAGGCCACCCACACCCCATGGATGGAACCACACCCCGTAGGTGGGCAACGTGGGTGAGGTCCTCCTTGAATTTGCCTAAGGCAGTGTCCACGGGCAGGACCCAAACCTAGTGAATAGGTTCACGCCTCGTGGATGGGGTCGTAGGTCCCAAGCCTGCCTTGCCAACCCCAGAGACAAACCACGCCCAACCAATTTGGGCCGTGGGTCCAACCACGCTCCGTGGTTGGGATCTCGTGGGTTGGGGCAGTGAGTTGGTTTAAGCGGTTAAGTTAGGGACTAAGGAGTCTTTCCAAAATTAATTAAGGATTAAGTGGTGTCATTTTACCCTAGTTTATACCACCTACATAAAGACTTTACACCCTTAAACTAAGTCACTTAAGTCATTCTCTCAACTTACAAAAAAGAAACCCAATTCCCTCTCAAATATTCTCTCTCTAGGAAGTGAAGAAGAAGAAGAAAATCAAGCTAGGTCAAGCCAAGAGTCCATTGTTTCAATCTTTGAGGGCATTGTAATCAAGGTATGATAGCTTATTCATCCATGGACATCTTCCATCCATGGAGTCCCCTAGTTTTCCCCAATTGTGAAGATAAAATCCCTAATTCAAGTTAGGGGTTCCTTCCAATATTGTGGGTTATGTTGACTATGGATCTAATTGAGTGGAATTGCTTGTTTATGATTGAATTAGTAGTGAATCATGTTATTATGAAGAAATTACATGTTTTCTATGCCTAACCCTAGTCTAGTTGATGAAATTGAAGTAATGTGGGTTTATGCCTTGAAAAGTGAAATTGAGAATTTAGAGATGATCTTCTAGGGTTGATGATATGTGTAGTAATTGCTTGGATGCAATTATATAGACATGAATTGAATTAGACTAAAGTATATATGATGGATCATGACTAGTAATGCTTGAGATTGAGCCTTTATGATGATATATGATTAGAATTACTTAAGAATGAAGCATGTGATTAGAATGCCTTGTGTCCTAGGTATGTGTGATGACTGTAAGAAGTAAAGCTGTGAGAGTAAGGCTTGTAGTTATGAATATTGGTTCCTAATTCTTTGAGTGTAAAGCTAATATGACTAATTAAGTACGTTGAGGCTTTGAGAGTGAAGTGTTTATGATTATGATGTAGTTGTTGTGTTGTGAAAGGTTATTCTCATATACACACTTATGCATGAATATGATATGATATGAAAGGTTATCTCTCATACAATGATTCTAGGTTGAAAGGCTTGCTCTCCTAAAATGAATCTAAGTCCAAGGGCTATGAAATGTGATGAGGCTTGAGGTGATTCCCCAAAGACCTTTGTATGAGAGGTATGTGAGGTAATTTCCCTTATTCCTAAATAGATAAACATGAGGTGATTACCCATGTCATGATATGAGAAGTGTGAGGTGACTACCCTTAATATATGACTTCTAAAGCAGGGAAAGAGGTGAATACCCACTAGCCTTTAAAGTGATATGGAGACGAATACATATATGTTATTATGATGGACATGGAGGCGAATACCTATGATCCTTATTAGGTGATGTGTAGACGAATACCTACAATACACCCTATTAGGACATGGATGCGAATACATATGATTCCTTAAAATGAACATGGAGGTGAATACCTATGATTCATTAAAATGAACATGGAGGCGAATACCTATGATTCCTTAAAATGAACATGTAGGCGAATACCTATGATTCCCTAATATGAATTATGTTATGAACTATGAATTGTGTGGATTGTAGCTTGAACGGCCTTCCATGATATGTATGGCTAGAGGTGATTCCCCTTGTCTATGAAAGATGATCTAAATATGAGAATAAGAGGTGATAATATGTATGATGACCTAAAGTGGTACTTAGCTTGGCTGATATTACGGGGTCTTATATGTGCATTGCACAAGTATGCTTTGAGGTTGCTTATGAAGTGTTTCTCTTACGTTATAAAGATTTATGTAGGGACTATGCTTATGAATATGTTGTATCTCTTATGTTTATGGATTATGCCTTATGTTGACTAATGCTTATATTATGTCTATGTTGGAGATTATGCTTATAACTATGTTGTTATGCTCTTATAATGTTATGTTAGTTATCATATTTAGTACATGTTTGTACTAACACATACTTTTGCCTACATTCTTATCAAATGTAGGGTCTGGTGATATTGACTTCCATTCTCGTGGCTAGGTTCATAGTAGAGCAAGAAGAGAAGTTTTGGTGAGTCCTCATAGCATTCGAGGGCTTGACCACCATGTCTTTCTTTTATGTTTTTCTCTTATGTTTAGACTTTTCCATGGGATGTATCCCTAAGACTTTCATGTATTAGATGGTTTGATACAATGTTAAAGACTTTCACTTCTGAGACTTTGATTGTATTGACAAAAATGTTTTAAATTCTACACTTTTCTATTATCTTATGTTATGATATGCTAAGGGGTTTGTATGAGACTTCTCGGAGTCTTGTACGCCTTGTTACATCTAGGGTGTACCCCTGGGTCATGACAAGTAGAGTCTTGTTCATGAGTATGAAGCACTCCACATTGATGAATGAGAGGCGATAAGATGTTTAGGAAACTCCATTTCTTTCATCACTTTAAAAGTCGTGCGATAGTGTTTAACTCTATACTGTCTCTCTCCTAATCCTTATCCGATGCTCTAAAGAATATGGCCACTTGAAGGGCATACGATAGAAGGAATGTAGAAGAGAGTGTGAATCAAGAGGCTCTTCCTCAAGCTCCTCAAGTTCCAGTCAACTCTTTCGCCGAGCAAGTGATTAATGCAGAGTTTAGGGCTACTTTTCCAGTGTTGGCTCAAACCATGATGGCCCAAGCCAATAGGGAGGTTGTGGCTCCCGTGAACCCAGATACATGTACGGCGGCATCTAGAGTGAGAGATTTCACTAGAATGAATCCTATGGACTTTCATGGTTCTAAGATTCAGAAAGACCCTCAAGAGTTCATTGATGAGGTTTACAAGGTGTTGATGATCATGGGAGTGACGCCGGTGGAAAATATGGAATTTTACGCTTACCAACTTAAGGGTGTTTTTCAAATATGGTTCAACCAATGGAAAGAAGGGAGAACAATTGATGCAGGTCCTCTTGATTGGGAAACGTTCAAAGTTGCATTTTTTGATAGGTTCTTTCCCCTTAAGATGAATGAGGCAAAGGTGATTGAGTTCATCAACCTTCGTCAAGAAAATATGAGTGTGAAGGAATATTCTTTGAAGTTCACACAATTATCTCGATATGGTCCTACTATGGTTGCCGATCCTAGGGCAAGGATGAGTAAGTTCATTTCAAGAGTGTCTGAGATGGTGGTTAAAGAATGTCGTACTGCTATGCTTGTCAATGATATGGCCATTTCTCATCTCATGGTTCATACGCAACAAATTGAAGATGAGAAACTTAAGGAAAGTTCTAGGGAGGCAAAGAAGGCTAAGACCGACGATGGTAACTTCTCTCATTCACGGTCCTATGGGCATGGCCGTTCTATGTTCCGACGAAGGTTTTCTAGCCAAGGTTCATACAATGTTGCTCCTAAGTTCAACAAAGATAGGGTGTCTAACCCTAATCCTCAAGGAGGAAATTGTAGTGGATCTTCGTTGCGTACTTGTGCTAAGTGTGGAAAGAAGCACAAGGGTAGATGAAATGACCCAAAAGGTTCTAAAAAAATGTGCTTCGGAAGTTACCGGAAACTTGTTTAGCTATATCAAAAAAAACAAAAAATTCGTTTCGTTTTTCAAAAATCCGACTTCATATTCTTGTTTAGGGGGTCAAATTGAGTGGGAAATAGGTCTACCCCAAATTTTAGAGCAATCGTATCAAAATCCGAAATTTCCAAGTGAAGCCTTTTTCGAGAGTCTACTTTGGAGGGTCATATCTCCTAGAACACAAATAATTGGGTGGCCCATAACATATCCATGGAAATCCCTTTGAGTTAGCTACCTAACACACTTCGTTTCACCTCATTCGGAGTTCGGACGAAGAAGTTATGCCCATTTTCGTAAAATCTGTCCGGCAAGAAATGCAATTTCCAGTGAGCGTTTTTACTGTTCACCCGCCTCATTTTTTTTTCTAAGTGTTGGACCATTTTTCCAAAGGGCATATGTTATTTTCTATATACCATTAGTTCAATTCCCATCTCTAAAACAATTCCCAAAACACCTCTCCCATACTTATACACATTTTCTCTCAAGTTCTCTCAAGAACCCTAATCCAAAACCTTCCTCAAGATTGAAGAGACTCTTGCTCCAAGTTCCAAGCTTCCATTGAAGACACTCTCAAGACCTTCATAAGAACTCAAGGTATGTGGTGTTGAACTCATGGGTCCTTCCACCCATAGTGCCTAGACTCTATTCTACTCACTAATTCATGGTTTAAGTTAAGATTCATAAATTAGTCTTGTTCTTTGTAATAATTTCCTGCACATTGAATTTTAAACATGAAAAGTGATTGTTTTGAGCATGTTGTGACTCTAGAACTTGAATCTAAATTTGGAATGGATGTGGAGATTTTCATGTGGTATTGTGGGTGTTAAAAGGTGTTGTTGTAGGTTGTTCACTGGTTTGGCTGCATAATTACTACCCTATTTTCCATGCTCTTTGATTCCATTACATGCCTTCAAGGTGTTTGACAAAATGTCCAACTATGGAGAATTGATGAATCGATGCTTTAAAGCTTGAGTTATGAGATGTATGGCAATCCAGAGATGTGTTGATGACAAACTAAGCTTGTGTATATGTTCATTCCATACGTGAGATTGCATTAGAGCCTAATGGGAATTTCCTATATAAAGTGTTGCATGACCATGCCCGGTCCGGGGGAAAAGAACCGGACAACCATGTGAGAGGTTTATATCTCACCACCTAGGATGCTTGGGGTGTGACCAACATCAACCATGTGAGAGGTTTATATCTCACCACCTAGGATGCTTGGGGTGTGACCAACATCAACCATGTGAGGGGTTTATACCTTGCCACCAGGGTGTCCGGGTGTGAACGGCATCCCCCATCCTAAGTTGGGGTTATAGATTGGTTGGATCATGCATACACATATGATATCTACTATTAGTATAGATTTACTTAAACATGTTTTGACTTCACTTTGATCATGCATCCTCATATTGTTATTCATAATGCCTATGAAACTATTTCTTGTATTTCGATTGTGTCCTTGTCTATTGTTGTGTTGCACCCCGCATACTTAGTACATTCCAAGTACTAACGCATATTTTGCCTACATGATGTCACCATGTAGGGACCGGAGCTACTCTTGATCCTTCTCTCCATTCACGTGGCTAGTACGGTGCTTATCCGAGTTTGTTGGTGAGTCCTCAATGATTCGAGGGCTATGTTATGTTTCCTACTCCTATGTTTTGAGACTTTAGCTTGCAATTGTATTTTGACTATGAGGGGAGCCGGTAGTATGTCATGGCCCCAGTCCTATCTATGTATGTAGAGGTGTGCGTTGGACAAGTATTTTGTAAATGAGCTTGACTCTTGTTCTATGATGTCATTCTGAAATGGTTTGCCCTTAGTCCCTATTTCCCGTTAATTAATGTTGATTGTACTTTCGCGATCGATGAACCGTGATGACAAGTTTGAGAGGCTTGTTTGGGGTTCCTTCGGGTTCCTCATTCGCCATGTCACGTCTAGGCCCTAGGCTTGGGTCGTGACAGTAGATGTCTCGTGGGTTCCAATGCTTGCTTTTGTTGTGGTAATATGGACCACAATATAAGGTATTGTTCCTCAATTTCTAAGAATGAGGGAGATAGTCATTGACAGGCTTAATCAAATCCTTCATATGGTCCTAGTGGAAGTCGGAAGCAAAACAAATTTTACGCACTTCAGACTTGTGGTGAACAATGGTTCTCCCGATGTGGTTACCAATGTGTTGAAAGTTTTCCAACTTGATGTTTGTGCTTTACTTGACCCCGGTTCTACCTTGTTTTTTGTGACGCCATATATGGCTTTGCGGTTTGATATTCTTCCGTATATGATGTTAGGTCCTTTTTCTATCTCTACTCCTGTTGGTGATTCTGTTGTGGTTAATAGGGTCTATAAAAAGTGTCCCATCTCCTTGTACCATAAAGTCAATCATGTTAACCTTGTAGAGTTTGATATGTTAGATTTTAATGTTATCTATGGTATGAATTAGCTGCATGCATGTTATGCTTCAATTGATTGTAGAACTCGTGTAGTCAAGTTTCAGTTTCCAAATGAACCCATATTAGAGTGGAAAGGGGGGAATTCTATGCCTAAGGGTAAGTTTGTTTCTTGTGTTAAAGCTAGAAAGATGATTTCGAAGGGTTGTATTTACCATCTAGTTAGGGTGAGGGATATAGATTCCTAGACCCCTACTCTTGAGTCGGTCCCCGTTGTTAATGAGTTTCCAAAAGTGTTTCATGCTGATTTACCCAGTATTCCCCCTGAAAGGGAAATAGACTTTGGTATTGAACTTCTCCCAGATATGCAACCTATATCTATTCCTCTTTACCGAATGGCTCTAAGAGAACTTAAACAATTAAATGAGCAATTGAAAGACTTGTTTGATAAGGGTTTCATCCGAACAAGTATCTCTCCATTGGGTGTTCCAATTTTTTTTTGTTAGAAAGAAAGATGGTTCACTTTGTATGTGCATTGACTAATGGAAATTGAACAAGGTTACCATTAATAATAAGTATCCTCTCCTAAGAATATATGATTTATTTTACCAATTTCAAGGAGCCAACTACTTCTCTAAGATAGACCTCCGGCCGAGTTATCACCAATTGAGGTTGAAGGAAGATGACATTCCAAAGATGACTTTTCAAACTCGATATGGTCATTATGAGTTTTTAGTGATGTCATTTGGGTTTACTAATGCTCTGACGGTATTTATGGATTTGATGAACTGGGTGTTTAGACAATACCTTGTCATGTTGTGATTGTGTTCATTGATGATATATTGGTCTATTTGAGGAGTGAAGACGAGCATGCCAATCATTTGAGAATTGTGTTGCGAGTCCTCAAAGACCAACAACTCTTTGCAAAGTTTAGCAAATGTGAGTTTTGGCTAAGGTCCGTGGCTTTTATTGGGCATATTGTTTTCGATAAGGGTATTGCGGTAGATCCTAAGAAGACAGATGCGGTTAAGAGTTGGCCTAGACCTCTATCACCTTCGAATTTGATTCCTTTTCCATTGAGGACATTGACTCAAAAGAAGGTTAAGTTCACATGGTCCAAAGCGTGTGAAAAGAGTTTCCAAGAGTTGAAAGGTAGACTTACTTCCACACCGGTGTTGACATTACCGGAAAGGAAAAATGGGTTTGTGGTTTATTGTGATGCCTCAAAAAATTGGCTAGGATGTGTCCTTATGCAAAATGGGAAGGTTATTGCATATGCTTCCAGGCAACTTAAGATTCATGAGAAAAATTACCCTACCCATGACCTTGAACTGGAGGCGGTTGTTTTTGCCTTAAAGATTTAGAGGCATTATTTGTATAATGTTCATGTAGATGTCTTTACCAATCACAAGAGTTTGAAATTTGTGTTTAACTAGAAAGATCTATATTTTTGCCAAAGGAGGTGGATAGAGTTACTCAAAGATTACTCAAAGATCTATATTTTTGCCAAAGAAGGATATCACGGAATTTGTATCTAGGTGTCCAAATTGTCAACAGGTGAAGGTTGAGCATCAAAAGTTGGGAGGTTTAACTCAAGATATTAGCATTCCTACTTGGAAATGAGAGGATTTGAACATGGACTTCATTATTGGTTTACCACGCACCCAACGATAACATGACTCGATTTGGATTATTATTGACCGAATGATGAAATCGTCTCATTTAATTCCCGGCAAGGTCTCTTATTCGGTGGAGGAATATGCTAAGTTTTATTTGAAAGAAATGGTGAGGTTGCATGGAGTGCCCTCATCCTTATCTCTAATCGTGGTACCCAATTCACTTCTCAATTTTGGAGATCTTTCCAAAATGGTTTTGGTACTCGTGTTAAGCTTAGCCAATGATATACCGTGAGTTTAAGATATTCTCAATACATTTCACTTAAGAGTTGTGTGTGTATAGAGACATTTCGTATTGGTATTAATTTGTTTTTATCATGATTGCAGGAAATAAGTTCGGACGTGGAAGTAGAAATACACAGTTGAAGATTGTTGCAGAAAAGGGCACCTACGGACGTGACCTACGGACCGTAAGTCCAGTCACGGTCCATAGGTAGAAGACGTAGATGGGAAGTCATAGCTTGAAGGAAAAATCAGGGAATTCTTGACTAAGTGTGGAACCATGACCACAAACGACGGACCACAGGTTGACCTACGGGCTGTCCTGCAACTCTGTCAAATGATTCAGAGAAGGGGGTTCCAGTACTTGATTTCAAAAGTCTAAGTATGAAACTATGAAGGAGGATCCACGGACCGTGGATCAAGTCACGGTCCGTGCTATTGAGCCATCATTTGTTAATAAGAATTGGAGTTCGAAGCTTTTGAAAATATGCCTAAGTCCCAAACCACGGAAGGGACCTACGGACTGTAGGTCAGTCCACGGTTCGTAGGTCAGTGTCGTCGACTACAACCGCGTCCAAAAACTTTATTTCCTTATTTCATTTACTTTTTATTTGGGACATGTTTTTCTATATATAGAGTATATAAACCTCGTTTTTGGGGGTTAGACCTTATTACTTTAGTTCTAGTTTTTGGCTTTCGAGATTAACTTGCAACTTTAGCAATTCTTGATTTTCTAAGTTAGTTTTGAAGAGTTTTACTTTGAAATTCAAGTTGAGATTCGGGGTTTCTTCTACTTATTACGTAAGTTCATGATTTCTTCATCTAAAATTATTAATTGTGTTCTTGCTACTATGGGTAACTAAATCCACAACTAGGGTTGTGAGAACCATGAGCGATTAACAAAGTATGAATAGTAACTAAGTAATTCTTGAATATTGTTGTTGCATGCATTGATAATTCTTTCGTTTAAAAGTCTTTTTAACGGTGGCCAACGTTAGAACTCGCCTTGTTGCTACTTGCCGGAACGATGAGGTAGTTAATAAGAAAAGAATTATCAACATAGATTTAGTGTGATACTATCTAATAGTCTAATGTCAATTGGTGCGAGGTTGAAAACTAAGCCATACATTGATGTGATGTCTAATATGAGGTAAAGGTAAGGGTTAGAAATTATACACACGTAGCCGAACCAAGGTGCAGGGTGAAATTCTCTAGTTGCCGGACCAAGGAATTAGAGATACATAACTTATCACTTTGCATGTAATATACTAGGAAAGGATTACTATTACTAGGATTACCGCGTTATGAGCTTATGGGGAACATGTAGACCCTAGTTTCTCTCTCTGATTGATAACTACAAAGTTTGAATCTTGCTCACAGATTATTCACATAATTTCCAGAATTTGTTTCACAAATCCTCCCCCCCTTTAATTACTTATTTTGGAATTACGTTGACTAAACGAATATAATCGTAAGTTAAGTTTAAGTCTAAACCATATTCCTCATGGGATCGACCCCAACCAGTTCTTTACTTGATAACGATCGCTTATACTTCTTTAGGGAGGTGTAATTTGAGTGTGTCAAATTTTGGTGCCGCTGTCGGGGAATAAGGCTTTTGGATTAAGTTTAACTACATTATTGAACTTTAGTCAATTATTTCCTAATTTTACTTTTTGTTTAGCTTTTGTTTCTCCCAGGTTCCTACTTTAGTGTATGCTAAGTACACAGAGTCAAGGTGAACCACTGACTCCTTACGATCTAGAATTGAACAGAAGTTTGCGTAGGATGAATAATCATGGGTCCCAACCAATTCGATTGGAGAAAATCTAGGTGATGGAGTTGAGTTGCAGCCTCCTAGGGTTAATAATGAGAATGCTAAAAATCAAGGTGGTAATCTATTGGGAGATGCATTGAGGCTACAGAATCCACCAGAACCGAGGTTGCGTGATAACTTTAGGGTCAAGTTCAATGCCACTGCATTTGAAGGACCTATTATTCTACCTTTTCTACCTTTGGTGCATACATTCATGGTGATGAGCAGTCTGATGTAGATGCTTACAACAATGGGTTTGTTCTCTGGTATGGCATATGAGGATCCACATGGGCACATGGCAACTTTGAGGAGTGTTTGCAAGAGTTGCGTGGGTCGATCGGATTTAGACATGGATGTCATTGGGATGAGAGTCTTTCCTCTATCAGTGACCGGAGATGCTACTGTATGGTTTACTGATTTTTCTTATAACTCGATTCACACATGGGATCAATTGTATAAAATGTTCATGGCAAAATACTTCCCAGTGTCAAAGAAGCTGATCCACAAAGATAAACTCAACAACTTCGTAGCGCTGCCTGGACAATCTGTGAGTAGTTCATGGGACAGGTTTACTACTTCATAAGAAGTGTTCCAAACCACTGTATTGATGACGAGTCACTGAAGGAGTATTTCTACAGAGGCTAGGATGACAATGGTAAGACTGTGCTTGATACTAATGCAGGAGGATCATATGGTGAGTGCACTTTTGAGGAGATCGCTGAGAAACTGGAGAAGATTTCCCAGAACAATAAAGGATGGAGCACTCAAAAGTCAGACATTGGAAGAAGCACTTTTGCAGTTCAATCTATACCTAGTCAATTTGCCGATGACATTCGTGAGGAGATGGCCTAGATGAGGACATAACTTGGGTTGGTGTTGAGGCATGTGAGTGGAGGTACTGAAAAAATAAATGTTGTGAATTATTTGACTAAAAATCCACCACTGATTAAGGAGTGCTACTATGAAGAGGATACTTATGCAGTGAATGATCAGACGGGGGGTTTTCGATATAACGCCCAAGGTTCCAATTTGGATAATTGGTGCCAAGGTCAAGGAAACCAAAGCCAAAACTATGACAACTATAACTGAGAGGGTAATTATGTCTGGAATGGGAACTACAATCACGACAACAACTACAAGTGGAACAACTATGGAAACAGAAACGATAAGGGTGGGCCATATGTTCTTCCTCAAAATTGGGAATCTGGTAATAGGGAAGCTGGGGGTAGTATATCACGTATTGAGGATATGATGCAGAAGATGATGAAGAGGTTTGATTCGACTGATGAGAATGTGAATGAGATGCAAAATGACTTGTCTGGAATTGATCAAAAAGTTGATGCCTATGCAGTGTCGATCAAGCAGCTTGAGAAGCAGATGAATCATTTGTCCACTATAGTCAATCCACGACATCCTGGCACACTTCCTAGCAACACCATCCAAAATTCGAAGAATGATGGGCATTGTATGGAAGTCACTACTTGAGGGGGGGTAAGAAGGCCATTGATCCACCCATGCCATCTGAGGTTGAAGTTGAAGTTAGTAAAGATGATGATGTGATCGAAGTTATTGGAGAGTCCGAGAATGCGACAGAGAAGGAAGTGAAGATTACCTAGAAAGTTGTTCCCATGCCTAGACCTCCACCTCCCTTCCTACAGAGGTTAATGAAGAAGACTGAAGAAGGGAAATACTGCAGGTTTATTAGTATGTTGAAACAACTTTCTATCAATGTTCCGTTGATAGAAGCCTTGGAGCAAATGCCTGGGTATGCAAAGTTTATGAAAGATTTGGTGACTAAGAAGAGGGCCGTGAGTTTTGAAGATGATGATAGGTTGCAACATTGTAGTGCTATTGCTACAATGTCCCTTGTGCAGAAGAAGGAGTATCATGGTGCCTTCACTATTCCTTGTATCATTGGGTTGCTGCATTTTGCAAAGGCATTGTGCCATTTGGGTGCTAGTATTAATCTGATGCCATTATCTATTTACAATAAGTTAGGTTTGGGATATCCAAAATAGACTACGATGCGATTGCTCATGACCGATAAAACTGTGAAGAGGACCATTGGTTTGCTCCATGATGTACTAGTGAAGGTGGAGTCATTTATCTTTTCGGTGGATTTTGTGATACTTGATTGTAAGGTTGATTTTGAGGTTCCCATCATCCTTGGGAGACCATTCCTTGCCACTGGGCGTGCCTTGGTCGATATAGAGAATGGGTAGATGAAGTTCTGACTGAATAATGAAGAGGTAATTTTCAACATTTACAGATCCATGAAACAGAGTAGTGAGATCAAGTCGGTATCAGTGGTGAATCATATTGTAGAGAGTGGTTCTGTGGTGTCTATTGAAGAGAGATTGGGTGTTGATGCACTAGCAGCGGTAATGATGAACTTTGAAAGTGATGGTATTGAAGACTATGATGAATTGGTTGCCGCACTTGATAGGTTTGAATTCCGTTCAAAACCAAAGAGATTGGAGTGAGATATGAAGAATCGTGAATCTCCACCTGGAAGATCGTCTGTTGAGGAGACTCTAAATTGGAGCTTAAGGCTCTACCATCACATTTGAGGTATGTATTCTTAGGGAGAGATGATACTTTACAGGTCATCATTGCAGCAGATTTGAATGTGACATAAGTTGAGGCATTGGTTTCCGTGTTGAAAAGGTTCAAGCGGGCTATTGGGTGGACTATTGCGAACATTATTGGGATCCCTCCTGGCATTTGTTCTCATAAAATCCAACTCATGCCAAATCATAAGCCTAGTATTGAGCACCAAATAAAACTAAATCTACCTATGCAAGAGGTAGTGAAGAAGGAAATCATCAAGTGGTTGGATGCTGGAGTTATTTATCCCATTGCAGATAGTAGTTGGGTTTATCCTGTTCAGTGTGTGCCCAAGAAAGATGGAATGACTGTGGTCCCGAATGCAAAAAATGAGCTTGTCCCGATGTGGCCCGTGACTGGATGGAGAGTCTGCATGGACTACCAGAAATTAAATGCTTGGACAGAAAAAGACCACTTGTCTATGCCGTTCATGGATCATATGTTGGACCAACTTGCAGGTTAGGGTTGTTATTTTTTTCTTGATGGTTATTCGGGCTACAATCAGATTTCTATAGTTCTGGAAGACCAAGAGAAGACTACATTCACTTGCCCTTATTGGACTTTTGCCTTCAAACGAATGCCATTTGGGTTGTGTAATGCTCCAGCGACCTTCCAGCGTTGTATGATGTCGATATTTTCTGATATAGTGGAGGACACTATTGAGGTATTTATGGATGATTTCTCTGTGGTAGGTGACTCTTTTGATCGTTGTTTAGACCATTTGGCCAAAGTACTAAAATGGTGTGAAGAGTGCAATCTTGTGCTCAATTGGGAAAAGTGTCACTTCATGGTGAAAGAGGGATAGTTCTGAGTCATCGGATTTCTGAGAAGGGTATTGAGATTGATAGAGAGAAAGTCATGGTAATAGAAAAGCTTCCACCACCTATCTCTATTAAAGGTGTTAGAAGTTTTCTTGGGCATGCAGGTTTCTATAGGAGGTTCATCAAGAACTTCTCCAAAATTGCACACCCATTGTGCAAATTCCTTGAAAATAAGTGTAGGTTTGAGTTTGATGATGCTTATCTGAGAGCATTTGGGGAGTTGAAGGAAAAGCTAGTTTTCGCACCTATCATTATTTCACTGGATTAGGGGCAACCGTTTGAGGTAATGTGTGATGTGAGTGGAGTGGCGCTTGGTGTGGTATTTGGACAGAGACGAGAGAAGATTCTTCATCCTATTTACTATGCTAGTAAAGCTCTAAATGTGGCTCAAAAGAACTATACAATGACTGAACAGGAGTTTCTTGCGGTGATGTTCGCATTCGAGAAATTTCGATCCTACTTGCTTGGTACTAAGGTCATAGTGCATACTGACCATTCTGCATTGAGGTATTTGATGGCTAAGAAGGATGTAAAACCGAGGTTGGTTAATTGGGTGTTGTTGCTGCAAGAGTTTGACTTTGTGGTGAAAGATAGTAAGGGGACAAAAAATCAAGTTGCCGATCACTTGTCCAGATTGGAGGAAGAGGCTATTCTCAAGCTTGGTGATATGGCTGAAATTAATGATGCTTTCTCAAATGAACAAGTATTGGCTGCTTCTCATGATCTGATTCCTTGGTTCACAAACTTTGCTAACTACTTGGCAAGTGATCAAGTGCCATCGGATTTGTCTTTTCACCAAAGGAAAAAGTTTATGCATGATGTGAAGAAGTTCTTTTGGGATGAGCCTTATTTGTATCGTAGTTGTGCTGATGGCATTATTCATCGTTGTGTGCTCGAGGTTAAGATGTTTAGTATACTAGAGACGTGTCACTCATTGCCTGTTGGTGGGCATATAGTGTTATTTGGACTACGCGTAAAATTTTGCAGTGTGGGTATTACTGGCCTACCATCCACCAAGATGCTCATGATTTCGTCAAGTCTTGTGACCGTTGCCAAAGAGAAGGAGGAATTTTAAAGAGCCAAGAGCTTCCTATGAATCCGATATTGGTGATAGAGTTGTTTGATGTATGGGGCATTGATTTTATGGGTCCATTTTTGAGCTCACATGGGATGAAGTATATTCTTGTTGTGGTTGATTATGTGTCAAAGTGGGTGGAAGCAATTGAGCTTTCCAACAATGAAGGTAAAAGTGTCACCGCATTCCTGAAAAAGAGTATCTTCTCCATATTTGGCACACCAAGGATGATTATCAGTGATGGAGGTTCCCACTTCTGTAATAAGTTGTTCAAGGCGCTACTTGAGAAATATGACATCCGTCACAATGTAGCCACTCCTTACCATCCGTAGTCTAGTGGGCAAGTTGAAGTGTCCAACAGAGAGAATAATCAGATTTTGGTGAAGACAATGCAATGGGCCTATCGCACCGCATTCAAGACTCCTATAGGTATGTACCCCTACCAACTAGAATATGGGAAGTCTTGCCATTTTCCGGTAGAGCTAGAGCATAAGGCTATGTGGGCTCTAAAGAAAATTTTTTTGGGTTGGGGTGTCGCATCGAATTAGAGAATGAGTGACTTGAATGTGCTTGATGAGTTTCACCTAAGAGATTATGAAAGTTCTGCCTTGTACAAGGAGAAGATGAAGAAGTATCCTGATCAAAGGATTGAAAAACGAGAATTTGTTGTGGGTGATCTTGTGCTTCTATTCAACTCTACGTTGCGCTTGTTTTCGGGCAAGCTCAAGTCCAAGTGGACCGGGCCATTATTAGTCACACAAGTGCTCCCACATGGAGTGGTCGAGCTTGAAAATAGCGAGGGAACAAGGTTTAAGGTAAACGGGCAAAGGATCAAGGTCTATCTGGTAAAAGCAGAGAATGTGCAAGAAGTGGTTGAGGAATACTATCTTTATGAAATCTGAGTAATCAAGAGGCCTGCGTCGTGCCGCGATGTTAAATGAAGCGCTGCTTGGGAGGGAACCCAAGATGCACAATCTAGCCAACTATATGTTTTTCTTTCGGTTTAGTAGTTTTCTTTGTTTATTTGCTTTTCTGTATTCCTTTAGATAGGTGCTTTATTTTTATTTTAGTGTTGGCTAGATATAGCATAGGGTTCGTGTCTAAAAAGTGTCTAGAAAATGTAAAAAGAAAGGCCTAATGGTTGCTACATGTGCAGGGATGAAAAGTAAATTCTGCAGAAAAATGTCTGTTGCAGAGGTCTACGGACCCCATCGACGGTCCGTAGGTCAATCTACGGACCGTGAATGGTGTCTGTAGACCCTAGGTAGGATCTCTAATATTTTCTAAATGAGAAAGTGACCTACGGACCTATCTACGGTCCGTAGGTTGACCCACAGACCGTAGACGGGGTCTCGTGGTTCCAAACCCTAGTTTCTGCCCGACCCGACCCGGACCCCTTTAATAAAACTCATTTTTTAAAACTCCCCCAACCATTTTTAAACGTCTCCTCTCCTAAAATCCCTCCATATTACTCCCATATCCCATAAATCACTCCCCTTACATTTCCCCATATTCCCAATTCACTTTCCTCTCTCCCTAATTCCCTCATTCCCCATTTTCCAGAGTTTCCGGTGAAAAGGTTAGTAAGAAGTTGTTGGAAGTCTAAGGTCATCACACCATCCGCACTTACTTTTCTTGTAAGGTAATAGCCTTCCCCTTCACTTTGAATTTTGGTTCATTGGTGTTATTGAAAGTCAGGAAGTGGATCTTGACCTTGGGTGTGATATTGTATGTTTTCTGCATGAATTGTATGTAGAAACACCCTTGGGATGATAGAATGTGATTGTGTTGTTGTTGTAATAATTTTAATCAGAGAAATAGAGTCTAAATGCAAGTTTCGACTTAGGGTTCCTAGTTTCGTATGCTATACATGTTAAAAGAATGATTAGTCAAAACACTAGGGATGACAAACTATCATAAATTGTGTTGAAATGCATGATTAGACTTAGGATGATTGTTGAATTTGTCGAAAAAGGGTGTCACCAAAGAGGAATGTCTGATACCTGGCACAAACTTGTAACGACCCGAGAGCACCCCCTAGTCGTTACCGGTGTATTCGACCTCTCGGAGGTCTTATCCAAGCCCTTAGCATTTGTCATAGCATTTATCATAGAAAAATAGCGGAAAATTTAAAACTTTTTCATAATAAAACACAAGACTTAAATGTCACCTCATTTAAACCTTTAATACAAAATCGAAGTACTACATCTCAAGGTAGCCATCTTAAACACGACTACAACACAAAAGGGACACAACCCTTAATATACAAAAGAAACTACTATCTAGTACATAGAACTTAAGGAAACTCTTTAACATAAAGGTCCTTGAATCTTTAAGGACACACCAGAACTTGGGAATAGTATGCCAAGCTCATCAATTCTAGGAAAGGCCCTTTAGCCACCACCACCTACACTTGGTGTAAAAAGATGAAGAATAATGGTGTTAGTACAAGAATGCACTAAGTATGATAACCATGCAAAAACATGCTTTTAAAAGGGACATTTAATTGGAAACCATGCATCATGCCCTTTTTAAAGAAACTTCAAGAACATTTAGTACAATAGGCACCATATAAACCACATACATCATCATACACACGGAAACCATTCATAATAGCACATAGAGCCACTTATAGCATTTTAGGCACATTCAATGCATACAATACATTACCTTCCTCTTTATCTTAACTCCTTTCCTCAAGAAACCCTTAGGGAATACTTGGTGCAATGTATCACATTAAGGTTACCAAAGGTGAACTTACATATAGCCTTCATCAACCCAACCACATATAATCATAGAGTGATAAGCACACTATAAGACATAGTCTTCACATAGGAACCATCACCAAATACAACCCCCAAGTCACACTAGTGAAATGTGCAAGTAGCATCCCATAATACTACTCCCACCGAGTGTTCCTAAGAAGCCACCATAGACTAGGCACATCATATTCAACAAGTCATAACATCTTCATTTAACAGTAGACATAAGGCCAACATACTTCACAACATCATATAAGGACTTATTCATTTACTACATCATTAGTCATAACTCATTTAGTTCATATCATAGGTAAACCACCCTCACAACCACTTCACAAGCTCACTTGTGCAATGTACACATGGAATCCCATACCCCCACATATACTAAGCAAACCCATTAAGGAGTCATAAGTGTAATTCAATGTAGAATCATACTTCATGTCTTGACATAAGTAAAGTCAACCTTAACATGCTTTCATATTAACATACATAGACCATAGTCTTCATTGCATAAAGAGCCTAATCATAACCTCCCTTAGAGTCCACTTGTGCAATGCATAAGTAGGGTCCATAGTCCTAGCTACACAAAGTAACTCGTCAAGAAATCATGACTAGAGTTCATATTCTTATCTTAGTTCATTTCTTAACTTTCGGGAGACATTGCCATAACCGACCTAGACCATGTGAGCTACATGGAATCCGGTGTTCTACTCCCACACTGAAAAGAGAGGGTACTACTTGCCAAAGTAGGGCCTACATACATAATAGCTATCTAGTGGATCCACTAAGCTAATACCTACGGGGGCACGTAGTTATGGAACTAGGAGATTGCTACTAGAAAAACTTGACTTACTAGCGTGGAGGTTTCCATCTCATGAGACAACATCTATGTTGGGAACCCGGACTCGCTAAACGTGAAGGTTCTCTTGTGGGAAGCCAGACTTGCTAAACGTGAAGCCCCCACTCTCATTTTTCATGTTCACTTGGTGCTAAGCTCTAACTTCATTTTTAAACATCTTTAAGCCTTTAACATTAGTTCATAAAATAGGCATTAGGGACTTAATCCCTCATATCATATAGCTCAAAGGTTTCTAAGATGAGAATGACCTTTCATCATAAAACCTACATTATGTGAGAATGACCTTTCACATAGTCATACCATATGTATAACATAGCCTAGTTTAGAGTACAATTGAGGAAACCTTTCAAGAGACTCACTTTCACTAGATTATCATAACCTTATTTATTCATTCATGTGTATGTACATATGTGAGAAATCCTTTCACATAAACACCTTTATACAACACATATTCATACCTTGCTAATCATACACTTTGCATGCATAATAAGATGTAAGGGTGCATATAATAGTTAATCTTTCAATAGACACCATAACACATCATATTCATAGCTATACATGTAGAGTGTGTGTGTGCATATTGGTCCTCATAGTGACATAATAGCAACAACATTTATATTGAGTGCACTTCCCCTCAAGGGATCACCACACATTCACAATGTCCCCAAATCATGAGCAATTCACATATAAAGCCTTTAGGGATCCTAGACCACACACCCACACTTCATCATAGGAGACAAGGACACATTCAACATTGAATAGGTAGTCCTAACATGTATATGATCACACAATCATATAGGGGTCATATATGTAGGGGTCATTCCACAATATTACTTAACATAATCAATCATGTAGACCACAACATATCCCTAACATTATCATTCACATTATACTCCTCATCATCAACACACTTTAAACATCATCCTAGCATTGAGGATTTCATACATAACCTTCATAGCAAAACTTCATAAACATATGCATCATAATCATCAATTCACTTCACATCTATTTGCCTTCAAGGCCTTGATCTCAAAATGCATAGATAGACAAGAAGTAAACACCGCCACCATAAGTGGACCAAACCACACAACATAAATTCTTATACTATAGACTAGAAGTTAAGTCAACTTACCAATTCTCCAAGCCATGATCACCATGGATCAATCCTCAACAATTCATAATCAATTGACATAGGTAGCAATAGGAATCAACAATGTAATTAAATAACATAAACATAATCTAAGTACAATTCTATAAACAAAGAGATCAACCCATAACTTTGCCCATAAGGTCATAATTCCCTACTCATCAATATACCAACTATTAAACATGAATAAGTATATATAATCAGAGAAAACATCAATACAATCTAATCTAAACATAATTTCACCAATAGAGATCATATTCACAAAGACCCACATCATAGGCCAACTTTCGAGAATTTGGGGATCATGGGTTCTTCAAGAATTCCTTTGAAAACTGTTTTAAAAACCTTAATTCAACATTAATTCATCAATAGAATGATTTAGAAAATCGTTTGACAAAGGACCCATGTTTAGATTAAAAATTGGAAATTTTGGTCTTCGAATCACTTTCAAAAAATCTTTGATAGAACTCCTTGAATGAGAGGTTACTCAAGAATCAAGAGTCACCATACCTTAATTATTGAAGACCCATGAATTTGAAGAAGTAATCAGTTGAACACCCATCTTCTAGCTTGAGCTTCATCAAGGTCTTCAATGGAGTTTTTGAGAGAATCTATTTTGAGAGGGAAGGGTCAATTTGAAGAATGGGGTCTAATTCTAGGTTTTAACCAACTTAAAATACCCTAAAATAGGTAGAATAACCATTTATAATAATTCCCCAAAGTCCGCAAACTACCCCTCACTTTGTTGGACCTTTTAAACAAGTCAAACTTGAGTTTTATTTTTGCAGATTTCATCGGGAACCAAGTCCACGACGCGGAGGTGTTCCCACAAGTTTCTGGAAATTAAATTTTGAGACAGTAGAGTCCGCGGTGTATCCATGACGCGGAGCCACTTTTTGGCCATTGGTGGAGTAGGTCCGCGACGCGGAGCCACTCCCTCCATGTGCAACTTCAAGCTGCCTTGGCAGCTTGTTTGGCCAAGGGTTGGGGTCCTCTTCGGGGACCCTTAGGGTAGTCCCAGGGAGTCGTACCCAAACGTTTTGACCGTAAAAATAGTATTAAGACACTAGGGTCACCTCCACTGATTTTTAGACTCCAAGCAACACATAAAAACATGAAAAACATACTAGAACACACCAACACGCAAAAGACTAGTTTCCGAACGTCTTGGTCGTCCCTTGACGTTTGACTTCCAAACTCTTTAAAACTGAGTAAAAAGGCTATTCTTCATTATTTTAACAAGTTATTAATGCATAAAATCCATGTGCGGCTCTATTTCATCCTACTTCATTTTGAGGGTCGTTAAAAGACTTTACCCACAAGACCCTGTCTACGAACCGCAGGTCAATCTATGAACCGTAGATCAGGTCCGTGGATCTGCACACAACCAATAAATGCTAAGTGTGGAACCACGAAAGTAGACTACGGTCCGTAGTCTCTTCAATGATATTTCCCTTTTACCTTTAGGATTATGGAGTATCTATCAACTTCAGGCCCAAATTTACAAATAATTACGAAGTAAACAAATACTAGAGTAAAACTTGGGGAATTGACCAGCCAATTGTCAAATTTCACTTTAGAAGGTAAATGTTGATACCAATGGTAGGTCATTTTGTTTTGGGTAGGTCGGACCATGTATAAGATAATTTTCTCTCAAGCAATTACCTTTTCTATGACTAATTCTCTCAAACTTCATCACTAATCGGAAGATGCCCAGCCCTTTGACCTCATCAAATCCACTCTCTCGAGCTAGATACAAAGGATAGGTTCCATGTTTCACTCTCTCGAGCTGAAATCTGGCTAATCCACTACTAAGGATGTTGAGATCATTATTTTGGTTCTGAACTTCTCTCTCGAGCAAGCTCACAACGCAGAAATGGTTGCACTAAATAATGCAAAATAACTTCAAATCACCATAACGATCCATACCCACTTCAAATCAACCTCCCCATTAGTATTTCAACACTACCCACTTAGCAAAATTCAACAATTGGCTTCATGGTCAAAACTCCAAGCGAAGGGTTTTAGCCACTCATATTAAAAATGGAAAGAGAATCAACACACATACTTCTTCCCATCAATAAATGCAGCAAATTTAGGGTTCACGGGGAAATAAATTAGAAATTTGATTGATTACAAAATCTTTTTTAAAAAATCTCTATGAAAATCACACTCAAAACCCTTTTATGGTGTTTTTCTCTCTAATTGAGTCATTCCCTCTTTTTCTGAATACTCTCTTTCATTTCAAAAAATTAATTTAAACAAGTCTGAGGTGTTGCAGCCACGGACTATTCGATGAGGTTAGTCAGGTGTCGCCGACCTATTGGCGATGCGCCGAGTGGTCATCATTTCGCCTTCAATTTTCTTTTACTCATTCTTAGTTTGACGACTGTGACTTTAGGCGAATCAGATATGCATCGCCGAGTATTTCTGTGAATTGCCTTTTTCCTTTTGTTTCACCCTTCTACATGTGTTCAAATCTTCTGCAGTAACCTTTGGCAATCTGGTTGTCTTTCGCCGAATGTATCGGCGATATGCCAACTGGTTTTACTGTTCTCCTAAAGTATTCTTCATTTTGCTCCACCTTCTGTGACTTTAGGCGGTATCAAGGTAATTTGGCGATTCGCCAACTAAACTTTCCCATCGCTAACGTGGTAACCTCCTTCAGCACTTGGCGCATTTGATGTTGGGCGACCCCGAGGTCATTGGCGAATCGCCCAATGGTTTGGGCAATCCTCAGGCCTTCTTTTCTTCATTCTTTTGGTTGCCTTGTTTCTTTTTGCTCCATAATGTCCATGCGTTGTCTATAACATTCAAATACTTGAAATTCAAGCATTTACATCAGTTGTGGAGACAAAATATGCAACTGAGGACACTAGTTTTATTAAAAACAATCCCTAAATAAGTCCGAATTATGGACTCATCAACACCCCTAACTTAAGCATTTGCTTGTCCTCGAGCATACTCAAGTTCAGCAGTTCAAAAAGGATATCTCGAACAGTTCTACACAAGACTCAATCATGAATGCACACAATCAAGACTGAATTTACTCATGCAAAGATCAAATGTGCACTCAAAGTTTCAAATTGCGATTCACCAATATCGGAGAATCTCAAGCTCACAATACTTGCTTCTAATGAAAGTTCAAACTCAACTAAAGTGTTCAAATTCCCTCGCATAAAGAATGATTCCATCTCACATATAATGGTTCATAATTTAAAGTTTCGGAATCAACTGCAACACTCACACTCACAAAGATAAATACAATGCACGACTTCACCCATATGTTTGCCCGTATTTTCCAATCAACACTTGCTTCAGCTCACTCAAGATCTAAAAGGTTTTTTACGGCTTGTAATGGGGCTATGTGCAAAGGTATGGTCATTTAGGCTCAATGGCTATAGTCCTCATGAAATGCGGTGTGAACAACACTTCCTCTCCTTCATCATTCTCGTTTGTGCTCACAAGTAGTCCCATTATTCACTTTCCATGGATAGTTGGAAACCCCATTTTATTTGTATTTTCATAACTTTATTTCACAACTTCTTCATTCTTGGAGGGGTTCCATTTGGGTGGAAGGTATTTTCTTGCACTTCTTGATTTACCTTCTCTTTTCACCATACCCCCAACTTATGCTTTTGGCCTAAGTTGGCTATTCAACTAATCACAATGTCATGAGGATTATGGGTGATGGATAAAGAAAGGTAATTGTTTTCATAAAGTTTCCTCCAAAGAAAGGTAAGGCTCAAGGGGTGTTCAAAAGCGGTTCACACACTTACAAGGTAGGCCACAAAAGAGGTATATGTCAAATTGGCTCACACTCTACGAAGTTGCCTAAGAACATATCAAGAGATAGCATCACTTAGTTGACCGGAACAACGGGGCAAATTCTAGGATCTATCATGCATAGTTCACATGTAAGCTTATCACACTAGGCATTGGCACTAAAAGTCAAACAAGTCTCCACACTTTCTCTAGTGTGTAACGATCATCACAAGAGACTCAATTTGATCACTGGCTAGTCACAACGAGATGCAAAAAGTTCACATATTGTCTATGCAACTTCATTTGGCCTCATTGTAGCCGCACATTCTTATTTGTTCGATTATGAGCACTATTCAAGTCATCGGTATCGATCAAGACTGATACTCAAATTTTCAAGAGAACAACTTTTTTCAACACAAGTATAGTTTTTTGAACAAGAACCTTTAAAACAAACAAGAAGAAAACAAAAAAGAAGAAGGCCACATTACAATTTTGATGTTTGCGTAATCAAGACACAACTTCCAATTCAAGTGTCTATGATCGTACAATAGTAAAGTAACCCAACCAAGGGTTGAGGTCGAGTCCCAAGGAAGCGGTTCCTGAAAATTAATGGTTAAGCACAAAAAATGCTAAAGTTAACCATAGCGAAAAACATTATTGAGTATAAACATACTAAATCTAAAAGGGATGATGCAAGCGTCAGTTATAATTGGGGTTTGTAGTAAATTAACAACTTAAAAATAGTAAAAATATAAGAAAGCGAGATAGAGAGACGGGATTCTTGGGATGTGATAGGAATACGGGATAAACTAAACTGTCGAGTACGTGCTTTTGATAGTAAATTTTTGAGTATTTCTGACTACGCTAGACTATAGTAGGGGTAAATTCTCTCTCGAGCAACTTACCCCGAATCGACTCGGTTTCTCTAGAACACCGAGTTGCCGCTTAAATCATAGCCTCCACCTTAGCCTATTCACTCTCTCGAGCTGAATGTGTGGGAGAAGGACTAGGATTCACTATCTCGAGCTGAACCCATGTCGACTCAATACCATTGGCTATAAATTTAGTAGTCTTAGATTTACGACCTCTCTCTCGAACAAGCCAAAAGCACTAATATGAAATCGTATTTGCAACTACAACTCCATTAAGTTCATACACAACTACTAAATGAAATCACATTTAAACAAAAAATAAACCATCAACAAGCAAGATCCAATAGATAATCTAACCCATATTCACAAAATCACACCCCAAGAATTGGGGTTTTAGCTAGACATGAAAAAGAGATAAAAATTGATACCAAAATGTGTTACCATCAAATGGGTATGATAAATAAAGTCTTTAAACACGTCAAGGATGAAGATTCTAGAAGACCCACTTCCAATTTCTTGGAGTTGAAACCCTTTGAATCTTAAAGGCTCAAGAACAATGTCTCCAAAAATGTAAAACTGTTATATTCTAAAACTTAGTTCTCCAATGGCCTGAATTTAAGCGAGTATTTATAGCTATCAAAAAGTGTGCTGCGAAGGATCCACTCAGCGCAGTTAGTCGGGATCGCTGAAATACTCGACGATCCGCCTTTTGGTCTGGTACCTCACTTTTTAGCTATTGCCTTCAACATCTTTGCGTTCTGAATCATTAGGCGATATGGTGATGCTTTGCAGAACTGCTTGGCGATTCGCTGACTACTCCTTTTCCTCGCAGACTTGACCTTTTTCTTCAAGGCTAAGCACACTGGAACATTAGGCGAGGTTGTAGGCCTTTCAGCGACACGCCTAATGGATTAGGCGATCGTTAGGCCATCTTTTCTTCCTTCTTTCAGTCACTTTGTTCCTTTTTGCTCGATAGCGTCCATGCTTTGTCTCTCAACTCAAATATCTGAAACTTAAGGATTTTCATTAGATATAGAGACAAAATATGCATTTGAGGACACTATTTCTATCAAAATATAGCCCTAAATGAGTCCAAATTCTGGACTCATCAACAGCCCCAACTTAAACTTTTGCTTGTCCTCAAGCAAACTAGAGTCTAGCTGCTCAAAAAGGGTGTCTCGAACAGTGCTACACAAGACTCAATCATAAATGCACACAATCAAGACTGAATTTACTCATGCAAAGATCAAATGTGCACTCAAAGTTTCAAATTGCGATTCACCAATATCACAGAATCTCAAGTTCACAATACTTGCTTCAAATGCAAGTTCAAGCTCAACTAAAGTGTTCAAATGCCCTCACACAAAGAATGATTCCATATTCACACATATTGGTTCATAATTTAAAGTTTCAGGATCAACTGCAACGCTCACACTCACAAAGCTGAATACAATGCACGATTTCACCCATAGGTTTACCCATATTTTTCAATCAACACTTGCTTAATCTCACTCAAGATCAAAAAGGTCTTTTTACGGCTTGTAATGGGGTTGTGTGCAAATGTATGATCATTTAGGCTCAATGGCTATAGTCCTCATGAAATACGGTGTGAACAACACTTCCTTTCCTTCATCATTCTTGTTTGTGCTCACAAGTAGTCCCATTATTCACTTCCCATGGATAGTTGGAAACCCCATTTTATTTGTATTTTCATAACTTTATTTCACAACTTCTTCATTCTTGGAGGGGTTCTATTTGGGTAGAAGGTATTTTCTTGCACTTCTTGATTTACCTTCTCTTTTCACCACACCCCAATTTAGGCTTTTGGCCTAAGTAGGCTATTCAACTAACAACAACATCATGAGGATTATGGGTGATGGATAGAGAAAGGTCATTGTTTTCATCAATTTTCTTCCAAAGAAAGGTAAGGCTCAAGGGGTGTTCAAAAGTGGTTCATACACTTACACGGTAGGCCATAAAAGAGGTATATGTCAAATTGGCTCACACTCTTCGAAGTTGTCTAAGATCATATCAAGAGATAGAATCACATAGTTGACCGGACCAACGATGCAAATTCTAAGATCCATCATGCGTAGTTCACAAGTAAGCTCATCACACTATGCATTGACACTAAAAGTCAAACAAGACTCCACACTTTCGCTAGTGTGCAACGATCATCACAAGAGACTCGATTTGATCACTGGCTAGTCACAACGAGATGCAAAGAGTTCACATATTATCTATGCAACTTCATTTGGCCTCATTGTAGCCGCACATTCTTGTTTATTTGGTTATGAGCACTATTCAAGTCATCGGTATTGATCAAGACCGATACTCAAATTTTCAAGAGAACAACTTCTTTCAACACAAGTACGGGGTTTTGAAACAAGAACCTTTAAAACAAACAAAAAGAAAACAAATAAGAAGAAGTCCACAGAATACCCCCAACCTAAACTGTTCACATTGTCCTCAATGTGGGTGGAGAGCACATAATTACCGAAATTTAATATAAATAACCGCAAGATATGAAAGCAATCTAGTGTGTAAACAAGTAAAATAGGGTATCGAGAAATCTTCACTAAAAGGCTAGTTGGCGAAGCAGTGAAAGGGTAGCTGAAAGATTCGACGAATCGCCTTATGGTAGTCAAATCGCCCTTTGTTCTAGTAGATTGCATTTCTGTGTGAGGTAGATTGGCGAAAATGTAGAAGAATGCTAAACCATTTTCCAATTCGCATAATGAACTTCAGATGTGCTGACTAGGAAGGGTGAGGAAAATTGAGTCGCCGAAATAAATCTGTGGTTCGCCGACTAGTAAAGGTGTCCCACCGAATGCTCCTGTATCTCAACCCCTTTTTTTGAAAGCCATAAGGCGAACTGCATTGTGCTCGCCGAAGTGATTTGGTGATTCGCCAAGAGTATTTTGTCTTGTTCATTGAACCCACTCTTGCAATATCAACACACATTATTTAAAACAGTAAAACTTGGGTTGCCTCCCAATAAGCGCCTTAGTTAACGTCGTGGCACGACGTGGAAGTGCTTTCAAGCATCTTCCATGTCCACCACTTCAATAAGAGAAATATCCTGGCATTCACCAAAGTATAACTTCAAACGCTGCCCATTCACCTTAAATGCAGGTCCTTCCTGCCCTTCAACTTCTATGGCACCATTTGAGAACACTCGTTTCACTCTAAATGGTCCTGACCATTTCAATTTGAGTTTTTTGCGAAACAACCTCAGTCGGGAGTTGTATAGTAACACCCAATCTCCCACCTTAAACTTTCTCTTAAGTATTTTAGTATGATGCCACTTCTTCATCTTTTTCTTGTAGAGAGCTGAACTTTCGTAAGCTTTAAACCTAAATTCGTCCAACTCGTTTAGCTGCTCAACTCTTTCTTTTGAAGTTTTTGTCCAATCCAAATTTAGAGCCTTCAATGCCCACATTGCTTTATTGTCCAGCTCGACTGGTAAGTGGCAAGACATCCCAAAAACTAACTGATATGGTAACATACTAATTAGAGTTTTGTAGGTGGTATGATACGCCTATTGTGCGTCATCCAACTTTCGAGACCAATCCGTTCTATTTGCATTCACTGTTTTAGCCAAAATGCTTTGGATCTCCCTGTTTGACACTTCAACATGGCCACTTGTTTGGGGATGGTACAATGTTGCTACTTTGTGCTTAACCGCATACTTACTCAGTGCAGCTAAGAACCATCTATTACAAAAGTGAGATCCCCCATCGCTAATAATGGCTCTCGGAGTCCCAAACCTTGCAAAAATGTAGCGCTTCAAGAATTGGACGACACTTTTTCCCTCGTTGTTTAGGAGGGCAATAGCTTCTACCCATTTGGACACATAACCCATGGCCACCAAGATGTATTTGTTCCCAAATGAGATCACAAATGGGCCCATGAAATTGATCCCCCATACATCAAATAACTCCACTTCCAAAATGGGTGTCAGAGGCAGCTCGTGCCTTTTTGATACCCCACCTTTCTTTTGACATTGATGGCACCTCTTAACAAACTCATATGCATCTTTGTATAGAGACGGCCAATAGTACCCACTTTGTAGCACCTTAGCTGCTGTCTGAACACCACCATGATGTCCTCCTACCGGCGAAGCGTGACACACATGCAGGATCTCCCCAGCCTCTTCTTTCGGTACACATCTTCTGATGATGTGGTCAGCACACTCTCTAAATAAATATGGCTCATCCCACATGTATTTCTTAGCATCGAACAAGAACTTCTTTTGTTGGTAGAAGTTCAGTTCATCCGACATTAATCCACACACCAAATAATTTGCAAAATCAACATACCAAGGAGGTTGTGGGAGAGTTACTGTGAATACCTGTTCATCAAGAAAGACATCCTTAATGTCGACCTCCAGCTCGTCAGTCTCCCTGCCTTCCAATCGTGACAAGTGATCTGCCACTTGATTTTCACAACCCCTTCTATCTTTGACTTCAAAATTGAACTCTTGCAGTAAAAGTACCCACCTTAAAAGTCTCAGTTTGGCGTCTTTCTTTGCCATTAGATAACAGAATGCAACATGATAAGTGTGAATAATTACTTTTGTTCCCAGCAAGTATGCGCGAAGCTTCTCAAACGCATAAAACACTGCAAGTAGCTCTTGTTCGGTAACTGTGTAGTTACGTTGAGCACTGTTTAAAGTTTTTCTTGCATAGTAAATGGGATGAAAGATCTTGTTTTGTTTCTGTCCCAACACTATGCCCAATGCCATGCCGCTTGCATCGCACATTACTTCAAATGGCTCTGACCAATCAGGACTAATGATGATTGGAGTGGAAATCAGTTTTTCTTTTAGGCAGTTAAAAGCTGCCATACAAGCATCATCAAAGGGAAATTTCACCTCTTTTTCCAAAAGTTTGCATAGAGAAAGTACAATCTTTGAGAAATCTTTACGAATCTCCTATAAAATCCTGCATGTCCCAAAAAACTCCAAACCCCCTTTATTGAAATCGGTGGCAGTAATTTCTCAATTACATCGACTTTTGCTCTATCGACTTCCAGCCCCATTTGTGATACTTTGTGACCAAGCACAATTCCTTCCTTAACCATGAAATGACAGTTTTCCCAATTCAGGACTAAATTGGTCTCCACACATCTTTGGAGAACTTGGCCTAAGTGCTTTAAGCATTCTACAAATGTGTCACCCACAACTGAGAAGTCATCCATAAATACTTCTATTGAGTCTTCCACCATGTCAGCAAAGATGGATAGCATGTGAAGGTTGTTTTCTCTTGATCCTACAGAGCAATGGAGATTTGGTTATAGCCAGAGTACCCATCCAAAAAGAAATACCACCCTTTCTCGGATAGTCGGTCAAGCATTTGATCCATAAAGGGCATAGGAAAATGATCCTTTTCAGTCCATGAGTTCAATTTCCGGTAGTCCATGCAAACTCTCCATTCGGTCACAGGGTGCATAAGTACAAGCTCCCCTTTATCATTAGGGACAACTATTACTCCTCCTTTTTTTGGTACGCATTGTACCGGACTGACCCATTTTCTATCTGCAATAGGGTAGATCACTCCCGCGTCCAACCACTTTATTATTTCCTTTTTCACCACCTCTTGCATTGGCAGGTTCAATCTTTGCTGATGCTCAACACTCGATTTACAATCACTATCAAGCTGAATTTTGTTTGTGCAAATGCCTGGAGGGATGCCCACTATATCAGCGATAGTCTAGCCGATGGCTTTTATATGCCATTTCAGTACTTCAAGGAGCAATTTTACTTGCCAATCAATTAAGTCGGACACAATAATTACCGGCAAGGTGTTATTCTTGCCTAAGAAAGCATACCGAAGGTACGAAAGTAATACCTTAAGTTTGAGACTTGGTGGTTCTTTGGTTGACGGTTTGGCGGGAGGGCTCTCTCAATTCTTTAAGTCAATGTCCAGCTTCATTGGAATCTTTGTGAATCCCCCATACTTGAAAACGTGGCTACCACTTCATCTTAGCTTTGAACTTCAAACTCTTCATCGTTAGCCCACACAACCTCAAGGGGTTCTTTGCTAAACATCAGATGGCTCACACTAGCCACAACCTCGTCAATCATATCATCAGTTGAGATTACATGAATGTCACTGGGGTGTTTTATTGATTTGCACACAACAAAGGTGACTTCATCATCATTAACCCAAAATTTCAGCTCCCCACTCTCGACATCCACCAACATTCTCCCAGTTGCCAAAAATGGCCTTCCCAAGATTATAGGAATTTCGGGATCTATGTCATAGTCGAGTATGACAAAATCGGCCGGAAAGATGAACCTATCGACCTTAACCAAAATATCATAAAGTATCCCCACCGGATGCTTGATCGATCTGTTAGCCATCAAGAGTCTCATAGTTGTTGCCTGCGGTTCACCCAGCCCGAGTTGTTTATAAATAGCATAAGGAATTACATTAATACTTGCTCCTAGATCGCATAAGGCTTTTGCGAACTTGAGTATGCCTATGGTACACGAAATGGTGAATGCCCTAGGGTCATCTTTATTTTCGATCAACTCCTTAGTCATAATTGCACTACAACTATGAGAGACTTCAATCGTCTCAAAATCCAAGCTCATTTTTTTGTGACTAAATCTTTCATGAATTTGGCATAACCGAGCATTTCCAACAATGCTTCAAATAGAGGGAGATTAATTGATAAGGTCTTGAATACCGATAAATTTTTTTTGAATTTTTCATCCTCATTCTTCTTCTTGAGGGGTTGTTGAAATGGAAGAGGTATTTTGGGTAAAGGTTCCTTGACTTTTGGGCATGACTTTTATTTCTCTACATCACTTTGTGGCCCCATTGTGTTGTATTGTGGGATGGTTCTTTGTTCATCCTCCATATCTTTTCTTTCATTTTGAATATGCACTTCCTCATTTCCCATCAGATCACATTTTACTTCTTTTCCGCTCTAAGTAACAACAGCCTGCCCTCTGTTTTCATCATTTGCCTCCATCCTTTGTTTCAATTTGACCATCAAGGAATTTGATTGCATCTGCGTGTGAGTTTACTTTATTGTTCAAGGCTGAGAAGTCATCTTTCATCCCTTTCAATAAATTATCTGAGCCTTCAACTTTGTCAAGAATGCGTGTAAGCAAATCATTCACACGAGGGCTATTTGCACTCCTCCTTGATTTTAGGTTTTCACTTGAATGAGTGTCGTTCTCTTCATATTCATCTTCTCTTCTCCAGTTCTCATATTGTTCGGACAAATCTTGATGGCACCTCCTTTGCTCGACTTCCTTATGATGGTTCCAACCTTGGTTTCCACCTCGCTGCCAATAGCATGGGTAGAAACCCTCCTCATATGTTTTGGAGTTCCAGCCTTGATTCTTCCTAGGCTTTGAATAGCTTGAGAACGAACCCTCCTTAACTTTGAACACTCCACATGTTCCCTTCATATGCTCCTGTAGAACTTCCATTTGGGTCAACATCTTCTTGATGTTTTCATCCCTCTCTTTCTCTTTATCCAGTTGTTCTTGTGTTAATCTAAAATGAAATGGAGAGATGTGATCTTCTTTGGTATACCACGCTTGATTTATTCTAGTCATGTCATCTAGAAGAAATGAAGCCACCTCAAATGATTGCAACATTATTCCTCCTCGAACCAACTGGTTAGCAACTCCTTAATTAACCGAATCAAGACTCCGGTAAAAAATATTGAAGTAACAAATCATTTGGTAGCCCATGGGTTGGGCATTTAAGTAGGAGTTTCTTGAATCTCACCCATGTTTCATGGAGTTGTTCCCCATCCCTTCGCTTGAAACCTTGAATTTCATCTCTAAGTTTCATCATTCTTGATAGAGTAAAAAATCTTGTGTTAAATGCTACAACTAGCTCCTCCCGTGATGTGATGAAATTGTTTGGTAACTCGGTTAACCACTTATTAGCTTCTCCTTTTAAAGACAACGGGAATAGCCGCAACCGGATTGATTCTTGCGACGTTCCCTTGAATGAGAAAGGATTTCAAACTTCTGTAAAGCTTCTTACATGTTCATACGGGTCTTCATGATCTAGCCCTCCATAAAGTCCCCTCAATTGGAGAAGGAGGAGAGTTGTGCTAGTGACTTCAAACATCGCATTTCCATCAGTTTGTGGGATGCAAATTGCGCCCTTTCCACCCGACTTATCCGGGTTGTAGACACTATTGATGTCATCAATGCCATCTCGATGACCTGCTTGACTATCGTTCTTTTCTTCATCACTCATGTTCACTTCTAGGTAGTTCAGCCAATACGTGCACAAAGCAGCCAAAACTAAATCAATTACAACCAATAAATTTGAGATTGTCAAACCTTCAATCAAAGAATTCTAAGTAATGCTACTCCCTGGCAGCGGCGCTAGTTTGATATTTGCGTAATTAAGACCCAACTTCTAGTTCAAGTGTCTACGATCATACAATAGTAAAGTAACCCAACCAAGGGTTGGAGTCGAGTCCCAAGGGAGTAGGCTTTCTTTCAAATTCCAAGGTTAAGATTTGACACAGTCTCTTCAACAATATTTCCCTTATACCTTTAGGATTATGGAGTATCTATCAACTTTAGGCCCAAATTCATGAATAATTACGAAGTAAACAAATACTAGAGTAAAACTTGGGGAATTGACCAGCCAATTGTCAAATTTCACTTTAGAAGGTAAATGTTGATACCAACGGTAGGTCATTTTATTTTGGGTAGGTCGGACTATGTATAAGATAATTTTCTCTCAAACAATTACCTTTTCTATGACGAATTCTTTCAAACTTCATCACCAATCGAAAGATGCCCAACATTTTACCCTCATCAAATTCACTCTCTCGAGCTAGATACAAAGGATAGGTTCCATGTTTCACTCTCTCGAGCTGAAATCCGGCTAACCCACTACTAAGGATGCTGAGATCATTACTTTGGTTATGAACTTCTCTCTCAAGCAAGCTCACAACGCAGAAATGGTTGCACTAAATAATGCAAAATAACATCAAATCACCATAACGATCCATACCCACTTCAAATCAACCTCCCCATTCGTATTTCAACACTACCCACTTAGCAAAATTCAATAATTGGCTTCATGGTCAAAACCCCAAGCGAAGGGTTTTAGCGACTCATATTAAAAATGGAAAGAAAATCAACACACATACTTCTTCCCATCAATAAATGCAGCAAATTTAGGGTTTACGAAAAAATAAACTAGAAATTTGATTGATTACAAAATCTTTTTCGAAAATCTCTATGAAAATCACACTCAAAACCCTTTTATGGTGTTTTTCTCTCTAATTGCATTGTTCCCTTTTTTTCTGAATGCTCTCTTTCATCTCCAAAAATTAATTTAAACAAGTCTGAGGTGTGGCAACCACAGACCATTCAGCGAGGTTAGTCGAGTGTCGCCGACCTGTCGGCATTGCGCTGAGTGTTCATCATTTCTCCTTCAATTTTCTTTTACTCATTCTTGGTTTAACGACTGTGACTTTAGGCAAATCAGATCTGCATCACCGAGCATTTTCGCGAATCACCTTTTTCTTTTGTTTCACCCATCTGCATGTGTTTAAATCTTCTTCGGCAACCTTAGGCAATCTGGTTCTCTTCCGCTGAATGTATCGATGCTACACCAATTGGTTCTACTTTTCGCCTAAAGTATTCTTCGTTTTACTCCAACTTATGTAACTTTAGGCGGTATCAAGGTAATTCTGTGATTCGCCGACTAAACTTTCCCATCGCCAACGTGGTTACCTCATTCAGCACTTGGCACATTTCATATTGGGCGAGCCTGAGGCCATTGGCGAATCGCCCAATGGTTTAGGTGATCCTCAGACATTCTTTTCTTCATTCTTTTGGATGCCTTGTTCCTTTTTGCTCCATAGTGTCCATGCGTTGTTTCTAACATTCAAATACCTGAAATTCAAGCACTTACATCAGTTATGGAGACAAAATTTGCAATTTAGGTGACTAATTTTATTAAAAACAAGCCCTAAATGAGTCCAAATTATGGACTCATCAGTTCTAAGTCCACCTTTGCTTCGAGGTCTGCTTCTGGCTCCACAATAGGCTCAAGTTCACATGGTAGGGCTTCCTCATATGATGAGGCTACTAGTTCGGGGGTGGTTCCAATGCCACCAAACACCGACCCTACTTCGGTTGCGGAGGAGCCTAGTAGATGGTGCGTTAAGGGTCAATGGAAAATCTACAGGAATGCCAAGATGTTAAACGAAAAAGAGAAGATGGTCTGACTTATCACAGTGGACCATAGAGTTCTCACAGGGAGCCTACACACCATACCCAACATCTACCAGCTCTTTCAGCAACACAGATGTGAGTGGATGGCTCGGAAATCAAGGACATATAGTGAGAAGATCGTGAGGGAGTTCTATGCTTCCTACGCAGCCACTCTCCGAGGCTCTATTCATAAAAATGCCAAGCCCAGAGCCCAGCCACCACTCAAGGCTACACTAGTGTGTGGGTTTTTGTGGACATATCGCAGATCACTATCAGTCGATTCCTCTATGGTTCGGGCACTACTTAGGCACTCAACTCCGTAGAATTTAACTACCAGTGTGACATTATGAGGAATGGAGCATTCCAGTGAAATGCAGAGCAGAGGGAGGCTGTATTACTTTGGTTGGCCAGGTACATAGCTGTGGACGGAGAGCACACGAAATGGGTCAGCACACTGCGCTTGGGTACTCGGAAGGCCACCCTAAATTTGGTTGCCAAGTTCTTCTGGATTTTTGTAAGGAACAGGGTATCGCCCACTAAGGCCGATAATGCACTTACTTGGGATAGAGCGGTGATGGTTGCGGCTTTGGTAGTTGTGTTCAAGATCGACTTTTCGTGTATGCTGTTAGCAGAGATCCATGAGAGGGCGTTCAGGCCTACCACTAATTTACCATTCATGTGTATGATCTTCCAGTTGTGCAAGGATTCTGGGGTGTCTATCTGGCATTGCGACAAATTGGTACGGGCGATCGAAACCCTTGACATCGACCTTATTCGGGATGGGGCCAACGTAGCTGCCCCATGACGTGGTCCACTGATTGAGGTGCCGCTATTAGGAGCAGATTTAATAGCTGATGTGGAGTAGATGCAGGGTGAAGACGTTGCCCCTCCAGCCTACACTGATGATGCCCCGGCCTCCCCATCTCAGACATCCAGTCGGGCCCCTAGCTCATCCAGAGCCACCCCTTCATCAGGATTCGTTGTCGTGCCCCTTGCCCTTGTTCAAAAATTGGAAGCACAGATGGCCACACTGCTTCATCATGTGAAGCCTTCGATGCACCAGTCTATCTCAGAGTCCGAGGCCAGGAGGGAGAGGAAGATGGAGTACATGAAGGACCTGAAGGTCCAGGCCGTTAATAAAAGCCTGGATGCGTTCGAGTTGCGAGTCCTCGAGCGACCAGCCCCCACCATAGATATCTCCTCTTTCTAGACTGAGTTGGATCACTTTCGGGCCAATCTTGATGCCATCCTAGCCCTATCCATGGATGCGCACGAGTCCGCACCTATTGCCCCGGCTGATGATACAGTGTTAGATGCTCTTTTCAGCAAGAACATACTGCAGTCTGAGTCCACTCATGCCCGAGGGAAGAGGCACCGATCCAGCCACACTTTTGATACCATTGAGGATGCGAGGGAAAAGAAGAGGGAGCGCCAGCATACTACGTATGCTAGAAAAGCATTTATTTTGGACGAGGAGTTGCGCCAACAGAGGGTTTGTGAGGGTGCTCTTGGGGCTTCGAGTTCTGTGCCTGCTACAGAGGTTGTTACTACAGTGAGAGATGATGTGAGCACTACTGATGGTGCTGAGCTGATAGATGAGAGCACTACTGATGGCATTTCCCATGATGTGAGAACTATTAATTGTGTTGCGATGATAGATGGGAGGGCTACTGATGGCGTTCCCCATGTTAATCCAGCGGGCTCCGAGAAATTGGACCCACCCGCTTGTTGAGTTCTTCGGCGCATTTGTGCCTCAAGTTTGCTTCACCTTCACCCTACTCTTTAATTCTTATTTTTGTGTCTTTGAGGACAATAACACTTTATTTTTTTGGGGGTGGGGCAAACGGATTATGAGTGATAGGGTAAAGTCTGAGTAACCCAATTTATAGTCCTCTCTTGGGGTTTTCTTGCCTGTGTTCTTTTCCCCCAAGAGACAATTTTTTTTATTATTGTTGAACCGGCATGTGGTAGGATTGTATGTGTAGGATCATGATAAAGAATAAAGCATGATGGCATGAGCATGAAAGCAGAAAATGATACCCATCCAAAAAAAAATTGATATGTGCTAAAATCTGTAGGCTAGAATGAGTTGCATGTGTTGGCTCTGAATGTGACATGATAAGAATCGATGTGACTCCATGACTAGGCTAGAAGTTGGAAAGTGATCATAGACCATTGTTCAAATTAGTCCACTTAAGCCTAAAATGATCTAAACAAATGGTAGCATTGTTCCCTTTTGATCCAAATATTTGAGCCTAAAATTGACCATTTCTTTTGATTCACCTAATTCACCTTCCCTTAAAATGTTGTCTTGGCCCCGGTCCCTCTTTGGATATGGGCACCTTGACTTAGGCCAAAAGCTTAAATTGAGGGTGGCTAAGTCAAAAGTGACCCTGATCTTGGCCCTGGTCTGACATTGGGAATTGTGCACCTCAACTAAGGCAAAATGCATAAGTTAAGGGTGGCTATGAAAGAGGAAGCCTAATGAAAAAAGAGTATGAAAAGAGTTTAGTGTTGGAAAGAGAAAAATAAAGAAAAGAGGATGTGACTTTGTGCGAAAAAGGCAAAAGAATGTGATAAGTAAAAGCATGAAAACAAATAAAGAAAAATAAAGTGAAAAAGGGAAAAAATATATATAAACAAGTGTCACAACGTCAAAAGTCACATCCTTGGTTGAAAAGAGAAAGGAGAGAAAAATGGATGAAAGTTACCAAGAGTAGGTCAAGGAAAAGGTAAAAAGCCAATGTAATGTCAAGGAGGGCAGAAAGTCACTAAAAAGTACCCAAATGTACTACACCTGACCCTGAGCCTACGTTACAAGCTAAGAAAGTCCTATAGTGATCCTAGCAACTAGTTTGGAGAGTCTAAGCAGTGAAAATAAGGGCAAGCCTATGGTATTGAGCACTAACTGTACTTGAAGTTACTTCTGAGAGTGAGTGTTGAATGAATCCTTGTACTCAAAATCATATTCATTGTGTGAAAAGGGATTTCGTTTGAAGTAAGGGCACTAGTTACATTGTCGGAAAGTTGGTACCTTTGTGATTGTGAAAAAATGTATGTTATGTATCTATTGGTTGATCTTTGTCGTGTTTTGATCTGCATGAGTTAGCTTGTTGAGTCTAAGAGAAATGATTTGCACTAGAAAAGAGAGTTGGGATAGAAAGCCATGTGATTGGTTGAGCTTGAATGTATGCTTCTACATAAGTGTCGTTTATAGTCTTAGTGCGTCGCTTGAGGACAAACAACAAATTTAAGTTGAGGGTGTTGATATACCTTGAGTTCACTATTTTAATACATTTCACTTAAGAGTTGTGTGTGTATAGAGCCATTTTTTATTGGCATTAATATATTTTTATCATGATTGTAGGAAATAAGTTCGGACGTGGAAGTAGAAAGACACAACTGAAGATTGTTGCAGAAAAGGGCACCTACGGACGTGACCTACGGACCGTAGGTCCAGTCATGGTCCGTAGGTAGTAGGCGTAGATGGAAAATCATGGCTTGAAGGAAAAATTAGGGAATTCTTGACCAAGTGTGGAACCACTACTACAAACGACGGACTGTAGGTCGACCTACGGGCCGTCCTGGAGCTCTGTCAAATGATTCAGAGAAAGGGGTTCTAGTACCTGATTTCAAAAGTCTATGTATGAAACTATGGAAGAGAATCCACGGATAGTAGATCGAGTCACGGTCCGTGCTATTGAGCCGTCATTCGTTACTGAGAGTTGGAGTTCCAAGCTTCTTAAATATTGCCTAAGTCCCAAACCACGGAAGGGACCTACGGACGGTAGGTCAGTGTCGTCGATTGCAACCGCGTCCAGAAACTTTATTTACTTATTTTTTTCCTTTTTTTTTTGGTTAAATGTAGGCTTTTATTTAATAACTGTAGGACCTCATTACATCATTAGACTCAATGTCCAGATTCTAGAAAAAGAAAGCAACTAAAATAAAAGGCCAGTCCAAACCGACAAGCCTTCAACTCCTTCTCTCTACACACTTTCCCAATAGATATCCTAATTCACCTCCACTGAACTTTCCCATTCCTGATATGCTCCGCCTTGGATGAACCTTTAGCTCCGCCGGTATCGACAATGTTGGTTTAGGTTTGGATCGAGCTTATTCTTCAGCTGTCAATAGTAAGTAGATCGTTTGCTCTTTGCCTTGAAGGCTCTCTGTAATATATGTGGAAAAATTAAGCTTTAGCCTTCCCACTCCCTATCTCCTTTGTAGAGATATTCTTACATAAGGGAAATTTAGTTTATCACTGTTAATGATCTTTCTCGCCTTTATATCCATGCCCTCAAATTCTATAAAATTGCAATTTCGTTGATCTATTGCTTTGTTTGCTAAGTAGTCTTCTAACTGATTTCCCTCTTTCATTATGTGCTCAAATTTGTGATCTTTTCCAATTAGGCAAATTTTTATTTCCTCAACTGTATCACTGATGCACCATGGTATCTTCCATTCACTCTTTAACACTTTGCATAACAACATCAAATTTGTTTGAAAGATGATGTGATTATGTTGTGTACTCTTTCAATGTTTACTCACTTCTAAAATTGCTTTCGCTTCTGCCTCCGTGCTCATACTGCTTTGAATAGTTGCCGCTTCTACATAAATCATGTCTCTTTTGTCATTCCTTAGGCAAAAAGCATAGGAGCTCTGCCCAGGATTGCCTCTAGATGCCCTATCCGTGTCAAAATTAATAGCCAAAGGAGCATGATCAGATCCACTCCTCACTAATTGTTCTACTTCTAGAACTGGAAATACTTCCTGGAGTAAGTCATTACTCAACACTCTATCCAATCGTTTGAATATGCAGTCCTCATCAGTTCTGCCATTCCACCAAGTGTATTTACTCCCCTTGAATCCTCGATCCTCCAAATTAAACACATTTAGGCAATGATTAAAGTCCCTTACCTCTGCCTCTGTGACTACTCTGCCCCCTAATTTCTCTTTGGAATTACAAATAATATTAAAATCTTCTCCTACCAACCAAGGTGTGTTACTTGTCATAGCCAATTCATACAATGACTCCCATAGTTGAAGTCTCTCTCCTTGCGTGCATTTGGCATAGACCATTGAGATCATTACCTCAATGCTCATTTCTCTATTTCTCACCCTTATAGTTAACATTTGGTCCTCATCCCTAATTACCTCATACTCCATGGCTTCATCAATGAAGATCCATATATTCCCATTATTATTGACCACAACATGTTGCATCCCCAACCTTCTTCTATAAGTTTCTATACTTTTTCCATCTTCAAAAGGTTCCATTAAACCGACAAAATAAGATTGATAACTTCTATGTAATTGTATAAGTCTAGTAAACGCCTTCTGAGTGTTTACTGACCTAGTATTTCATATAAGGGCTCTCATTGATACTTACATTTTTTTTATAATTGTTCTCTTGGATTGCCTTGATGATGCTTATGCCCCAGCATTATCCTTTTCCCCTTGGTTCTTCTTTTTGTCCACCTTGTCCTTCATCTTCTCAACCTGTGTAGGTGATAAATGTCCTTCTATAACCACTTTGCTAATTTTACGGTGCATATCCACCTGTTCTGTTCTACTTGAACCACTCTGTTACCCCTTTTTTTGTTGTATTTCTCTTACTTTTCTATCTTCTTTTTGTTTGGGCTTTGGGTCTGTTTGCTTTCCTTGTTCACCTCTACTTTTCTATTGGCATCATTTTCATTTGTGCCCTGGCATGCTTCTTTCTTGTTCTCTGCCTCTCCCTTCTTTTTACTTTCAAATGCTTTGTTAACCCATCCCTTTGTACTTTCTGCTAAAGCCCTTCCTTTATTACTATCGTCTTCGTCCCGTTCTTCTTCTTCCCTTTGTGCCTCAAAAGCGTTTTCATCTTTTTACTAAATTTCCCCTTCAATTCACCCTAATTTATCCCTTTTATACTTGTTTCTTTTTCGCACCATCCATTCCTGTCGGTTTTGTTTATTCCCCACAATATTTCCACTTGTCAAGATTCTCTTCTGATCCGCCACTGTACCTAGACGTGATTTAGCATATTCCTCCTTCTCCTTTTGCTCACTTTCACTGTGGTACAACTCTGGGTGAATCTTCTAGCAGTCATTTTCATTATGTCCTTGCAAACAACACTCCTTGTAATATTTGGGCATATAGTCATATTGGATCTTGATCCATTTGTATTTTATATTGCTAGTATTATCATCCTCTTCATTAATTTTCATTCTCCCCAGCAATTCGACAGTTAGATCCACTTCAATTTTGACCCTTGCCTAGCTACGTCTAGTTTGTTTCCTAGTTGTCATATCCACAGTTAATAGTTTCCTCACCGCACTCCTAAGCAAAGAAATTTGGCAGCAGATCTGGGAAGGAAATCCATGCTACCCTATTGGTTGGTTCAATGTCCAGTTCAAACCACGGATCCCACCTAAGGGTTCTCATCTGCCAATAGTTTTCCTTTGCTTTTACATAAAAGGCTGGTGTTGACAATCGATGCACATAATCTTCCATCGTCGTTAGTCTGATCAGTACATGCCTCATATCCAACACCCTAACCGTACAATCACTTTTTATTCCACATTGTCCAGTGATTGTTTTCCTCAATTCTTGCACATCTGGTTTCCATATGAAAATTTGCCTATAATGGCATACTGCAAATTTTCTTGAATGATATGCGATTTAACTTCTGATGTTTTCCAGGTAATATTGGGTTCTCCATGTACCATGGTCAGTGGCTTTGGTGGGACTTTAGGTGCTTGTGGCAATATGGGATGGGGCTTCAATAAATCTGCATAGTAGCTGTTTCGGGGACCAATATGGATTGGCACTGCTCCTAGTTTATCTTTGTTCGGTAAAGGTGGGAAATCCTCCAATGGGCTACTCCCACCATCGGTGCTAGCAGCGATGGTGGTTGCCACAATTGCTAGGTTTTAAAAATATTTGCACTTTTAAGTTTACGGGAAAAGAGACGTAAAAAGCTAGTCAAGTCTCTTTGGTGGTGGAATTAGAATGTTGAATTAGATTTACTAATGCACTCTCCCTTATTTCATTTCCTTTTTATTTGGGACATGTTTTTCTATATATAGGGCATGTAAACCTCATTTTTTGGGGTTAGACCCTATTACTTTAGTTATAGTTTATGGCTTTGGATATTAACTTGCAACTTTAGTAATTCTTGATTTCCTAAGTTGGTTTTAAAGAGTTTTACTTTGAAATTCAAGTTGAGATTTTGGGTTTCTTCTACTTATTACGTAAGTTCATGATTTCTTCATCTAAAAATATGAATTGTGTTCTTGCTACTATGGGTACCTAAATCCACAACTAGGGTTGTGGGAACCATGAGAGATTAACAAAGTGTGAATAGTAACTAAGTAATTCTTGAATAGTGTTGTTGCATGCATTGATAATTATTTCATTTAAAAGTCCTTTTAACGGTGGCCAACGTTAGAACTCGCCTTGTTGCTACTTGCCGGACCAAGCAGGTAGTTAATAAGAAAAGAATTATCAACATAGATTTAGTGTGATACTATCTAATAGTCTAATGTCAATTGGTGCAAGGGTGAAAACTAAGCCATACATTGATGTGATGTCTAATATGAGGTAAAGGTAAGGGTTAGTAAATTATACACACGACCAAGGTGCGGGGTGAAATTCTCTAGTTGCCACACCAAGGAAGTAGAGATACATAACTTATCACTTTGCATGTAATACACTAGGAAAGGATTACTATTACTAGCATTACCGCGTTATGAGCTTATGGGGAACACATACACCCTAGTTTCTCTCTCTCATTGATAACAACAAAGTTTGAATCTTGCCCAGTAATTATTCACATAATTTCCAGGATTTGTTTTCACAAATTCTCCCCCTCTTTAATTACTTGTTTCGAAAGTACGTTGACTAAACGAATATTATTGTAAGTTAAGTTTAAGTCTAAACCATATTCCTCATGGGATCGACCCTAACCTCCAAGTTGGGTTCTTTACTTGATAACGATCGCTTATACTTCTTTAGGGAGGTGTAATTTGAGCGTATCATACAACCTTTCACCCACAAACTGATGGGAAAGCGGAGCATACTATCCAAACTTTGGAAGATATGATGAGAGCATATGTAATTGACTTCAAGGGTAATTGGGATAACCATTTGTCTTTGATTGAGTTTGCATATAGCAGTATCTATCACTCAAGTATTGGCATGTCTCCATTTGAGGCTTTATATGGTAGGAGGTGTAGATCTCCTATAGGTGTTTGAAGTGGGTGAGGTTGCTTTGATAGGTCCCGAGTTGGTACATGAGGCTATGGAGAAAGTTTGACTTATTAGAGAAGGGTTGAAAATGGCCCAAAGTTGACAAAAGTCTAATGCCTATGTTAGAAGAAGAGATCTTGAGTTAGATGTTCATGATTGGGTCTCCTTGAAAATATTACCCATGAAGGAAGTCATGAGGTTTGGCAAGAAGGGGAAGCTTAGTCCCCGTTATGTAGGCCCTTATAATATTTTGAGGCGGATTGGCAAGGTTGGTTATGAAATTGCAGGTCCTAATGAATTGGCATTGGTACATCCAGTTTTCCATGTTTCATTGTTGAAAAAGTATGTTGGAGATCCAACATCTTTAGTTCCCTTAGGAGGATTGGGTGTTGAGGAAAATCTTTCTTATTAGGAAGTTTTGGTTGAGATTTTAGACCAGCAGGTTAAGAAGTTAAGAAATAAATAAGTTGCTTTCGTGAAAGTTCTTTGGAGGAATTAGTTGGTTGCAGGTGCTACTTGGGAAGCCGAGGCCAATATGATATCCCTGTATCCTCATCTCTTTCCCTCTGTTCCTACTCTAGCTTGAGGTATCTAGTTCCTCATGGTCCACTCTCTTGGTGTCTTATGTCTTAGATATTCTCATGATTTTCTCATTATGAATGTTCATGAAAGGCTTAAATTTTGAGAAAATGAGTTTACTTGATTGATTGTTACTTGTTTATGTGCTTTGAGTATGAGTTGCATATATGTGATTGCACTCATGATGGGCTGTTCTATTGAGTTTCTACCTTCCTTATGATGCTTTAAATCTCATTCGAGGACGAATATTTCCAAGGGGGAGATATTGTAATACCTTAAATTAGAGAAAGGGCTAAAAGGGGGTAATGGGGAAGAACTCACATGTCAACACTTGAACCATGGACCCTCCATGGAGCCCTAAACTGGTCGGGAAAGGGACCACAATTCGTGTGGTGGCCCATGGAAATTCCCCCAAGCTAGGATAAGAAATCCCCCTCTTACGAGGGCCTTAACAACTCGAGTGGAGGTGGACAGGTTGTTATGACGCTCGTGTGGGTGAGGCAGAACCAAACCAAGAGTTGTCCTCCTCCCACGAGCCCCTGATGAGTCCACAAATTGGACTCATTTAGGGCTTTGTTTTAATGGAAATAGTGTCCTTGAATGCTTGTTTTACCTCAATATCTGATTAAAATGCTGAAGTTTTAGGTATTTGAAGTTTTAGTGGAAGCATGGACACTTAGGCGCAAAACGGAGCAAATAAGGCTGAAAAGAACAAGAAATGAAATGATGCGGATCACCAAGTTTAACATGGTGAGTCGCCGAAATAACATAAGCCACCCTTCGTTCCAGTACGCGAAGCCCTGAAGAAAGTGGATCAAAAGGAGAGGAAATGAGCAATCGGCGGGTCGCCAATCAGTTCCGCGAAGCAGTACTGTACCGCCCAATGATCCAGAATGCAAGGATGCTAAAGGCATGACACTGAAGGCGATGAGCTGACCAAAGAGCAGATCGCCGAGTTCATCGGTGATCTCGACTAATGTCGCCGAATAATCCTTCGTAGCACAATCTATCAAAACTATAAATACTATTTAGAGTTGTAGTCTTAAAGGAGATTGGAGTGTGGAACAATTATTATTATTATTTTCACTTTAGAACATATTCTAGCTAATATTTTCTCTCAGGTTTGGAGAGGGTTTTGTGGAGACTTGAAGAAAAGAGTTCTTCTTCCCCAAGTTGGAAGTGGGTCTTCTCTATTCACTTCCCTTTGCTTAATTCAAGGTTTAATCTCTTATACCCAGTTGATTTCATTATCATGTTAGGTATACTTTCCTATTTCTTGATGTGTGGCTAAAAACTCCATTCTTGGGGTGTGATTTAGCAAATATGGGTTGATATTCTTGTTGGGTCTTGCTTGCTGATCGGTTAGATGTATGTTAATGGTGATTTCACCTAGTGACGATGCAAACGGTGTTTATGACCCCGCTCCATTGGGTGAGATAGGTGCAATTCGCTTGCCGCAGGGTGGTGGAAACGGAAATTTTGAAGTCACCAGCCAACACTCCATCTCATACATTCAAGGGGCCTATACAGAGGATTGGATCATGAAGATTCACAAGAACATATCCAAAGCTGTTTGGAAGTATGTGCCCCGTTGTCATTCAAAAATTGGTCACACGAAGCCATCAGGTTTCGCTTATTCCCATTGTCACTAACAGGAGCTTCCACTACGTGGTTGTCTGAGCTTCCCAAAAGTTTTATCACATCATGGAAAGAATTAGTCACTGCTTTCCACAATAGATTCTTTCCTCCGTCAAAAATGATGAAGTTGAGGAACGACATTCAGAATTTCAAACAAAAAGCGAGTGAACCAATTCATGAGTTGTGGATTAGATAAAAGAGGTCTCTGCGGAAATGCCCAACACATGGGCTGCCAAGTGACTTGCTACTCCAATATTTTTACCGAAGTGTTGATTCAGTCAACAAAGGGATAGCTTATCAATTGGTCCAAGGCGGCATAATGCTACAGCCCTTTGAGGTGGCTTCATTTCTCCTAGATGGTACGGTGAGAGAAAATCAAGCTTGGTACGCCAAAGAAGATCAAGTCTCCCCTCTGTGTTTCAGTCTGACGCAAGAGCAACTCGATAAAGAAAAAGAGAGAGATGAAAACATCAAAAAGATGTTGCCACAGATGGAAGATCTACAAGAGCACATGAAAGGCAACTGTAAAGTGTTTCGCGCAGAGGGGGGTTCTTTTTCCGATAACTTGAAATCGGGAGGGAATCAAGGTCGGAACCACAGAAGGAATGAAGAGGGTTTCCACCCGCACTATCAATCACGGGTTGGAAATCAAGGTTGGAACCACCCTAGAGGTGAAGGACCTTTGCGATATTTCCAGGAGTGGACTGAGCATGATGATTGTGAAGAATACCAAACTCAACTGAGTGACCGCTCGACATCAAGGGGGAGTGACAACAGCCCTAGGGTGAATGATATACTGACACAAATTCTTGAGAAAGTTGAAGGTTCTGATGATTTGCTAAAGGGAATGAGAGATGATTTTTCTTCACTAAATAGCAAGGTGAACTCTCATGCTAATGCCATCAAGATGCTAGAAGGTCAATTGAATCTCCTATCGGCTCAACTAACAACCAAGATGTCAAACGAAAATGAGGAAGAAGAGTTGGCTGTAATTACCCGTAGCAGGAAGGTAGCGATAGGTAACAAAGGAGAAGAACGTGAGGAAAATCAGGGTGAGGAAAAAGCAGAAGTTACCGATCATCAAAACATCGGCAAGAACGCACAAGAAAAAGTGAATCAACACAATGAGACTTCAAAAATAATACAACCCTTACCCAAAATACATCCACCTTTTCCCCAGCATTTGAAAAAAAAGAATGAAGATGAGAGGTTTAAAAAATTCTTGTTTGTGTTCAAGAAGTTGTCCATCAACCTTCCTTTGGTGGAAACATTGCTGGAGATGCCAGGGTATGCTAAATTCATGAAAGAGTTAGTCACCAAGAAGAGGATCTTGGATTATGAAATGATTTAAGTACCTCATAGTTGCAGTACGATCATAACAAAGGAGTTAATCACTAAACGGGACAACCCTGGTACTTTCACAATCCCATGTACTATTGGAATTCTCCAATTTGCCAAGGATTTATGTGACCTAGGAGCAAGCATCAACCTGATGCCATACGCCATATACAAGCAACTTGGATTGGGAGAACCAAAGGCAACTACCATGAGACTTCTCATGGCAGATCGATCGATCAAGCATCCTGTTGGGATCCTCTACGATATCTTGGTCAAAGTGGATCAATTTATATTTCCAGCTGACTTTGTGATTTTAGACTGTGACATTGATGTTGAGGTCCCCATTATTTTGGGAAGGCCATTCTTAGCAATTGGCAGAGCATTAGTGGATGTTGAAAGCAGCAAGTTGAAATTCCGTGTGAATGACGATGAGGTAACTTTTAACATCTGCAAGTCCATGAAGCAACCAAGTGATATCCATGTAGTGTCTACTGAAGATGTTATAGATGAGGCAGTGGCAAGTGTGAGCCATCTGCTGTGCAAGAATGAGCCTCTTGAGTCAATACTTGCAAATCATGATGATTCGGAAATTCAGGATCGCAGCCCTAACAGGGTTAGGAGCGCATGCACGAAATCCAATTAAGTTGGATATCGACCTAAAAAACCGATGCAGCCCACCTGCAAAGCCATCAATTGAAGAGCCGCCAACTCTAGAGCTGAAAGTACTCCCATCCCATCTCAAGTATGTTTTCTTGGGAACTAACAACACTCTGTCAATGATTATCGCAGCAAATCTGAGTGAAAGGCAAGTAAAAGTGCTTGTAGAAGTACTGCAGAAGCACATAAAAGTGAGCGGATGGACCATAGCTGATATCGTGAGCATTCTGCCCGGTATCTTCACCCATAAGATTCGGCTGGAAAGTGATTGCAGACCCAGTGTTAAGCATCAGCGAAGGTTGAACCTCCCGATGCAAGAGGTAATAAAAAAGGATGCAGGAGTAATCTATCCGATTTCAGACAACAAATGGGTCAGCTCAGTGCAATGCGTACCAAAAAAGGGTGGCATACAGTGGTCCCAAATGCTAAAGGAGATCTTGTGCCATCTAGACCTGTAACAGGATGGAGGGTGTGCATGGATTATCGAAAGCTAAATTCATGGACTGAAAAAAACCATTTTCCAATGCCCTTCATGGACCAGATGCTTGACAGGTTATCAGAGAGAGGGTGGTATTGTTTTTGGATGGATACTCTGGATACAACAAGATATCTATCGCACCAGAAGATCAAGAGAAAACCATTTTCACATGCCCTTATGGTACCTTTGCATTCAAAAGGATGCCATTCGGACTTTGTAATGCACCGACAACTTTTCAACGATGCATATTGTCCATCTTTGCAGATATGGTTGAGGACTCTCTGGAAGTTTTCATGGATGATTTCTCGGTCGTCGGGGACACATTCGAAGAATGCTTGACACATTTAGAGCGAGTGCTTCAAAGGTGTGTGGAAACTAATCTAGTCCTAAATTGGGAGAAATGTCATTTCATGGTGAAAGAAGGCATTGTTCTTGGGCATAAAATGTCGCAGCAAGGGCTGGAAGCTGACAAAGCAAAAATCAAAGTTATCGAGAAACTACCACCGTCGATCTTAGTAAAGGGGATTCGTAGTTTCTTGGGTCATGCAGGCTTCTACTAGAGATTCATTAAGGATTTCTCAAAGATTGCACAATCATTGTGCAAACTCTTAGAGAAGGAAGTGAAATTCTACTTTGATGCAACTTGTATGGCAGCATTTAAATGTTTGAAGGAGAAATTGATATCCACACCAGTTATCATCAGCCCCAATTGGTTAGAACCATTCGAAGTGATGTGTGATGTGAGTGGTATGGCATTAGGTGTAGTGTTGGGACAAAAGCGTACCAAACTGTTTCACCCAATCTATTACGCAAGCAAGACTCTAAATAGTGCCCAGTGAAATTACACAGTCACTGAACAAGAGTCGCTAGCAGGGGTCTATGCTTTCGAAAAGTTATGGGCATCCTTGCTAGGCACTAAAGTAGTTGTTCATACAGACCATGTAGCACTCTGATACCTCATGAGAAAAAAGGATGCGAAGCCAAGACTGATAGGATGGATGCTACTCTTGCAAGAATTCAATTTTTAGGTGAAAGATCAAAAAGGTTGCGAGAATCAAGTTGCAGATCACCTATCACGGTTAGAGAATAAAGCAGGTACTAAGCAGGAAAAGGAGATAAATGACTCATTCCCAGACGAGTAGATATTCGCACTGTCACTCACACACGTACCATGGTATGCTGACTTTGCAAACTACATTGTATATGGGTTGATTCCTGATGAGTTAAACTCTTACCAACGAAAGAGGTTCATATTTGATGTTAAAAGATACTTCTAGGATGAGCCATACTTATTTCGGGAATGTGTTGATCATGTCATAATAAGGTGTGTTTCGGAAGAAGAATCAACAGATATCCTCCATGCCTGCCACACATCACCAGTAGGGGGTCATCATAGTGGAAATCGGACCGCAGCAAAGATTCTTGAAAGTGGTTATTATTGGCCTTCTCTTTACAAAGATACCCACGATTTCACTAAGAGATGCCCTCAATGTCAGCAACAAGGCAGAGTGTCAAGAAGACACGAGTTACCCCTTACACCTATTTTGGAAATCAAACTATTCGATGTGTGGGGAATTGATTTCATCGGTCCATTTGTCAGCTCGTTTGAAAACAAGTATATCTTAGTAGCTGTGGACTATGTGTCCAAATGGGTGGAAGCTGTCGCACTCCCGAATAATGAAGGAAGAAGCGTTGTCCAATTTTTGAAATGCTACATCTTTGCACGGTTTGGCACTCCGAGAGTAATCATAAGTGATGGAGGATCGCATTTTTGCAACAAGTGGTTTTCCAGTGCATTGAGCAAATACGGAGTAAAACATAAGGTCGCCACTTCATATCACCCCCAAACAAGCGGACAAGTTGAGGTGTCAAATCAAGAGATGAAAAACTTTCTATCCAAGACAATAAACGGCAGCAGAACTGACTGGTCTAGAAAGCTTAACGATGCCGTGTGGGCATATCAGACTGCTTACAAGACACCTATAGGAATGTCCCCTTATCAGCTAGTTTTTGGTAAATCATGCCATTTACCTGTTGAGCTAGAACACAAAGCCTTATGGGCATTGAAAGCTCTGAATTTAGATTGGACAAAGGCTTCAAGGGAGAGGATGGACCAGTTAAATGAAACAGATGAGTTCAGGCTCAGATCTTACAACAACTCAGCCATTTACAAAGAGAAAATGAAGAAATGGCACGACACACGAATAGTCCAGAGGGAATTCAATGTGGGAGATTGAGTGTTATTGTACAACTCATGACTAAGGCTATTCCTAGGGAAGCTAAAATCCAAATGGTCTGGGTCTTTCAGAGTGACACGAGTGTTCACAATGGTGTTATAGAAGTTGAAGGTAAAGAAGGACCCTCATTTAAAGTTAACGGACATCGTTTGAAGTTATACCTTGGGGATTGCCAGGAAATTGCTTTAGTTGAAGAGTTGTACCTGGAGGATGCTTGATAGTATTTCTACGTCGTGTCAGACGTTAACTAAGGCACTGTTTGGGAGGCAACCCAAAACCCTTTATTGCTTTGTTTTACTTTGAGAAAATAATGGTGTGTAGTTTGTACAGGTTAAAGCAAGGGAAGAGAGTGAAATAATGCATGGAGGCAAACAACAAGTCCAGTTGGCGGATCGCCGATGATATCGGTGAGCACGACTCTTTCCTCCGGGTGACTCAAGGCAATGTCAGCTGGGATTCTGTAAAACTTGGCGTTCAATAGAAAATTAATGGCGAATTACCAATCATGTCAGCGATTGCAATATAGACCGTCGTTGAGATCCTTACATGAGTTGCGAGTCCTGTTACATTTGGCGAAGAGACTAGACACTTGGCGCTTCACCGAGTGAATGAGCGTACCCAATGTACATCACCGAATGGGTAGAAACTTGACGGTTTCTGCAGGTCATAGGTTTAAATATTCTGGTTCATTCATTTTCTCCCATTTCTTCATCCTACCAAACTCACACCTGCACTTTAGTCTTAATTTCCTTACACTCTTGAAGTATTTTGATTCATAAATTTGTGCGTGGATTTGGATTGCATTGCCGCCTAGCACCTCAGTAACTTCTTAATCAGTACAAAAGGTTAGCTTCCTGATCCCTGTAATTTCTTGTCAACATTGTACTCATTTGCAAACTCTTTGGTATTGTTGAACTCTGTTGAACCTCCCTTATTGGATAAAAATGGGTTAATTATTAATTATTATTCGATAATCTTGCTTAAGTTGCCAAAATCTTGTTCTCTGATGCATCTAGTTGAATTAATGAGTGATGGGTGGTGTTCGTATGTTATAGGTCCTGGTCAAATTTGTGTTATGTGAGCTTAAACTTTGTTTTCGGGGGATGCGGGGATGATTCTAGAAGTTGGGTCAAAAGTAGGCACGTTGGGTAAATCAGCGAGCTATGATGAGCTTGCCGAGCCACTTCTCGCTTCGTCAAACTGCATTATCTCTCCCTTATTACTTCAAATTTTTTTTGGCGTCTGTAACTTTCGGCGAGAAGCACGAGGTCGCCAAAAGAACTCGGCGACTCACCAAAATTATTCTTGGTCGCCTTTTGTCTGCACCCCTATTCGCTTCTGCATAGTGACCTTCGGCGGATAATCTATTGTTCGCCGAATGTACTCGGCGACCCACCAACTGGACTGAAAAATTTTCCTGCAACAGTATGTCTTTGTTTTCGTTGTCAAATATATTATAATGTTATCTCAAGACTTTGCAGACATGGCCAAATCGAAAGTTGCAGGAAGAAACATGCTACCGAGACATATAAGAGTTCAAAAGTTCAGAAGAAATGCAAAGAGTGAGAACAAGATAGCCAGTTCGAGGAGAAGGATGCCAATTGACCCTAATGTCCCTTCGTGGACCCGAGGGTTCATCAACGCAATACATGCCTTTAAAGCAGCTCATGAAATAGATAATATGGTGGAGGCTAATATTGCTATAGAGGCTGAAGTAGAGCAAAAAGAGAAAGAGGAAAAGGGTCAGAATGATAACACACCGGACACTGATGCCCGGACAAATGGAGCGATTGCTTAAGCAGGATCCCCTCTTTACCTCCCTCTCTGTTTTTCTTTATCTGCCTTTTCTGTATATTTTATTACTTGCATTTGAGGACAAACCCTTTTTATTTGTGGTGGGGTGAGGCCCACACCTTTTGTCTGTTATTTGGATATTTGGGTTGTCTGTTCTTAATTATTATTTTGAGCTCACGGCTCCTGTTGTATCACTTGCAAAATAATTTTGATCCTTTCGAAAAAATTTCGCCACCTCTTGTGTTGAAAGTGGTTGTTATTTTGCAAAAACAATTTGAGTCTCGGTTTCGATCAATACTGATGACTTGAATAGTGCTCCCAATTGAATAAACATGAATGTACGGCTACGATGAGGCCAAATGAAGTTGCATAGACAATATGTGAACTCTTTGCATCTCGTTGTGATTAGTCATTTATCAAATTGATTCTCTTGTGATGATCGTTGCACACTAGCGAGCGTGTCTAGTCTTGTTTGATTGAAGTATCGATGCCTTGTGTGATTAGCTTACTTTGAACCATGCATGAATAAACCTAGAATTTGCCCGTTAGTCTGATTGATTTAGAAAGGTGTACTCTTGAGATGATCTTAGGCAATTTTTAAGAGTGTGAGCCACTTTGACATATACCTATTTTTTGTGACCTACATGTCAGCGTGTGAAACTCTTTTGAACACCTTTGAGCCTTACCTTTCTTTGGAAGAACCTTGATAAACCCTACATTTTTTTCATCCACTACCTATAATCCTCTTGAGATGTGTTTAGTGAATAGCCAACTTAGGCCAAAAGTCTAAGTTGGGGGTGTGGTGAAAAGAAAAAGGAAAAGTCAAGAAGTGCAAGAAAGCCTCCTGAACCTATTGTATTGCAAAACAAAATGGAAACCCTCCATATAAAGAAAAAAAAGAGAAAAAGAAAGAGAAAAGAAAAGAAAGGGAGAACGAATAATAGTATGACTTATGAGCACTAGAAGAAGAATTGAGGAAGGAAGGGAAGAAGATGTCTTGAGAACATCGCATCTCATGAGGAAAAAGTCACTACACCTAAATGACTATACCTTTGCACTAAGCCTCACTACAAGCCTTAGAAAGACCTTTTTGATCTTGTGTAAGCTGGATCGAAAGTCAATTGGAAAATAAGGGCAAGCCTATGGGTGAAAACATGCATTGTGTTCCTCTTTTTAAGTGTGAGCATTGTATTTGATTCCTGATTTTAAATTGACTCATATATGTGTGTGAATATGGAATCATTCTTTGTACGGGGGAATTTAGATACTTTTGTTGAGCTTGAACTTGCACACGTTGCTAGTATTGCGACCATGAGAATCTTTGGTGATGGTGTGTAACAATTTGAATCTTTAGAGTGTAAAATTTCAAATACTATTTAGAGTTGTAGTCTTAAAGGAGATTGGAGTGTGGAACAATTATTATTATTATTTTCACTTTAGAACATATTCTAGCTAATATTTTCTCTCAAGTTTGGAGAGGATTTTGTGGAGACTTGAAGAAAGGAGTTCTTCTTCCCTAAGTTGGAAGTGGGTCTTCTCTATTCACTTTCGTTTGCTTAATTCAAGATTTAATCTTTTATACCCAGTTGATTTCATTATCATGTTAGGTATAATTTCTTATTTCTTAATTCATTCTTGGGGTGTGATTTAGCAAATATGGGTTGATATTCTTGTTGGATCTTGCGTGCTGATAGGTTAGATGTATGTTAATGGTGATTTCACCTAGTGGTTGTGGTTTAATCTAAAGGGTTTGTAGTTGCAAATACAAAGCCACCCATGTGCTTTCGTCTTGCCCAAGAGGGAGATCGCGAAACCAAAACCACTGGACTGATGGCCTAAGGAGTGGGTCGACACGAGGTATAGCCCGAGAGGGTGAGCCCTAGTCCCATATCCTAACACTCAGCTTGAGAGAGTGAGTGGGGTAAGGCGTAGGCTGGTCTTCATGCGGCAAATGGGTGTCCTAGAGAAACGAATTTGAAACGGGGTAAGTTGCCCGAGAGGGAACTTATTTCCATTTAAAACTTAGCCTAGTCACTATTATCTTGCAAATTTCCTATTGAAAGCATGTACCCAGCGATTTATCTCAACTTGTGTTGCGGTCACATCCCAAGAACCTTTCCCCATACTTGATTTTCTTGTTTACTTTATTGTTTTAGCACTTGTTATAAAACCCCCATTTGTTATTTGACACTTTCGTGTCACCCCCTTTAATTTACTATGTCTTTTATCGCAAACGTCTTTAACTACGACTAACTTGAATGAAATTCTAATTGGTTATTAATTTTCAAAAACCGCTCCCTTGGGAGACGACCCGAACCCTCGGTTGAGTTACTATATTATTGACGATCGTAGACACTCTTACCGTAGGTCAGTGTCGTTGGTCACGATAAGCATCAGCCCCTAGAAGGGTCGTGAGCCAAAAGGCTCGTCAGGGTGGTCATGAAGGAGTAAGAAAACAGGGTACCTCTCCCCATGCCACTGGTCAAAGACCACAGCTGCCACAACAACCCGTGAAGTCCTGACGGCTTGTGAAGAGCACTATTTGGGGGTTGCGTCAGCTTTAAGTCAGGGGCTTTTGGGTCTTTTATTAATTATTCTATCCCAACACTATGTCGTTTTATCCTTACCTAGAAGTCCTATATAAGTGTTATTAACCCCAAATTTTTCCAATTGAAATCACTCTCAATTTCCTTAAAGTTAAACAAGTATTCCCCTCCCAAAATATTTCTCTCTAGAAAGCTTGAAGAAGAAGAAGGGATCAACCTATGGTTTCAAGTCAAGTCTCCAATTTCACCATTGAAGGCAAGCTTTTGGCATTGAAGTATGAAGTTTTAACCAATGGAGCCCTTTCCTCCATGGAGTTCTCAAATTCTCCAATTTACGAAGTTAGAATTCTCCAATTGAGTTAGGGTTTTCTTCCATGTCATGGGTTCTTTTAAATATTGATTTATTTGATTGGTTTATGGATTATTATGCATGAATTGATATAGCTCTGATACCATTTTTTGGTGCGGAATTCATCTTATTGGTAGGTGAGGGGTTCATGACTTTTTTGGTAGTGTAGTAGGTGTAGAATTCATGACTTTTTTGGTAGGTGGTAGTGTGGTTAGTGATAGTGTGGTAGGTGAGTTNTATTGGTAGGTGAGGGGTTCATGACTTTTTTGGTAGTGTAGTAGGTGTAGAATTCATGACTTTTTTGGTAGGTGGTAGTGTGGTTGGTGATAGTGTGGTAGGTGAGTTATTTATTTTAAAGATTTTATTATAATATTCTTTTGTTAAGTGTCTTAATCTTGATATTTCTTTAATATTATTTATGATATATTCTAGGTATAACATATCTTGGGTTCTTTGTTACATATATAAATTTTCTTCCATCAATTGTTTTAACAGTTTGATATCTCCCATAGATTCTGTCCAATATTGTAAATATTCGTAGTTCATTTTAGTTTGAATTTATTTCTAAATCGTACCATTCTATTCTTTCGTAGTCTAAATCATGTAAATCTATTGCATACCATTGTTGGTTCAATATATCTTCTGATTCGTCATCATTAAATATTTTTTCCCATATGATTCTTCTTAATTCAATTATTTTTATATCTTTAAGTATATATAAGATTAAAGTTTCATAGTTTTTTATCATTTCATCGTGAACGTATGTAGTCATGTTCTTTAACATGCAGNTATCTTTAAGTATATATAAGATTAAAGTTTCATAGTTTTTTATCATTTCATCATGAACGTATGTAGTCATGTTCTTTAACATGCAGGTTTTTTATTTCAAATTATTCCTTCCTATCATATTCATAATTGATTAAATTCATATTAGATCATTATGAACTAGATTATCTGTTTATCATATTCTCCCGTCACTACTAGAATCGTACTTTAGTGGATACTTCCTTCTTATCAGCGCCTCAACTTTGTTTACTCCCCTAAACGGCTTCCTCGCCTACCGGTTTCAACATTAGGATGGCATAGTATAGAAGTTTTCTCCCTGTTTCCGGTGTGCTAATAAACTAGAAATCATGATTCAAATAATTCTAATACATAATAACTAACATAAATTTATTCAATCATATATATGATATTCAGGAATATATGAAATTAGTTCCGCATATTTTTTGAACAATATACCTTTGCCTCTTGCTTAGCCATGCTATCTGAAATATCTGATTGGATTTCAGATTTTTCCATTAGTATTTTAAATATTTATCTTAGTTGAGAGAGTATTTTCTGAAAGAAGATTTTTATTTAGGCGTTGACTGCCTTCTCATTTACATATGCCTTCCTTTATATAGAAAGGATTTGCTACTTTACAACCTTTCACAACACTACACGTACATACTACTTAATAATGTACCTATATAGTATAATAATGTGCCTAATAATATGACACATCTACTTATGACACACACCATATCTACTACTTATGACACACCATACCTTACTTTACACTTGTCCACCATTCCTATCTACTTACTTTAATATGCACATGCATAATAATGCATACTTGCCTAATTTACATAATAATGCATACTTGACTAATTTACATCTTATCTACACATCTTTTTGACTACTTTACGTTATTTACTTTATCTTTTTTGCCCCTTTGACTGCTATTTGCATCTTATCTTCATCATCTTCTTTTACTCTAAATCGACATTTGGAATTATGTTTTCTTCACCGTTACATTTCGAACATATGTGATCAGGATATTTATGTCCAATTAATTTGTAATATCTGGTTAATAACTCTGTCGAAATAAATCCTATCTTTAGTGCTCTCGTCGTAGGTCAATCTTCTGGCTTAAGTAATGACAAAATCCATCTCTGGACTTCATCCATATCTGTTTTCCTTAGCTCCCTTGAATTGGAATAAATCGTTAGATGATCTCTTGCATAGTAGCTTCATATAGCGTTTTCGTTTAAATAATTATTTGCTAGCTCCTGTATAATAGTTAATATACCAATTATTCTTTTGTTGGTATAAAAACTTGGTATCTCCATTTTGCATATCTCTTTTTGTTGTCCGATGTCCTCGGGAATAATCATATCTTTAGTTAGTCCTATCTTGATAACCTGTATTGGAGGTTTTATTTCCTTATATAATATCTCCGCTGGTGCTGTATAGAATTTTATATAAATTAAATTTTCTTTTGAAACTCTTTTGTATGTGACGAATGTCTTGTGTAGTTCTGGTATACCACTAACTTCTTCTCCGTCATATGTGTATACGGTATTTAACAGTCCGTAGTTGTAACATGTTCTTACTAAATTAGCGTTAGTTTTTGGCTGTGCAATTAACTTGTTATATCCTTGTAGCTTTTGTGTCAAATAATCCTGGTTTGGTTCTTTTGTAGTTGATCTGGGGTTAAGGTTTAAATAAGTTTGGATTTTGTGTATATTTTCGATATAGATTCGTGTGATGTAGTTATATGTCTTTTTCTCATTTTAGTTTTGCAAACTATATGTGTATGTAGATGTTTGTGGTTCTATGGACATATGTCTTGGTGTCCTTTGGGTAAATAGTTTTGCGATAGCTGGTTTAAGTTTGCATTTTTATATTGTTTATCGCTAACTTGTTTGCTTGTACCTGCAGCTGTATTTAAACAAACATTATGGGTTTTAAGGAGTTTACCATCGTCTCCTTTTAGCTCTGGGTTTTTTCCGTCTTCCGATGGACGTAGCTCCGCATTTTTATAGTCATGTTGCTGACTAGCTTTAGACTTCCGATTATCTTCATTAGTCTTTAGCTTTTATATCTCGTTGTCCATACTATCCACTTTTGTACAAAGTGTAGTAATAGCTTTGAGTATTTTTTCGATTGTATCTTCTTCCTCAGTCTCAGTCTGAGTAGCTTTGTCGTGATAGGTAATCTGCAATAACATTCTTATCAGTTTTTATTAATTCAATTGTAAATGTAAAATTTAATATATTTAATACCAATCACCTTATTTCTTTTGTTGTTACCAAATCTTGTATTTTTCTTGTTAGCCATCATTTTACTTGTGTATTATCTGTTCTTATAATAAACTCGTTATATACAATATATGGTTCAAATGATAATAAACACTTATACACTGAATACAATTCTTTTCTATTTATTTCCCATTTTATTTCTGTATTATTAAATGTTCCTGAATAATACCTACAATGATGTTCTATTGTATTGCCATCATATCTGTATTTTAATATTCCTCCATAACTTTTTTCACTCACATATGATTCTACTATATAAGTAAATTTTTTGTTTTCGTCCGGAAATATAGTTTAGGTAGGTTTTTACACAATAATTTTATGTTTTGTATTTGTGTTTGGTCTTTCTTGTCAAACTGGTATTCTACATCTTTCTTTAATTTTTGTTGTAATGGTTTTAAATTCTCTGCTAATTTTGGTATGTATTCCCTTACCTGGTTTACTAGTCCTAGAAATGATTGTAATTACTTTTTCGTATCTAGCTGTTCATTTGAGTTAATTATTTTTTGTACTATATGCGTTTGCATTTTTATTCCATTTTTATCTATTTGTAATCCTAGGAATTCTATTTGATTTTTCATTATGTCTGCTTTCTTTTTACTTAGACTTATGCCTGAATATTTTATAATATGTATAAATTTTTCTAATAATCTTATGTGTTCATCTTGGGTTTTAGAATATAGTAATATATCATCAATATATACTACACAATTTTCTAATTGTTTAAAGTAGTTATCCATAAAGTGTTGATATCTACCTGATGCATTTTTATATCCGAATCGTAATACATTCCATTCATAGAATCTTTGTGATGCAGTGAATGTTGTTAGTTTTTTAGATTCTTCTTCTAGTTTTAAGTGATAAAATCCCAATTTACAATCAAATTTGCTAAAATAATTATATCATTGTATTTGTCTTATCTTTAGTATTTTATTCGGTATCGGATAATTATATGTTTTAGTTTTTGCATTTAAATTTCTATAATCAATAACCATTTTGTTTTTTTCTCTTTTTTGTTCACTATGTTTATTTGCAATAAATGTCGGGCTTGTGTGCTTATGTGCTTACTATTGCTTTCTTATATATATCATTTTTCTAGTAATTCATTTATATGTATCTTCAATTTGGTTAAATCATTAAAATTATTCTTTAATGGTTTTTGGGTTATTATACTATTATTATCAATTAGCTTAATTTTTACTTTTGTTTTATGTTTCTCCCATCCTTGTAAAGGATCCTCACTATATAATAATTCTAACTTATCTTGAATTATTTTTACTTTATCTATAGATAATATAATTAATTCTATTTTAGGGTCTTCTTCTTTTATATTTTCTAATTTTTGTTTAATTTTTTCATTTCCTTTTATCCATTCTGTTATTTTTCATTTTTTATTATTTACTCTTTTTGCTCCTATATTTTGTTTACACGGTGTCGTGAACCACCAGTGTGTTTTTGTTATTATATGTGGGTATATTTTTTCTAAAAAGGGCATTCCTAATAGCATATCTTTTGTAGTTAATTCAAAGTTATATATTTCTTCTATAGTTAATATTTTATCTCATATTTGTATTTTTATATTTTTTTGTCTTATATGTGATCATGCTTCCTTCATTATTAAATCATGTTACTACTATCAGTGTTTTAAATTTTTCTCACTTATCTTCTAATAAACAATTGTATTTATATATTAGTTTCTGCTCCCGTATCTATCATTGGTGTATAATATCGGTTGTAATATCCTTCTATTATTATCTTTGCAAGTATATATATTTTCATATTTTTATCACACTAAAGTCCTTTTTATTATTATTCTTTTATTTTCATAATTTATTATTAATTGTTTGTCTTCTAGATTATATGGTTTTACTTGTTCTAGCCATTTTATTCCTAAAATGATATTTTCACTTAAAACTAGAAGAAGAATCTAAAAACTAACAGCATTCACTGTACCACAAGGATTCTATGAATGGAATATATTACCATTCGGATATAAAAATGCATCAGGTAAATATTAACACTTTATAAATAACTACTTTAAACAATTAGAAAATTGTGTAGTATATATTGATGAGATATTACTATTTTCTAAAGCCCAAGATGAACACATAAGATTATTAGAAAAATTCATACATATTATAGAATATTCAGGCATAAGTCTAAGTAAAAAGAAACCAAACATAATGAAAAATCAAATAGAATTCCTAGGAATACAAATAGGTAAAAATGGAATAAAAATGCAAACGCATATAGTACAAAAAATAATTAACTCAAATGAACAGCTAGATACGAAAAAGAAATTACAATCATTTCTAGGACTAGTAAACCAGGTAAGGGAATACATACCAAAATTAGCAGAGAATTTAAAACCATTACAACAAAAATTAAAGAAAGATGTAGAATACCAGTTTGACAAGAAAGTTCAAATACAAATACAAAAAATAAAATTATTGTGTAAAAACCTACCTAAACTATATTTTCCGGACGAAAACAAAAAATTTACTTATATATTATAATCAAATGCGAGTGAAAAAAGTTATGGAGGAATATTAAAATACAGTTATGATGGCAATACGATAGAATGTTTCACGACCCAAAAATGGACGTGATGGCACTCGTCTTAACCCACCAAGACAAGTCAGCCTAAAACTCAACCATTACAATAAAATGCGGATTTTTTTTATAATAAACTCAAATATACCCCCAAAATCTGGTTGTCACGTATACAAGCCTCTAAGTATTACAATTGAATATACAGAAAAATACAAGTCTCATATGACATTGTTTCTAGAGTAGAACAAGATCATAAATAGGAGTAAGAAGGATCGCTGATAAGACAAACAACTACCTCACAAATCTCCCAGAAGCATTGGAAAAGAAGAAAATGACAAGTACCACAAAAATCCAGGCTCGTAACCTACAAAAATTTGTAAAAGCAAGGGGTGAGTATCAAATCACACGGTACTCTACAAGTAAACCTCTAAACACGAGCTAAGGGGATAGAATACAAGTACTCCTTACACCCCAACCGAACCTTCACAACTACAATCTGTATAAAACCAGTCCAACCTAACAGTTCACAATTTACAAGCACATATCTCAACAACAACATTCTAACAATCATATATTCTCAACAACAAGCTCAATATTTATCAATTACCACCTCCACAACTACAACCTGCTTAGTACAAGCCCAACATAACAGTTCATAGTTTACAAAGCACATAGCTCAACACAACACTCTAACAATTTCATATCCTCAACAACAACAATAGTTTCATATTCTCAACAACAACACTCTAACATTTGCATATCTTCAACAATAAGCCCAATATTCATCAGTCACAAGTTTCATAGAAAGGCACTCACAAGATCAGCAACCCACAAGATCAAGTTCACCAATAATAAAGAAGTGCAATGCAATGAAATGCAATGTCAAGTATAGTGATGCATGTCTGACCTAATGATACACACCCGTTGTCTCTCAGTCCGGGACCCATGGGGGACATATCTGTCTATGTATCCATCGCGACGCGTGATACGACCCTCGATAATAGTAACCATTGCGGCGCGCGATATGTCCCTCAAAATATAGTATCTGTCGCGGCGCGTGACACGTCCCTCGAAATATAGTATCCATCGCGGCGCGCGATACGTCCCTCGAAATAGAACATCCTCTTTATTTTCTTATTCTTTCTCAATGCACATAACACTTGTCATAACCATGTCTCAAAACAATGCAAATGACATGTTCACACAAATAATGAAGAGATGACCATTTTCATAACATTGCACAATTCGCAACAACACAATCAGGATACAACATCAACAATGATTCAACAAGCCTTTCAAACAATTCTCAACACATCACACAAACAATTGATCACATTGCCTTTTATTATCCCTTTCTCATCATTAGAATTAATCAATGTGGACAAGTCAACCCATCACCAAGCCTCATTACCCTAAACACATATTACAAGGAAATACATGAATTCCATACACTTAACAAGGGTTTAGAAATCCACTTGCTTCAAATAATCGAACAATCACTCTGGAACTTGAGCCTTCCCTTTTCGTTGTACTTCCAACTCAAAGCAATCTATTCACACTAATAATCACGATAAGATTTCGAAAGTAACAATACCCATATTACTATAGGTCTAGCCTAGACCCAAAAACTCATCCGAATTTATAATCAAGTTCCTAAATCTTGATGTCAACTGTCAATTAACATGTCACCTCTCATATTTTCCAAGTTTCAAGCTTAGGGTTAAGTTTCAATTTCTCCAATATCATAAATCTAATGATATTCATATAATACCAGACATTTAATATTTAATTACCTATCTCAATATGTTAAAACTTGAATTATAACCTGATAATCTATAAGAAAATCGTGAAGCCCAACTAAACTCATAACTTATACTCTCACTTACGAGCCACTGACCATAACCTCAATTAATTTACTTAACAATTATTTTGCCATACCATTTGAAAACAGTAAACAATATGCTTGCTTTCTTTGTCAGTTAATTAATATACCTGCACCTTATACTTCCATATCTTGATTTGAGTAATTAAGGGAATCTATTTTCTTTGAATATAATATGTAAATGTAAGGTATAAAAGCATAGATATATTTATATATTATGTACAACAATGATCTATTCAACACATCTATTATGGAAATTAACATCATTTTGTACTAGAGTAGGAAGACACAAGGAACATGGAGCCATTGTTAATTATTACCTGAACGTAAGGTAGTCGTTTCTACTCCGGCCGCCGCTTGCGCAAGTAAGTTCCGACTCTTTTTCTTTTCTTAAATTATGATCCAAAAATTTTCAACCCTAATAATTTATTTTCCTGTATGATTAACTGGTATATGGTATTAAATAAATTATAAAGTTAACCCATTTAAGCATTAACTAAAATTAGTTATTTAATAATTAACCGTCAATTAATTAACTCTAGATAAGTGAATTCAAAATTTCCAAAAATAACCTTCCAGGTTATTACATTATCCACCACTAAAAACCATGTTCGTCCTCGAACATAAGGAAGAAGAAGGAAGAATAACTGACATTACCAAAAGCTTGAGTCATGACCTACCGGTCGGTGTTCATCTCTCCAAGTGAGCTCCTCTTTAAGACCCTCCCATCAAGATCAACTACTAAGAACTGAACTTTCGAATCAAACTTTGGAAAATCTATAATGAAAGAGTGATTATCAAACCACTACTTAACTCATGAACCCAATCTACACTGAAACCCGCCGTACTATAACACAACCATCATGACGAATCATTTCTCAGACAACAAAAATAAAATTCTGAATCAATACCGACTACAACATGAACAGAACCTAACCAACCACCACACACTCATAATGCACAAACCATCATAAATCTTATCAATATTCCCTTTTCACATCATAATCTTTCCATGAGACTAAGTTATAAAAATATGATCTTTAGACCTCAGATACTCATCAAAGGAGAATCAAACTTATCTAACCTGAAGAAGAAAATGATTAAGTAAACACCCAACAAGCAATACACTTCAAAGTGCAGACCCTCTAACAATACTCTTACACAATTGTAGCAAAGTAATGTGTGTAGAACTATTGGTATACTTCAACTATCTCAAACAACACCAAATTTTCCATCACTGAAATGACCAAATCTACCCAAGAATTTCACCCTACCAAGAGGACAATCACAGGATCGGTATACCCAATCCACCACTAGGGATGCACCCATAGATATGAAAAAAAACGTGTGGGTATAGACAATGAATCACACTCCAAACCATATCCAAAACGAAGTAGATGGTCACATAAGAATATGCAGAACCAAGGTCGAATAACACTAGATACTCTTTCCATAGTGCCCATATCAAACATTTTCATTCATCTGGCTCTATCTTTTTTTATTTTTAGCCACCCACAATCAATTAGTCTAATCTCCATTACAATCGTAAACATTACTCGATTCATTGAATCCCACATGATCTTCACAATACTCCATTAAAGTCAACACTCCTAATACTAACAATTCATCATAACCACATTGATCATTTACCTTACTCTCAAATTGTTACTAGTATCAAAGTCTTTTAACAAACACATTATCACCTCCAAAATTTTCAAACTATGGCGCTCTCTCTTTCCAAATAAGCATTTTATGATAACTACGAGTCTCACACAAGGCTAATAGCACAAATTTCAAATTTGATAGTACCTTTCCATCGAGATAAAGATATTAAATAACATACAATGTCAACTCCACGCAATCTTTCACATACCAAGTTTCAACTACCATTCAAACCATCATATACCTCATGCCAAAACTTAGAGAAATTCTTAGTCACTCTAATAATTCGGTAGACTATAAGCTCATAACCTCTACTCACTATCAAATGCCTATGTAGCACATCATAACTGTTTGTATCGTCCCATCAATAAAGTAGTTTCAATCCCCTCGAATCCTCATTAATCATATAAAATTATAGGTTCACACCATTGATCATCAATAAGTTACCTATCATAATTTGAACAATCTAGCTTGACATAGCCACATGGAATCTTCCACACATCATTGCTTGTCAACCAAACAAAACTCAATCTTTAGAAAAGTTGATGATAATTTCTAGTAAGTTTGTACCGAACTAGTTCACATCTCACAGTCATATCTAAACTCATAGGCAAAAATTAATAAATCTTTCAACTACAAACCTAGGGTTTATACAAGAGGTCTTATTCCTTCACTTTTCTTAAATCTTTCCCATGACATAATATTCTAAATATATTTAACTCTTCAATACACTAGACTCTTGTTCCTTTTGTTGTCTCACTCACCAATCTTATTCTTTAGCCAACAACCCTTGACATTTTTACCTTATCCTCTAAATAAAAATGTTAAATGAAACCCTTCCTTAGGTCCATTGAAAAATTCCAAAATAACACACTTTATGACTCAAATCATGTACAAGTCCTTCCAAATGTTCAATATTCAATGTGATAGATCATTTGTTACCTTATCTATTCATACCTTGACAAAACATACTATCACGAACATAAACTCACCATGAAAAACTTGAACTTTTGAATCTAACTGTGTAACACAATCCCATTATCTATCAACAATAAAACACTTATCATCACACTCAAGTCAAACGTCTATAGACTTCTTTCTCAAATCTTATCCAACGAGTTTTAGCTGATATGAATGACACGTAACACTATCACCATAACCATAGTAAAACAAATGGAACCACATGTCTCTATACCTCAATTCTCAATCCCTTTGAAGATACCTCTTTAGCCCTTGCAATAAGAGAAAAATATTCTTGCTCTCACCTCTTTCCGAAGGCTACACTACATCCTACTATGTTTTTCATTATGACTTTAGTTGCTTTAAGTTATATTCGAGCGACATCCCAACTCCTCATAATAAATTACCATACAACCACGCTATTCACAAAATAGTAGTAAACCATACCTTAGACATTCTAAAGTCATCATTACCATACGAAATTCTTTTAACCAATAAAAATTATCATATAGTTGCATTCCAATCATAATTCATCACGAACTCTTATTACTATTATGCTTAGTTAGCCCTTTCCATCACTACAAAGTCAACCTTGTCATCAATGACACCTCAAACTCAGCTATATTAATCAAATTCAAAAGACTAACTTAATTTTATATGCACTTTCTTACTAAAATTCTCAATTACCTTCATACAAGTATACTCGTTGAGACTTCCTTTACTTATAAGCTTGTCATCCTAATATTAATCCACTCCCTTGGAGCTTATGATAAAATCAGCACTACTCATTTAGAATCCTAAGGATACACTTCACAACCTAAACACATTAATATCGTACCAAAGATCCACCACTAAAACCTTCCTTATAAACAATGCTTAACCCAAGAGTCGGTAGTAACAAATTAGTTGGTTTCTCAAATATGAATGCAACATCAAATCTTATTATATGAGCGAGCATCTGATATAATTGATAACTCCTTAAGTAGTTAGTATTCACAGTTACTATGGACGTATCCATTTTCATATAACACTAGTACCACATCATGAAAGTTCATTAGATCCACCACTAGAACACATCATACCTACCGAGAAGATTGTACCCAAATAGCGCACACATTTCTACCCATTAAGTAACTATTATACACTACCAAATTCGTTCAGTCTCTCATCAAAAGCGATATGGATTCCTTCGTAGATCAGGTCAATAACAAGAGTAACACATTCCATAACTCTAACCAAGTAAGAATTGGCACCATTGTAATAGTCGTATCATGACCTTCTTTGGTATACACTCAATCTATGAAACCACAAAAGAGATTCTAACCTCAATTGGTACAACATCATTCTCATCATTCACTAAGTAACTCATACCAGTTATGACAACTTTATTAATTGTAGTTTCCAAAGACACATGTCCATTATCTAGCCATCCTTTTAATCATTCCACTTTTAATTATCGAACTTATCAAGATATTGCCTATACCACACAAGTACTATTCCATTTACTAGATGACTAGACTTAAAAAAATATAAGACGTTCATTAAGTCCCTTAAACCAATGTTCAACCTAATCATCCAAATATCCTCAAAATGTTTCATCAAGTCATCACCTAACTCAATCTATTTGAATCATTTAACATGCAAAATTTGACAACACATCCTTCCCATAAGTTTATCACTTCCATGTTTGTAACAAATCTAGCATCTAAGACATATACAACACACCAAATAATCACATGAAGAACTACGCACGAGTCATCACATAAGTGAGAGAGAATGGAACGAAGTGATAAAAAATAAAAATGGACCAACTACGCACGACAGGGATCCAAGAAGTGAAAATTATTCCAAAAAGTCACTATAGCCTCTCGAAGATAAGTACAAACGTCTCTGTATCGATCCTCGAGACTCTACTTAGACTCGACTTGTACACACGTGAGACCTACGAACCTGGGGCTCTGATACCATTTTTGTCACGACCCAAAAGTGGACGTGATGGCACTCGTCTTAACCCACCAAGACAAGTAACCCTAAAACTCAACCATTACAATAAAATGCGGATTTTTTTTATAATAAACTCAAATATACCCCCAAAATCTAGTTGCCACGTGTACAAGCCTCTAAAGTATTACAATTGCATCAAAAGAAAAATACAAGTCTCATTTAACATTGTTTCTAGAGTAGAACAAGATCATAAACAGGAGTAAGAAGGATCGCTGAGAAGACAAACAACTACCTCACAAATCACCCAGAAGCATTGGAAAAGAAGAAAATGACAAGTACCACAAAAATCCAGGCTCGTAACCTACAAAAATTTGTAGAAGCAAGGGGTGAGTACCAAACCACACGGTACTCAGCAAGTAAACCTCTAAACACGAGCTAAGGGGATAGAATACAAGTACTCCTTACACCCCAACCGAACCTTCACAACTACAATCTGTATAAAACCAGTCCAACCTAACAGTTCACAATTTACAAGCACATATCTCAACAACAACATTCTAACAATCATATATTCTCAACAACAAGCTCAATATTTATCAATTACCACCTCCACAACTACAACCTACTTAGTACAAGCCCAACATAANACGCACTCGGGGCCTCTAAAAATTCAACCAAGACTCATTCTAGACTTAGAATCACCCCCTGAATCCAACGGTGCCCTCGAAATTCCATTACGAGCACCGGAACCTCGTTTGTTGACCAAAGTCAACTCTTGATCAAAATTTCACAATTTTTGCAACTTAGGACCTCAAATCTTCATTTTAACTCCAAATTCGACTCCGTAAATTCTCATAGACCCGTTTCGATATTCTAAAATTGCTGGAATCGACGGTAATCCGATTCGAGTCTCGAAACCCCAAATGAATCGAAATAGCACTTTTAACCAAACTTTAACTCTTAAAAACTCAACTTTCCAAAAACTCAACTTTTCATCAATATTCCTTCAAATCAACTTCGAAAATACAACAATTAGGACTCTGGGCAACTATCGGGAGGGGTAAAACGGTCATTTTATGAGAATTTCTAAAAATGACCTTTAGGGTCATTACATTATTCACCACTAAAAATCATGTTCGTCCTCGAACATAAAGTAGAAGAAGGCAAAAATACTCGACGCTATCAACCCCGAGGTGAAATTTCCGAACTCAATAATTACTACTCCAAACGAACCCATTCTTAAACCATATCCCAAAAATCCATAAAAAGGATTCCCAATTCAATTTTGACAACTTAACCCTCAAAGGGTTATTTCAAACCACCGACTAACTCAAAGACTGAATCTGAATCTAAGATCTCGAAACCACAACATATTTACCATGACAAACCCCTAATCATGTAACCACGAGAGAAATTTCAGAATCAATAACCACAGAAAAATCAAGGATAAACCTAAATCAGTCACCAAGCTCTCACAACACACGAATCATCACCGACACTAGAAAAAAATTATATTCTCATTACCACATTTTCACAAGTCTGAGTCATACTAATCTGATGAATATCCATCGAGCACCCATCTTGGAATAATCACGCTTCTCTAACCCACAGATAGAAATAATGAAGTATCCAATTGATGATCGACCCATCCAAGCATATAAAACCTATAAGGATGCCACCAAAACACTGAAGTAGGATCCGTAATTGTAGACAACTCCAGCAACGGAAGAACTAGGCCCACGGGCCACCTAAGCATCGAACCACACCTAGCTGAACCATGCATACAGGGGCAAGATAAATACCAAAATAGCCAAAAACTGTTGCCACATACGGTAGCCTCTCTATACCTTTCCAAAAGCAAGATGACACTTGTAGAACTTCCGAAAACCTCCCACCACCCCAATACCACATCGAACCACTATCTCTGAATCGGCCCACCCACACAAGTATTCTATTCTGCCAAGAGAGCATGAATCGGTCCATCCGATTCACCATTAGGCATCCACCCACAAAAGTAAAAGCACGTCTGAACATAGACAGAAAATCATAATCCAAAACCATGTCTAAAATGAGGTAGGTGGTCACATAAGAATATACAAAACCGAAATTGAACAACCCAAGATATCCCTTCCACGATGTCCATAACACAACTTCCCATTCGTCTGACTTCACAATCAGCCAGTCCGGCCTCATAACAATCATAGACATACTCAATTTATCCATTTTCTCATACTTTTTACAATAATCCATTAAAGCCAACAATATCAATACTACCAAAACATCATAGTCACACCGGCCAATTACTTTACCCTCAGACGGTCACTAGTATCCAGTCATTCTTAGAAACACATCGTTGCTTCCAAAATTTTGAATTATGGTCCTTCCTCCTTCCATTGAAGCATTCCACGATCGATATTGGTCTCACCCAATCGCTAATAATCCAAGTTCTAAATATCATAGTACCTTTTCATTAAAATAGAACTATTGAATCACGACCAATATCGATTACACGCGATCCTTTACTTACCCAGCTTCAACTATTATTCAAACCATCATATATCTCATGCCGAAACTTGAAGCAGTTCTTGGTAACTTCAATAATTCCGTCTACTATGAGCACACAACCTCTATTTACCATCAAGGATCTATGTAACGCGTTACAACAGTCTGGATAATTTCATAAATAGAGTTATCAACCCAGTTCAAAATCCTCAATAACCATGTAGAGCTATAAGTCCTTCCGGTTGGACACTCGTAAGCCACCTACCATAAGCTGAACAATTCAAACCAATTCAAAAAACTGCAGAATTCCTCATACATCAACGTTTACCACCAACACCAATACCAAGNTTTTCTTGCAAGTTTAGACACTAGACACATTCAAAGGAAAAAGTGTGAAAGTAACAATCATTTAACCATTAACAAAAAGTGTGAAAGTAACAATCGTTTAACCATTAACAATAAGACTAGTAAATTTAGTATAGTCTTATTGGGTTATCGGTTTAACCATTAACAAAAATTATAAAATCGGAAACCGAACCAATAACCCAATAAAAAATTTTGCAAAACCGTTAGCCCAATAACCCAATATCAATAAACCAATAGTATTTTTTTCGGTTCGGTTTATTGGTTAAATCGGTTTTTGCACACCCCTAATTGTATATAACAAATTAATTATAAGAACAGATAATACACAAGTAAAATGGTGGCTAACAAGAAAAATACAAGATTCGGTAACAACAAAAGAAATAAGGGTATTGGTATTAAATAGATTAGATTTTACATTTACCATTGAAGTAATAAAAACTTATAAGAATGTTATTACAGATTACCTATCACGACAAGCTACTTAGACTGAGACTGAGGAAGAAGATACAATCGAAAAGATACTCAAAGTTATTACTACACTTTGTACAAAAGTGGATAGTATGGACAACGAGATACAAAAGCTAATGACTAATGAAGATAATCTGAAGTCTAAAGCTAGTCAGCAGCATGACTATAAAAATGCGGAGCTACGTCGATCGGAAGACGGAAAAAATCCAGAGCTAAAAGGAGACGATGGTAAACTCCTTAAAACCCATAATGTTTGTTTAAATACAGCTGCAGGTACAAGCAAACAAGTTAGCGATAAACAACATAAAAATGCAAACTTAAACCAGCTATTCGCAAAACCATTTACCCAAAGGACACCTAGACATATGTTCATAGAACCATAAACATGTACATACGCAGATAGTTTGCAAAACCAAAATGAGAAAAAGACATATAACTACATCACACGAACCTATATCAAAAATATACACAAAATCCAAACTTATTTAAACCTTAACCCCAGATCAACTACAAAAGAACCAAACCAGGATTATTTGACACAAAAGCTACAAGGATATAACAAGTTAATTGCACAGCCAAAAACTAACGCTAATTTTGTAAAAACATGTTACAACTACAGAGTGTTAAATACCATATACACATATGACGGAGAAGAAGTTAGTGGTATACCAGAACTACACAAGGCATTCGTCACATACAAAAGAGTTACAAAAGGAAATTTATTTTATATAAAATTCTATACAGCACCAGCGGAGATATTATACGAGGAAATAAAACCTCTAACACAGGTTATCAAGATAGGACTAACTAAAGATATGATTATACCCGAGGACATCGGACAACAAGAAGAGATATGCAAAATAGAGATACTAAGTTTTTATGCCAACAAAAGAATAATTGGTATATCAACTATCATACAGGAGCCAACAAATAATTATTTAAATGGAAACGCTATATGGAGCTACTATGCAAGAGATCAACTAATGATTTATTCCAATTCAAGGGAGCTAAGGAAAGCAGATATGGATGAAGTCCAGAGATGGATTTTATCATTACTTAAGCCAGAAGAACGACCTACGATGAGAGCACTAAAGGCAGGATTTATTTCGACAGAGTTATTAACGAGATATTGCAAATTAATAGGACATAAATATCCTGATCACATATGTTCGAAATATAACGGTGAAGAAAACATAATTCCAGATGTCGATTTAGAGTAAAAAAAGATGATGAAGATAAGATGAAAATAGCAGACAAACGGGCAAAAAAGATAAAGTAAATAACGAAAAGTAGTCAAAAAGATGTGTAGATAAGATGTAATGTCACACCCCAAATCCGGATGTGATGGCACGTGTCCATTTCCCACCGGATACGTCAGCCTAACCCAACCACAACGATAGAGAAGTAAAAATACGAGAATAAAAGATAATAAATAAGCGAAAGACTTTAATTAAGACTCAACACTACCCAGAATTTGGTTGTCACATGTACAAACCTCTAAATACATAATTCGAATAAAAATATACAAGTTTCAGAGTATAGTTCTCAAATAGAACAAAACTAAAGGTAAAGAAAACTCAAGGGCACGTCTGGAATGAACCGCTACCTCTCGAGTATGTTCCGAAGCTCAATCTGCTAAAGAAAATACTAAGCCGAATCTGAGAGAGAGCTGTCAACCTACACAAATATGTAGAAGCAAGGGTGAGTATCGAAAACCACAGGTACTCGCAAGTAACTCTAAACTAAGAAAAACTAGCAGCTACAAACAACTCATTTCAATCCCAATCGAACCACCAAAACTTTAATCTAGCAGCACACCAACCAACCTATACTAAACAGATCATATTCAACAGCCAGAACTAACAGTATACACCCATCAACCTCAGATCAACAAATAAGAGCAAGTAGATCAAATTCCACATAAGAAGGGTAAACCGATACAATCCACACATCACAGACAAAGATAAGGCAAATGCGATGCAAAATGCAATAATGATGTCATGTAGTCGTGATGCATGTCTGTCCTACGATACACATCTGTTGACGTAATCAGTCCGCGCTGAACACTCAAATTAGAACCCATGGGGGCCACACATGGACCATGTATCACCGCCGGAACCAGATCCCATCGGCATCCATATCGCTAGCCGGAGCTAGTCCATCTTATATATCTCTAGTCGGAGCTAGTCTCAACTGTGTCTCATATCCATCCATCCTCATATCAGTGTCTCAGAACTCATGCAACAGATAGTTCACATCTAGGATGAATAATGAATATGCACATGTCATCAACTACAATCATATCACGATCACATCATAGTATTACACATCATCTGTCTCAATCACAACCATATCACGACCACATCATAGTATTACATATCACCTGTCTCAATCACAACCATATCATGGCCACATCATAGTATTACACATCACCTGTCTCAATCACAACCATATCACGACCACATCATAGTATTACACATCACGTGTCTCAATCACAACCATATCACGACCACATCATAGTATTACACATCATCTGTCTCAACATCAATGTCTGTATCAATCATGGCCTACTCATGCTCTTCTATCCCCTCAATATCAGTTATCACATGACTTATTCAACAAATTCAAGTCACATATAACACATTTAGCTCGTTTTATTCCCATCTTTCATTTACAACCATTTCAATCAACAAATAAAACCCATCTTCAATCCCCATTACTCCCCAACACAATTAGGAAAGTAGTCATACGTAGTCTAAGAGTTTTACAAAGTATGGAAGCCACTTGCCTTAAAACGAACTCCAAAAGTTACTTGACTTGAGCCTTTCCTTTCCGAGTATAATCTGGATCACGATAATCTATTCAAATAATTATTCACAATCACAATTCGAGTCCAATGACACCAAAATCAAGAAATTTAGGGAAAAAGGGCAAAACGGTCCAAAAGTCTCATACCGGAAAACGATACCCAAATCTGGAAATTTTTGTTGTAAAATGATCCTTAAAGTATTTGGAAGCTAATGGTGAAAACCAATTTGAAAACGGAGTTGAAATCCATTCACAAACTCAATTTGAAGGAAAATCCACGTTCTTGAAGAAGCCTAAAATATTCGGATCCAAAACCCGACTCGAAAATGAAATATCTCTTGAAAAACATCTTACCCATGCTTAGATAAGTTCAAAAATGAAATTTCATCAAAAACGGAGTTAAGATCGACCTTGAAATTCTCAATTTATCAAACTTTAACTTTA
>NC_064284.1:47325459-47332377 GCF_019186545.1 Solanum stenotomum
CTACCGAGCTACGAAAGGTAACCAAATGGTTCTCCTTCTTCGGGAAGCATGAGTTAGCAATCACCAACTCAAAGGCCTTAGCAAAATCCAGAAGCGAAGTTCCACCCCCATTTCTCTCCCCAAAACCAAAGCCTCCATGAACATCATCAAAGCCATTTGAAGTTGCCCCGACATGTCCATTAAAATCTCCACCAATGACAATCTTCTCGGTGCTTGGTATACCTCTAACTACCTCATCCAAAACCTCATAAAAGAGCTTTTTGGCCTCCTCACCCAAGCCCACTTGAGGTGCATAAGCACTAATAACACTCAAAGTACCTCCTCCAACGACTAGCTTAATCAACATCAACCTATCATTGATCCTCCTAACCTCTACCACTTGCTCCCTCAAATCCCCGTCAACCAAAATACCCACTCCATTTCTATCCTTAGAGCCTCCTGAGTACCATAACTTAAACCCGTCGACATCTCGGGCTTTGGAACCTACCCATCTAGTCTCTTGGACACAAGCTATATTAATCTTTCTCTTCTTGAGAATTTTCACTAACTCTATAGACTTCCCCGTCAGCGACCCTATGTTCCAAGATCCTACCCTCAATTTATGGGAACCCGTACCCCAGTTACCCCTGATTTCCCTCGTCCTCGGCCTCAACCGAAGACATGACTCAAAACCACCATCAGATACCAAATCCACTAGAACGATACTGAATCTAATATAAAATCTACACCGGAGTACACTTCAAACCAAATCAGCACCAGGTGACTACTCTAAAAGACCAGATAGCAACAACTAAACTATAGGATCAAGAAAGTGAAATCTCCCAAAGACACGAAAGCACAAATCAGAACAACTACTCTAAAGGACCAGGTAGCAACAACTATACTATAAGCAGTAGCACAAATCAGAACTATAGCAGAAAACAAGCAGGAACTGAACCTGCAATATGAAAGAAGGCTCCCTGATTTGAGCTGAAATGCTAGCAGAAACAGCTAAAATTTTTTTTTTTTTAAACACTTCAAAAAATCAGATAGTATTGCGCAATGTAGAACACACGATCACAAAAATCTACAAAGATCCCAGAAAATCTGTACAGAGCAAGAACGAAGGGAGTCAGGATAGATGGCACCTGGACGGTGGTCTTTGGCCTTTTTCGGCCAGATCTGGTCAGTCTCGCCGGTGGTTGCCTTGCCTTCGTCGGAGTTGGCTGCTCGCCGGTCGCTGTTCAGGGCAGCTGGAGGTCCTGTTAGTTGTTTTCGTCCTCACCGGACCAACGGTGAACAACGAACAGAAGAAAGGAGCTCGAAGCTCGCCGGTCGGAACTGGTCCTCGCGATGCCTTCTGGCCGGCGCCCGGTTGCCGGCTGGTTTTTGCGGCTGCTCGCTGACCGGCGCTGATCGGTGACGAAGAAGAAGAAGTAGGACGTCGGTGCAGTAGAAGAGAGAGAGATAGAGGACAAAGCCGGTGACCGGTAAAGGCAAAGTTCCGGCGAAGTACCACTATTTAAGGAGAAATGCTGGTACAGTGTAAAGAAATTATGAGAAAATGTCGAATTGAATATTGGATACTAACCCTCACATTAATTCAAGAAGAAATCCGTAAGAATCACTCCATTCCGATCTCTAGAACTCCCGATATGCCCAAAATACCAAATGAACACAGTCTGAGATTTTTATAACAGTACATGACTGTTATGCACCAGAAAAACAGCAGTTAATTTTTCACTAAAAAGGCCGTAATTTCCTCATATGATAGTGAAATGACCCGATTCTTTTTTGTAAATGTCTTAAATAATGATACGGACCTGCTCGTTCAATCGGAGCTCAATTTCATGCTCGTTGCCCAGTCAAATATCATTTCTACTCAGTAAACAATTATTTCTTATTTGCAATAAAAGTCCAATCTTGGGTTAGCGAAAATGCACCAAAATTTGTAGATAAGTCCTATAATTCATGCTCAAAATTTCAGAACCTTTCGAATAATTTTTCGACCTTTAAAACTAATAATGAACCCTTTAGTTGCCACAATTTGCTGAAATAGTGTCAAAGTATCCAAGAAGCTTAAAAGCTCACCCAAAACTCATTTGGCACTTCCCGAACACAAACCAAATATGCTACTAGCTTGAAGATGACATTTCGGACTCAATGAAATCGTCGGAATTTGAATTCGAGGTCTCCTTGACCCGGTATCCAATAAGGCGTCAAGAAACTAACTTTAGGCTCAAAAACTCGAAACGCACTCGGGGCCTCTAAAAATTCAACCAAGACTCATTCTAGACTTAGAATCACCCTCTGAATCCAACAGTGCCCTCAAAATTCCATTACGAGCATCGGAACCTCGTTTGTTGACCAAAGTCAACTCTTGATCAAAATTTCACAATTTTTGCAACTTAGGACCTCAAATCTTCGTTTTAACTCTAAATTTGACTCCGTAAATTCTCATAGACCCGTTTCGACATTCTAAAACTGCTGGAATCGATGGAAATCCGATTCGAGTCTCGAAACTCCAAATGACTCGAAATAGCACTTTTAACCAAACTTTAACTCGTAAAATCTCAACTTTTCATCAATTTTCCTTCAAACCAACTTCAAAAATACAACAATTAGGACTCGGGGCAACTATCGGGATGGGTAAAACGGTTATTTTATGAAAATTTCTAAAAATGACCTTTAGGGTCATTACATGTAAATTAGTCAAGTATGAATTATTGTGTAAATTAGTCAAGTATGCATTATTATGCATGTGCATATTAAAGTAAGTAGATAGGAATGGTGGACAAGTGTAAAGTAAGGTATGGTGTGTCATAAGTAGTAGGTATGGTATGTGTCATAAGTAGATGTGTCATATTATTAGGCACATTATTATACCATATAGGTACATTATTAAGTAGTATGTACGTGTAGTGTTGTGAAAGGTTGTAAAGTAGCAAATCCTTTCTATATAAAGGAAGGCATATGTAAATGAGAAGGCAGGCAACGCCTAAATAAAAATCTTTTTTCAGAAAATACTCTCTCAACTAAGATAAATATTTAAAATACTAATCGAAAAATCTGAAATCCAATCAGATATTTCAGATAGCATGGCTAAGCAAGAGGCAAAGGTATATTGTTCAAAAAATATGCGAAACTAATTTCATATATTCCTGAATATCATATATATGATTGAATAAATTCAAATATTGATGATTGAAAGTAAGTTTTGAAGTATGAAAGGTGAATTATGGAATTATGCATGTTCTTATGAAACTGATGAGATATGATGTAGATTCGTTGAGAATAAAAGAATATAAGTTGTTATTGTAGTCAATTGTTGTGAAATTGTTGCTCACATAACTACTTCATGCATGAATGTGATATGTTTTCTCACATAAAAAAATCTAAGGTTGAAAGGTCTTTCACCTATAATGAATTAAAGTAATGAGCTATTCCAAAAATGAGGCAAGCGGCGATTACCCATGACCTCTAATGAAAGAAAAGAGGCGATTACCCATGTCACATGATGTAAGGCAAGGGGCGATTACCCAAGTCCCTTAAAAAAAGATGAATATGAATAATAGATATTCCGTGGGAGTTATGCTTAAGCATCGAGTTGACAAGTGACGATTACCCATGTCCCATAAACTATGTGCCAACATAGGACTTTCTAGATAGACATTAGTTAGTGAATCCACGTAAGCTAGAAAGTTCATAGTCTTACCTTGGCAAGTAGGACACTCCTTTTCAATGTGGGACACACCGAATTCCATGTTAGTAGGTCACATGGTCTTGCATGTCGGTTAAAGGTAATTCTCCCACATTAATGAAGGTTACTTCAAGAAGTATGTCACATGTCTTTAAGATGACTTTTATTTGCATTGACCATGTTTTATGATTAATGTCCTCTTAACCCCTTTCATATATTATGTTTTAGCTTGGTCATTGCATCTCATGAAGATATCTCTTTAAGAATGTTTTCAAATGTTTTATGCATGGCTATCATACTTGGTACATGTTTTGTACTAACACATACTCTTGCCTACATTTTTCCAAATCGTACTTTCGTGACTAGGGATGATACCATTTTTCGTTGCGGATTTCATCTTATTGGTAGGTGAGGGGTTCATGACATTTTTGGTAGTGTAGTAGGTGTAGAATTCATGACTTTTTTGGTAGGTGGTAGTGTGGTAGGTGAGTTATTTATTTTAAAGATTTTATTATAATATTCTTTTGTTAAGTGTCTTAATCTTGATATCTCTTTAATATTATTTATGATATATTCTAGGTATAACATATCTTGGGTTTTTTGGTACATATATAAATTTTCTTCCATTAATTGTTCTAACAGTTTTATGTCTTCCATAGATTCTATCCAATATTGTAAATATTCGTAGTTCATTTTAATCTGAATTTATTTCTAAATCATACCATTCTATTCTTTCGAGGTCTAAATCATGTAGGTCTATTTCATACCATTCTTGATTTAATATATCTTTTAATTCGTAATCATTAAATATTTTTTCCCATATTATTCTTCTTAATTCAATTATTTTTATATTTTTAAGTACATATAATATTAAAGTTTCGTAATTTTTTATCATTTAATCATGCATGTATGTAGTCATGTTCTTTATTATGCAGGTTTTTTATTTGAAATTATTCCTTCCTATCATATTCATAATTTATTAAATTCATATTAGATCATTATGAACTAGATTATCTTTATCATGTTTCCCTGTCACTACTAGCATCGTACTTTAACGGATACTTTCTTCATATCAGCGCCTCAACTTTGTTTACTCCCCTAAATGGCTTTCCTTACCTACCGGTTTCAACATTAGGATGGCATAGTATAGAAGTTTTCTCCCTGTTTCTAGTGTGCTAATAAACTAGAAATCATGATTCAAATAATTCTAATACATAATAACTAACATAAATTTATTCAATCATATATATGATATTCAAGAATATATGAAATTAGTTCCGCATATTTTTTGAACAATATACCTTTGCCTCTTGCTTAGCCATGCTATCTGAAATATCTGATTAGATTTCAGATTTATCCATTAACTTTTAAGTATTTAGTATATTGAAAGAGTTTTTGAAAGGAGAGGATTTTTATTTAGGCGTTGCCTGCCTTTCATATTACATATGCGTCCCCTTATATAGAAATGAGACGACTACTACTTTACAATTCCTATCTTATCTCTACAGTAGTGCACAATAATGTGCACGTACTATACTACTTTATGACTAATATATATCTACTACTTAATGACTAATATCTATCTACCTTATGACACATTATGACATGCCATACTTATTTTATGACTTTGACTACTTACTTTAATGTCCACCTACTATTATTACTATTCCTACTTTATACCTTGCAAAATTACATTACATCTATTTATCTATTCACGTTTCTTTTGTCTGTCATCTTGTATCTTATCTTCTTTTTATCTTGTCCATATCTTATTTTGTGTGTCTACTTCTTATCTTCATCGTCTTCTTTTACTCTAAATCGACATCTGGAATTATGTTATTTTCTCCGTTGCAGTTTGAACATACGTGGTCAGGATATTTATGTCTAATTAATTTGCAATATCTGGTTAGTAACTTTGTCGAAATAAATTCTGCCTTTAGTGCTCTCATCGTAGGTCGTTCTTCTGGCTTAAGTAATGACAAAATCCATCTCTAAACTTCATCCATATCTGATTTCCGTAGCTCCCTTGAATTGGAATAAATCATTAGCTGATCTCTTGCATAGTAGCTCCATATAGCGTTTCCATTTAAATAATTATTTGCTAGCTCCTGTATGATAGTTGATATACCAATTATTCTTTTGTTGGCATAAAAATTTGGTATCTCTATTTTGCATATCTCTTCTTGTTGTCCGATGTCCTCGGGTATAATCATATCTTTAGTCAGTCCTATCTTGATAACCTGTATTGGAGGTTTTAATCCCTCGTATAATATCTCCGCTGGTGCTGTATAAAATTTTATATAAAATAAATTTCCTTTTGTAACTCTTTTGTATGTGACGAATGCTTTGTGTAGCTCCGGTATTCCACTAACTTCTTCTTCGTCGTATGTGTATACGGTATTTAACAATCCGTAGTTATAACATGTTCTTACTAAATTAGCGTTAGTTTTTGTCCGTGCAATTAACTTGTTATATCCGTGTAACTTTTGTGTCAAATAATCTTGGTTTGGTTCTTTTGTAGTTGATATGGGTTGCGGTTTAAATAAGTTTGGATTTCGTGTATATTTTCGATATAGGTTCGTGTGATGTAGTTATATGTATTTTTCTCATTTTGGTTTTGCAAACTATCTGCGTATGTAGATGTTTGTGGTTTTATGGACATATGTCTAGGTGTCCTTTGGGTAAATGGTTTTGCGAATAACTGGTTTAAGTTCGCATTTTTATGTTGTTTATTGCTAACTTGTTTGCTTGTACCTGCAGCTGTATTTAAACAAACATTATGGGTTTTAAGGAGTTTCCCATCGTCTCCTTTATGCTCTGGGTTTTTTCCGTCTTCCGATCGACGTAGCTCCGCATTTTTATAGTCTTGCTGCTGACTAGCTTTAGACTTCAGATTATCTTCATTAGTCTTTAGCTTTTGTATCTGGTTGTCCATATTATCCACTTTTGTACAAAGTGTAGTAATAGATTTGAGTATTTTTTCGATTGTATCTTCTTCCTCAATCTCAGTCTGAGTAGCTTTGTCGTGATAGGTAATCTGCAATAACATTCTTATCAGTTTTTATTACTTCAATTGTAAATGTAAAATTTAATATATTTAATACCAATCTCCTTATTTCTTTTGTTGTTACCGAATCTTGTATTTTTCTTGTTAGCCACCATTTTACTTGTGTATTATCTGTTCTTATAATAAATTCGTTATATACAATATATGGTTCAAATGATAATAAACACTTATA
>NC_064284.1:47335508-47345561 GCF_019186545.1 Solanum stenotomum
AAAAATACTAAAATAATAGAGCTAGAAAAAGAGCTAGCAATATTAAAAGAAATGTATGAAATTAAACAAAAAGAAAAAGAACAAAAAACAAAATTAGCAAATGAGATAATTAAATTTAAAGAAAAATTACAATTATAAGATGAATTACAAGAAAAAGAAGAAAATAGCCAAGATAATCTACCCGAAATAAGAATTGATGAAATAAACGACGATGATGTAGAACAACATTCGGAAATAAGCGAAACATATACGGAACTTTTAGCAAACACAGATAATACAAATAATTTAGAAGTAAATACAGAAGACGTAGACATGGACAAAAAACCTAGCACATCAGGAGTAAAAAACCCAAAAAAATTTAATTCAAAATATTATAATAAAAATTATGAACAATATGATAAAGAAAAAACTACATGGGATAAAAGATTAAGTAAAAAATGGACGCCTAAACCAATAACTGGACAACATGATTTTTTAAATTTAGATTGTGTAGCAGATATAAATAAAACAATTCAATTATGGATAGGATACATATCAAAACAATTAATAGATAACAAGATAATAATAACAGAGGCACCAGGATACATAGAAAGAACACTTATAGGAACAATAAAATTATGGCTACAAAATTTAACAAGTGAAAGCTTAACAACTTTAAGAAATAATAAAAAATTTGATGGTGGAATAACCACTACAACTATGGAAATATTATATAAATACGAAATAACTATAAGAAATGAATTTAGTAGTATGACAACAGAGGTAGAAGAACAAAATAAAGAAAAAATCATAAATCGGAATCGAATGACAAAATTAGCAATATGTAATATGTGTTATATAGATGAAAATACATGTGCATTTAGAGAATACAATTATAAAGGAACATATAGCACAGAAGAAAGTAAAGAAATAAGAAAATTATATTTTACAAAATTACCAGAACCTTTTAATTCAAAAATAATAAAAAGTTGGAATGAAACAGAATTAACAGACACCTTAGGAGCTAGAATGAAATTCTTGCAACGATGGTTTATGGAACTATGTGAAAAACATAAAGAAGAAATAAGAATGGAAAAAATATTAGTAAAAAACTTAGCATGGTGCAAAAATAAAACAACACCTCAATTTGGTTGTACGGATAGGTATTATAAAAATAAAAAGAAATATAATAAAAAATACAGATCAAAATATAAATATAAAAAACCAAGAAGAAGGTACTATGTCAAAAACTACAAAACTAAAAGACCATATAGATCAAAAAGAAAACTAACAGAATGTACTTGTTATAATTGTGGAAAATTAGGACTCATAGCTAGAGATTGTAAATTACCTAAAAATCCAAAGAAACAACAAATATCAGAAATAATAATAGACGATGAAAAATATACGCAGATAGAATACATAGATTATGAATTAGAAAGTGAAGACAGTATATATGAAATATCAGAAAATGAAATAGAAAAAGATATAGAAATAGAATCAGACAATGAATTCTATAATATAACAAATGACAGAAAAAGATATGCAAATAATAAATAAAGAGGAACATCAAGACGAATAATCTTTAGAACATAAAATAATATTTGATAATAGTATATTTAAACAAATAAAAGGAAAAGAATTAGACCTAAACGTAGGAAAAATATTCGAAATACCAACCATAAGAAACTGGTTTAAACGACAAAAAGAAGAATATTATGTAGTAAACCAAAAAGAACATATCATAGATTGCAAATACACTAAATGAAAGGCCAAAATACCAATAATAAATAAATGAATAATAAATAAAGAAATACAAGATATTAACGCTAAAAATACAATTAAATATGTACATTTAGGAGGAACAGAAATACTAATAAAAGCATGTTTTAGAGAAGGAATAGATACACCCATAGAAATATACTTAGCAGATGTGATGGCACGTGTCCATTTCCCACTGGACACGTCAGCCTAACCCAACCACAACGATAGAGAAGTAGAAATACGAGAATAAAAGATAATAAATAAGTGAAAGACTTTAATTAAGACTCAACACTAACCAGAATTTGGTTGTCACATGTACAAACCTCTAAATACAGAATTCAAATAAAAATATACAAGTCTCAGAGTATAGTTCTCGAATAGAACAAAATTGAAAGTAAAGATAACTCAAGGGCACGTCTGGATTGAACCGCTACCTCTCGAGTATGTCCCGAAGCTCAATCTGCTAAAGAAAATACTGCGCCGAATCTGAGAGAGAGTTGTCAACCTACACAATTGTGTAGAAGCAAGGGTAAGTACCGAAAACCATAGGTACTCGCAAGTAACTCTAAATTAAGCAAAACTAGCAGCTACAAACAACTCCTTTCAATCCCAACCGAACCATCGAAACTTCAATCTAGCAGCAAACCAACCAACCTATACAAAACAGATCATATTCAACAGCCAAAACCAACAGTATATCCTCATCACATTCAGCTCAACAAATAAGAGCAAGTAGATCAAATTCCACATAAGAAGGGTAAATCAATACAATCCACGCATCACAGACAAAGATAAGGCAATTGCGATGCAAAATACAGTAATGATGTCATGTAGTCGTGATGCATGTCTGTCCTACGATACACATCTGTTGACGTAATCAGTCCGCGCTGAATACTCAAATCAGAACCCATGGGGACACACATGAACCATATATAACCGCCGGAACGAGATCCCATCGGCATCCAAATCGCTAGCCGGAGCTAGTCCATCTCACATATCTCTAGCCGGAGCTTGTCTCAACTGTGTCTCATATCCATCCATCCTCATATCAGTTTCTCAGAACTCATGCAACAGATAGTTCACACATGGGATGAATAATGAATATGCACATGTCATCAATCACAATCATATTACGATCACATCATAGTATTACACATCATTTGTCTCAATCACAACCATATCACGGTCACATCATAGTAATACACATCACTTGTCTCAATCACAACCATATCACGATCACATCATAGTATTACACAGCACCTGTCTCAATCACCACCATATCACGACCACATCATAGTACTACACATCACCTGTCTCAATCATAACCATATCACGACCACATCATAACACATTTAGCTCGTTTTATTCCCCATCTTTCATTTACAACAAATTTCAATCAACAAATAAAACCTATCCTCAATCCTCATTACTCCCCAACACAATTAGGAAAGTAGTCATGCGTCGTCTTAGAGTTTTACAAAGTTTGGAAGCCACTTGCCTTAAAACGAACTTCAAAAGTTACTTGACTTGATCCTTTTCTTTCCGAGTAGAATTCGAATCACGTTAATCTATTCAAACGATTATTCACAATCACAATTCGAGTCCAATGACACCAAAATCAAGAAATTTAGGGAAAAAGAGCAAAACGGTCCAAAAGTCTCATACCGAAAAACGATACCCAATTCTGGAAATTTTTGATGTAAAATGATCCTTAAAGTATTTGGAACCTAATGGTGAAAACCAATTTGAAAACGGAGTTGAAATCAATTCACAAACTCAATTTGAAGGAATATTCACGTTCTTGAAGAAGCCTAAAATATTTGGATCCGAAACCCCAACTCGAAAATGAAATATCTCTTGAAAAACTTCTTACCCATGCTTAGATAAGTTCAAATATGAAATTTCATCAAAAACGGAGTTAAGATCGACCTTGAAATTCTCAATTTATCAAACTTTAACTTTACCGGGAAAGTCCAAATTGTACGCGGTTAATATGATGAAAATAATCGATGAATCAATAATTTTATGTTAAAATCAGTTTACCCATAACATAAGGATCGTAAATATACCTTTTTCATCAAAAAGGGAGTCCAAATCGATAAAACCCCAATTTTTCCCAAGAGATTTACGGATAGGAAAAAAAACCAGATAAAGAAATTATGAGAAAATGTCGAATTGAAGATTGAATACTAACCCTCATATTAATTCAAGAAGAAACCCGTAAGAATCACTCCATTCCGATCTCTAGAACTCCCGATATGCTCAAAATACCAAATGAACACAGTCTGAGATTTTTATAACAGTACATGGCTGTTATGCACCAGAAAAACAGCAGTTAATCTTTCACTAAAAAGGCCGTAATTTCCTCATACGATAGTGAAATGACCCGATTCTTTTTTGTAAATGTCTTAAATAATGATACGGACCTGCTCGTTCAATCGGAGCTCAATTTCATGCTCGTTTGCCCAGTCAAATATCATTTCTACTCGGTAAACAATTATTTCTTATTTGCGATAAAAGTCCAATCTCGGGTTAGCGAAAATGCACCAAAATTTGCAGATAAGTCCTATAATTCATGCTCAAAATTTCAGAACCTTCGGAATAATTTTTCGACCTTTAAAACTAATAATGAACCCTTTAGTTGCCACAATTTGCTGAAATAGTGTCAAAGCATCCAAGAAGCTTAAAAGCTCACCCAAAACTCATTTGGCACTTCCCGAACACAAACCAAATATGCTACTAGCTTGAAAATGACATTTCGGACTCAATGAAATCGTCGGAATTTGAATTCGAGGTCTCCTTGACCCGGTATCCGATAAGGCGTCAAGAAACTAACTTTAGGCTCAAAAACTCGAAACGCACTCGGGGCCTCTAAAAATTCAACCAAGACTCATTCTAGACTTAGAATCACCCCCTGAATCCAACGGTGCCCTCGGAATTCCATTTCGAGCACCGGAACCTCGTTTGTTGACCAAAGTCAACTCTTGATCAAAATTTCACAATTTTTGCAACTTAGGACCTCAAATCTTCGTTTTAACTCCAAATTCGACTCCGTAAATTCTCATAGACCCGTTTCAACATTCTAAAACTGCTTGAATCGACGGAAATCCTATTCTAGTCTCGAAACTCCAAATGACTCGAAATAGCACTTTTAACCAAACTTTAACTCTTAAAAACTCAACTTTCCAAAAACTCAACTTTTCATCAATTTTCCTTCAAACCAACTTCGAAAATACAACAATTAGGACTCGGGGCAACTATCGAGAGGGGTAAAACGGTCATTTTATGAAAATTTCCAAAAATGACCTTTAGGGTCATTACATTATTCACCACTAAAAATCATGTTCGTCCTCGAACATAAAGTAGAAGAAGGCAAAAATACTCGACGCTATCAACCTCGAGGTGAAATTTCCGAACTCAATAATTACTACTCCAAACGAACCCATTCTTAAACCTTATCCCAAAAATCCATAAAAAGGATTCCCAAATCAATCTTGACAACTTAACCCTCAAAGGGTTATTTCAAACCACCGACTAACTCAAAGACTGAATCTGAATCTAAGATCTCAAAACCACAACATATTTACCATGACAAACCCCTAATCATGTAACCACGAGAGAAATTTCGGAATCAATAACCACAGAAAAATCAAGGATGAACCTAAATCAGTCACCAAGCTCTCACAACACACGAACCATCACCGACTCTAGAAAAAATTCCATTCTCATTACCACATTTCCACAAGTCTGAGTCATACTAATCTGATGCATATCCATCGAGCACCCATCTTGGAATAATCACGCTTATCTAACCCACAGATAGAAATGATCAAGTATCCAACTGATGATCGACCCATCCAAGCATATAAAACCTCTAAGGATGCCACCAAAACACTGAAGTAGGATCCGTAATTGTAGACAACTCCAGCAACGGAAGAACTAGGCCCACGGGCCACCTAAGCATCGAACCACACCTAGCTGAACCATGCATACAGGGGCAAGATAAATACCAAAATAGCCAAAAACTGTAGCCACATACGGTAGCCTCTCTATACCTTTCCAAAAGCAAGATGACACTTGTAGAACTTCCGAAAACCTTCCACCACCCCAATACCACATCGAACCCACTATCTCTGAATCGGCCCACCCACACAAGTATTCTATTCTGCCAAGAGAGCATGAATCGGTCCATCCGATTCACCACTAGGCATCCACCCACAAAAGTAAAAACACGTCTGAACATCGACAGAGAATCATAATCCAAAACCATGTCTGAAATGAGGTAGGTGGTCACATAAGAATATACAAAACCGAAATTGAACAACCCAAGATATCCCTTCCACGATGTCCATAACACACCTTCCCATTCATCTGACTTCCCAACCAGCCAGTCCGGCCTTATAACAATCATAGACATACTCAATTTATCCATTTTCCCATACTCTTTACAATAATCCATTAAATCCAACAATATCAACACTACCAGAACATGATAGTTACACCGGCCAGTTACTTTACTCTCAGACGACCACTAGTATCCAGTCATTCTTAGAAACACATCGTTGCATTCAAAATTTTGAATTATGGTCCTTCCTCCTTCCATTGAAGCATTCCACGATCGATATGGGTCTCACCCAATCGCTAATAATCCAAGTTCTAAATGTCATAGTACATTTTCATTGAGATAGAACTATTGAATACGATCAATATCGATTACACGCGATCCTTTACTTACCCATCTTCAACTATTATTCAAACCATCATATATCTCATGCCGAAACTTGAAGCAGTTCTTGGTCACTCCAATAATTCCCTATACTATGAGCACACAACCTCTATTTACTATCAAGGATCTATGTAACGCCTTACAAAAGTTTGGATAATTCCATAAATAAAGTCATCAATCCAGTTCAAAATCCTCAATAACCATGTAGAGCTATAGGTCCTTCCTGTTGGACACTCGTAAGCCACCTACCATAAGCTGAACAATTCAAACCAATTCAAAAACTGCAGAATTCATCATAAATCAACGTTTACCACCAACACCAATACCAAGTGTTCAGAAAGTAGCTGATAACACATCATACATTTGTGCTGAACCAGTCCACCTTGCATTGTCATATCTAACATAAAAGCAGAAATTTACACAATCCTCAACTTCAAACTAAGGATCTACACGTGATGTCTTATTCCTTCACATCTCTTAACTTATATCCATCGCGCAAGACTATTGTTCTTCCCGTAAATCATTTATCATTATAGTTTCTTGGCCAAACATCCACCGCATATTACCTTTTACCTTAAGTCAAACTTCTCAAATGAAACTTCATGGAACTCTTCTACAATTTCAAGTATTTAACTACTACAACTCAAACCATGCAAAAGTCCTTCCAATGGCTAAAAAGTTGTTACAACCAATCATCTCTTACCTTGCCAATCCACATCTTGACAAAACCAACCCGATTCCTTTTTAATCGTATTTTCTCGCTAAAATCCTTAATTGCCTTTACACGAGTATACTTGTTAAAACTTTCTTCATCCATGGCTTATTGTTGCCCATTTCTTTTGACTCATCATGAAGTCATTAGTTCCCAATATAATCATGACCACCCAAGGGTCGTACCTTGTCCTAGAAACAAGACAACATCGATTCAGTTGATCCACCACTATAACTTACCTTATAATTAATGCTTAACTCAAGCGTTCATAGTAGCAACCACTTGATTTCTCAATCGAGAATGCATCATCAACCTTCTGACCCGATTAGGTGAAACAGCTGACAACTCAAATTTCTCCGCTTCCATATATCACTAGTACCACATCATGAACAACCGCTAAATCCACCACTAGAAGACATCAGATCCATTGAGAAGGTCGTACTTAAACAAACTGTTCATTTACACTCATTAAATAGTTGCAAAACATTACCAAAGCACTTCAGTCTCCGACCGAAAATGATATGCACAATTTCGTAAGCCCGATCGATGGTAAAAGCAACATAGCCCATAACCCTAACCAAGATAACACGAGTACCGTCGTAGTCGCCGTACAATGACCCTGTAATGATATACACCCACACTATAAAACCACCGTAGAACTTCTGATTTTGGTTGGTGCAACTTCATCATCATAATATACTATGCAATCTATTCCCTTATGACGAACTTCACAAACTGTAGTTTCCAAAGTCGCAACACTCTCAACATAGTCATTCTCTTACTTATACCATTCTTCATTCTCTAGCCACTTCCGTCGTATAAGTCACACAAGCACTATTCTCGTTGTTGAATAAATGATCGGAGAACTAAGACGTTTCTGAAGTCTCCTAATAAATGTACATCTTCCAATACCATCAACACAAAACACATCCCCTGGCCACAACCTTACTCACTCGTCTCGAAGAGAATTCCATGTTTGATCACACTTCCTTTCCACAAGCCTATCACCTCCGCATCAAAATCAGATCTAATACTAAAATCACGCGATGACTCCTAAACTCGCACCCACGCAGGACCAACCACGAGTCATTACAATGAGAGAGAGATCAGAGTGAAGTGATAAGAATTAGATCGGACCAAGGACGCACGATAGAGAATCAAGTAATAAAGATCTTTCCTAAAAGTCACCATAGCCTTTCGAAGATAAGTACAGATGTCTCCATACTGATCCTCGAGATGCTACTTAGACTTGGCTTGTACACGTAAGACCCAAGAACTTGGGGCTCTGATACCATTTTGTCACACCCCAAATCCAGATGTGATGGCACGTGTCCATTTCCCACCGGACACGTCAGCCTAACCCAACCACAACGATAGAGAAGTAGAAATACGAGAATAAAAGATAATAAATAAGCGGAAGACTTTAATTAAGACTCAAGACTAACCAGAATTTGGTTGTCACATGTACAAACCTCTAAATACAGAATTCAAATTAAAATATACAAGTCTCAGAGTATAGTTCTCGAATAGAACAAAACTGAAAGTCAAGATAACTCAAGGGCACGTCTGGAATGAACCGCTACCTCTCGAGTATGTCCCGAAGCTCAATCTGCTAAAGGAAATACTATGCCGAATCTGAGAGAGAGTTGTCAACCTACACAATTGTGTAGAAGCAAGGTGAGTACCGAAAACCACAGGTACTCGCAAGTAACTCTAAACTAAGTAAAACTAGCAGCTACAAACAACTCCTTTCAATCCCAACCGAACCACCGAAACTTCAATCTAGCAGTAAACCAACCAACCTATACAAAACAGATCATATTCAACACCAAGAACTAACAGTATATCCTCATCAACCTCAGATCAACAAATAAGAGCAAGTAGATCGAATTCCACATAAGAAGGGTAAATCGATACAATCCACGTATCACCGACAAAGATAAGGAAATGCGATGCATAATGCAGTAATGATGTCATGTAGTCGTGATGCATGTCTGTCCAACGATACACATCTGTTGACGTAATCAGTCCGCGCTGAATACTCAAATCAGAACCCATGGGGGCCACACATGAACCATGTATCACCGCCAGAACCGGATCCCATCGGCATCCAAATCGCTAGCTGGAGCTAGTCCATCTCATATATCTCTAGCCGAAGCTAGTCTCAACTGTGTCTCATATCCATCCATCCTCATATCAGTGTCTCAGAACTCATGCGTCGTCTTAGAGTTTTACAAAGTTTGGAAGCCACTTGCCTTAAAACGAACTCCAAAAGTTACTTGACTTGAGCCTTTCCTTTCCGAGTAGAATTCGGATCATGTTTAATCTATTCAAACGATTATTCACAATCACAATTCGAGTCCAATGACACTAAAATCAAGAAATTTAGGGAAAAAGAGCAAAACGGTCTGAAAGTCTCATACCGAAAAACGATACCCAAATCTGGAAATTTTTGATGTAAATGATCCTTAAAGTATTTGGAAGCTAATGGTGAAAACCAATTTGAAAATGGAGTTGAAATCAATTCACAAACTCAATTTGAAGGAAAATCCACGTTCTTGAAGAAGCCTAAAATATTCGGATTCGAAACCCCGACTCGAAAATGAAATATCTCTTGAAAAACTTCTTACCCATGCTTAGATAAGTTCAAATATGAAATTTCATCAAAAACGGACTTAGGATCGACCTTGAAATTCTCAATTTATCAAACTTTAACTTTATCGGGAAAGTCCAAATTGTACGCGGTTAATATGACGAAAATAATCGATGAATCAATAATTTTATATTAAAATCAGTTTACCCATAACATAAGGATCGTAAATATACCTTTTTCATCAAAAAGGGAGTCCAAATCGATAAAACCCCAATTTTT
>NC_064284.1:47349478-47565567 GCF_019186545.1 Solanum stenotomum
TTGGATAGAATCTATGGAAGACATAAAACTATTAGAACAATTAATAGAAGAAAATTTATATATGTACCAAAGAACCCAAGATATGTTATACCTAGAATATATCATAAATAATATTAAAGAGATATCAAGATTAAGACACTTAACAAAAGAATATTATAATAAAATCTTTAAAATAAATAACTCACCTACCACACTACCACCTACCAAAAAAGTCATGAATTCTACACCTACTACACTACCAAAAATGTCATGAACCCCTCACCTACCAATAAGATGAATTCCGCACCGAAAAATGGATCGGAATCTAATGACAAAATTAGCAATATGTAATATGTGTTACATAGATGAATATACATGTGCATTTAGAGAATACTATTATAAAGGAACATATAACACAAAAGAAAGTAAAGAAATAAGAAAATTATATTTTACAAAAACCTTTTAATTCAAAATAATAAAAAGTTGGAAAGAAGCAGAATTAACAGACACCTTAGGAGCTAGAATGAAATTTTTGCAACGATGGTTTATGGAACTATGTGAAAAACATAAAGAAGAAATAAGAATGGAAAAAATATTAGTAAAAAATTTGGCATGTTGCAAAAATAAAACAGCACCTCAATTTGGTTATACGGATAGGTATTATAAAAATAAAAAGAAATATAATAAAAAATAAAGATCAAAATATAAATATAAAAAACCAAGAAAAAGGTACTATGTAAAAAATTACAAAACCGAAAGACCATATAGACTAAAAAGAAAATAGCCAAGATAATCTACCCGAAATTAGAATTGATGAAATAAATGACGATGATCTAGAACAACATTCGGAAACAAGCGAAACATATACGAAACTTTTAGCAAACATAGATAATACAAAGAATTTAGAAGTAAATACAGAAGACGTAGACATGGACGAAAAACCTAGCACATCAGGAGTAAAAAACCCAAAAAATTTTAATCCAAAATATTATAATAAAAATTATGAACAATATGATAAAGAAAAAACTACATGGGATAAAAGATTAAGTAAAAAATGGACGCCTAAACCAATAACTGGACAACATGATTTTTTAAATTAGCTCTAGACTTCCGCTTTCCTCTATAAAAGTTTGTTATGATTGAAACTGTCGTTTAAATCTCTTATATTCTATTATCTTGTATGATGAATGATAAGTGACTTGTATGTGGCTTCTCGGGGTCGTATAAGACATGTTAAGCCTAGGGGCTACCTTGGATAGTGACACTCTGTTTCTGAGTAATATCATTAATGTGATTTATTTATTAACAGATTCGATTGTATTATTCAACTTGATATTATTTAACTTTTAAAAAATAATAATTTTTGGGTTTAGACTCATATCAACTCATTTGTGTTATATATTTCCTGTGTACGAGTTTTTTTTTCTAGTAAATATAACAGAGATATAAAAGAATTAAAAATGGAAGTGGAGGGTGTCACACCCCAAATCCGGATGTGATGGCACATGTCCATTTCCCACCGGGAACGTCAGCCTAACCCAACCACAACGATAGAGAAGTAGAAATACGAGAATAAAAGATAATAAATAAGCGGAAGACTTAAATTAAGACTCAATGCTACCCAGAATTTGGTTGTCACATGTACAAACCTCTAAATACAGAATTCGAATAAAAATATACAAGTCTCAGAGTATAGTTCTCGAATAGAACAAAACTGAAAGTAAAGATAACTCAAGGGCACGTCTGGAATGAACCGCTACCTCTCGAGTATGTCCCGAAGCTCAATCTGCTAAAGAAAATACTAAGCCGAATCTGAGATAGCTGTCAACCTACACAATTGTGTAGAAGCAAGGGTGAGTACCGAAAACCACAGGTACTCGCAAGTAACTCTAAACTAAGCAAAACTAGCAGCTACAAACAACTCCTTTCAAACCCAACCGAACCACCAAAACTTCAATCTAGCAGTAAACCAACCAACCTATACTAAACAGATCATATTCAACAGCCAGAACCAACATTATATCCTCATCAACCTCAGATCAACAACTAAGAGCAAGTAGATCAAATTCCACATCAGAAGGGTAAACCGATACAATCCACACATCTCAGACAAAGATAAGGCATATGCGATGCAAAATGCAGTAATGATGTCATGTAGTCGTGATGCATGTCTGTCCTACGATACACATCTGTTGACGTAATCAGTCCGCGCTGAATACTCAAATCAGAACCCATAGGGCCACACATGGACCATGTATCACCGCCGAAACCGAATCCCATCGGCATCCAAATCGCTAGCCGAAGCTAGTCCATCTCATATATCTCTAGCCGGAGCTAGTCTAAACTGTGTCTCATATCCATCCATCCTCATATCAGTGTCTCAGAACTCATGCAACAAATAGTTCACACATGGGATGAATAATGAGTATGCACATGTCATCAATCACAATCATTTCACGATCACATCATAGTATTACACAACATCTGTCTCAATCACAACCATATCACGACCACATCATAGTATTACACATCACCTGTCTCAATCACAATGTTTGTATCAATCATAGGCTACTCATGCTCTTCTATCCCTTCAATATCAGTTATCACATGAGTTATTCAACAAATTCAAGTCACATATAACACATTTAGCTCGTTTTATTCCCCATCTTTCATTTACAACAATTTCAATCAATAAATAAAACTCATCCTCAATCCCCATTACTCCCCAACACAATTACGAAAATAGTCATGCGTAGTTTAAGAGTTTTACAAAGTTTGGAAGCCACTTGCCTTAAAACGAACTCCAAAAGTTACTTGACTTGAGTCTTTCCTTTCCGAGTATAATTCGAATCATGATAATCTATTCAAACAATTATTCACAATCACAATTCGAGTCCAATGACACCAAAATCAAGAAATTTAGGGAAAAAGGGCAAAACGGTCCAAAAGTCTCATACCGGAAAACGATACCCAAATTTGGAAATTTTTGATGTAAAATGATCCTTAAAGTATTTGGAAGCTAATAGTGCAAACCAATTTGAAAACGAAGTTGAAATCAATTCAGAAACTCATTTTGAATGAAAATCCACGTTCTTGAAGAAGCCTAAAATATTCGGATCCCAAACCCCGACTCGAAAATGAAATATCTCTTGAAAAAAACATCTTACTCATGCTTAGATAAGTTCAAATATGAAATTTCATCAAAAACGGAGTTAAGATCGACCTTGAAATTCTCAATTTATCAAACTTTAACTTTACCGGGAAAGTCCAAATTGTACGCGGTTAATATGATGAAAATAATCGATGAATCAATAATTTTATGTTAAAATAAATTTACCCATAACATAAGGATCGTGAATATACCTTTTTCATCAAAAAGGGAGTCCGAATCGATAAAACCCCAAGTTTTTCCCAAGAGATTTACGGATAGGGAAAAAAACCAGATTAAGAAATTATGAGAAAATGTCGAATTGAAGATTTAATACAAACCCTCATATTAATTCAAGAAGAAAACCGTAAGAATCACTCCATTTCGATCTCTAGAACTCCCGATATGCTCAAAATACCAAATGAATACAGTCTGAGATTTTTATAATAGTACATGGTTGTTATGCACCAGAAAAACAGCAGTTAATCTTTCACTAAAAAGACCGTAATTTCCTCATACGATAGTGAAATGACCCGATTCTTTTCGTAAATGTCTTAAATAATGATATGGACCTACTCGTTCAATCGGAGGTCAATTTCATGCTCGTTTGCCCAGTAAAATATTATTTCTACTCGGTAAATAATTATTTCTTATATGCAATAAAAGTCCAATCTCGGGTTAGCGAAAATGCACCAAAATTTGCAGATAAGTCCTAAATTCATGCTCAAAATTTCAGAATCTTCGGAATAATTTTTCGACCTTTAAAACTAATAATGAATCCTTTAGTTGCCACAATTTGCTGAAATAGTGTCAAAGCATCCAAGAAGATTAAAAGTTCACCCAAACTCATTTGACACTTCCCGAACACAAACCAAATATGCTACTAGCTTGAAAATGACATTTCAGACTCAATGAAATCGTCGGAATTTGAATTCGAGATCTCCTTGACCCGGTATCCGATAAGGCGTCAAGAAACTAACTTTAGGCTCAAAAACTCGAAACGCACTCTGGGCCTATAAAAATTCAACCAAGACTCATTCTAGAATTAGAATCACCCCTTTAATCCAACGGTGCCCTCGAAATTCCATTTCGAGCACCGGAACCTTGTTTGTTGACCAAAGTCAACTCTTGATCAAAATTTCATAATTTTAGCAACTTAGGACCTCAAATCTTCATTTTAACTCTAAATTCGACTCCGTAAATTCTCATAGACCCGTTTGGACATTCTAAAACTGCTGGAATCGACGGAAATTCGATTCGAGTCTCGAAAGTCCAAATGACTCGAAGTAGCACTTTTAATCAAAATTAACTCTTAAAAACTCAACTTTCCAAAAACTCAACTTTTCATCAAATTTCCTTCAAACCAACTTCGAAAATACAACAATTAGGACTTGGGGCAATTATCGGGAGGGGTAAAATGGTCATTTTATGAAAATTTCCAAAAATGACCTTTAGGGTCATTACATTATTCACCACTAAAAATCATGTTCGTCCTCGAACATAAAGTAGAAGAAGACAAAAAATACTCGACGCTATCAACCCCGAGGTGAAATTTCCGAACTCAATAATTACTACTCCAAACGAACCCATTGTTAAACCTTATCCCAAAAATCCATACAAGGTTTCCCAAATCAATCTTGACAACTTAACCCTCAAAGGGTTATTTCAAACCACCGACTAATTCAAACACTGAATCTGAATCTAAGATCTCACAACCACAACGTATTTACCATGACAAATCCCTAATCATGTAACCACGAGAGAAATTTCGGAATCAATAACCACTGAAAAATCAAGGATGAACCTAAATCAGTCACCAAGCTCTCACAACACACGAACCATCACCGACTCAAGAAAAAATTCCATTCCCATTACCATATTTCCACAAGTCTGAGTCATACTAACCTGATGCATATCCATCGAGCACCCATCTTGGAATAATCATGCTTATCTAACCCATAGATGGAAATGATCAAGTATCCAACTGATGATCGACCCATCCAAGCATATAAAACCTCTAAGGATGCCACCAAAACACTGAAGTAGGATCCGTAATTGTAGACAACTCCAGCAACAGAAGAACTAGGCCCACGGGCCACCTAAGCATCGAACCACACCTAGCTGAACCATGCATACAGGGGCAAGATAAATACCAAAATAGCCAAAAACTTTAGCCACATATGGTAGCCTCTCTATACCTTTCCAAAAGCAAGATGTCACTTGTAGAACTTCCGAAAACCTTCCACCACCCTAATACCACATTGAACCCACTATCTCTGAATCGGCCTACCCACACAAGTATTCTATTCTGCCAAGAGAGCATGAATCGGTCTATCCGATTCACCACTAGGCATCCACCCACAAAAGTAAAAACACGTCTGAACATAGACAGAGAATCATAATCCAAAACCATGTCTGAAATGAAGTAAGTGGTTACATAAGAATATACAAAACCGAAATTGAACAACCCAAGATATCCCTTCCATGATGTCCATAACACACCTTCCTAGTCGTCTGACTTCACAATCAGCCAGTCCAGCCTCATAACAATAATAGACATACTCAATTTATTCATTTTCTCATACTCTTTACAATAATCCATTAAAGCCAACAATATCAATACTACCAGAACATCATAGTCACACCGGCCAGTTACTTTACCCTCAGACGGCCACTAGTATCCAGTCATTCTTAGAAACACATCGTTGCTTCCACAATTTTGAATTATGGTCCTTCCTCCTTCCATTGAAGAATTCCACGATTGATATGGGTCTCACCCAATCGCTAATAATCCATGTTCTAAATGTCAAGTACATTTTCATTGAGATAGAACTATTGAATACGATCAATATCGATTACACGCGATCCTTTACTTACCCATCTTCAACTATTATTCAAACCATCATATATCTCATGCCGAAACTTGAAGCAGTTCTTGGTAACTCCAATAATTCCGTATACTATGAGCACACAACCTCTATTTACCATCAAGGATCTATGTAACGCGTTACAACAGTTTGGATAATTCCATAAATAGAGTTATCAACCCAGTTCAAAATCCTCAATAACCATGTAGAGCTATAAGTCCTTCCGGTTGGACACTCGTAAGCCACCTACCATAAGCTGAACAATTCAAACCAATTCAAAAACTGCAGAACTCCTCATAAATCAACGTTTACCACCAACACCAATACCAAGTGTTCAGAAAGTAGCTGATAACACATCATACATTTGTGCTGAACCAATCTACCTTGCATTGTCATATCTAACATAAAAGCAGAAATTTACACAATCCTCAACTTCAAACTAAGGATCCACACGTGATGTCTTATTCCTTCACATCTCTTAACTTATATCCATTGCGCAAGACTCTTGTTCTTCCCGTAAATCATATATCATTATAGTTTCTTGGCCAAACATCCACCACATATTACCTTTTACCTTAAGTCAAACTTCTCAAATGAAACTTCATCGAACTATTCTACAATCACAAGTATTTAACTGCTACAACTCAAACCATGCAAAAAGTCCTTCCAATGGCTAAAGAGTTGTTACAACCAATCATCTCTTACCTTGCCAACCCACATCTTGACAAAACCAACCTGATTCCTTTTTAATCGTACCTTCTCGCTAAAATCCTAAATTGCCTTTACACGAGTATACTTGTTAAAACTTTCTTCATCCATGGATTATTGTTGCCCATTTCTTTTGACTCATCATGAAGTCATTAGTTCCCAATATAATCATGACCACCCAAGGGTCGTACCTTGTCCTAGAAACAAGATAGGATCGATTCACTCGATCCACCACTATAAATTTCCTTATAATTAATGTTTAACTCAAGCGTTCATAGTAGCAGCCACTTGATTTCTCAATCGAGAATGCAACATCAGCCTTCTGACCCGATTAGATGAAACAGCTGACAACTCAAATTTCTCCGCTTCCATATATCACTAGTGCCACATCATGAACAACCGCTAAATCCACCACTAGAAGACATCAGATCCATTGAGAAGGTCGTACTCAAACAACCTGTTCATTTACACTCATTAAATAGTTGCAAAACATTACCAAAGCACTTCAGTCTCCGACCGAAAATGATATGCACATTTTCGTAAGCCCGATCAATGGAAGAAGCAACAAAGCCCATAACCCTAACCAAGATAACATGAGTACCGTCGTAGTCGCTGTACAATGACCCTGTAATGATATACACCCACACTATAAAATCACCGTAGAATTTCTGATTTTGGTTGGTGCAACTTCATCATCATAATATACTATGCAATTTATTCCCTTATGACGAACTTCACAAACTGTAGTTTCCAAAGTCGCAGCACTCTCAACATAGTCATTCTCTTACTTATACCATTCTTCATTGTCTAGCCACTTCCGTCGTATAAGCCACACAAGCACTATTCTCGTTGTTGAATAAATGATCGGAGAACTAAGACGTTCCTGAAGTCTCTTAATAAATGTTCATCTTCCAATACCATAAACTCAAAACACATCCCTTGGCCACAACCTTACTCACTCGTCTTGAAGAGAATTCCATGTCTGATCACACTTCCTTTCCATAAGCCTATCACCTCCGCATCAAAACCAGATCTAATACTAAAATCACGCGATGACTCCTAAACTCGCACCCACGCAGGACCAACCACGAGTCATTACAATGAGTGAGAGAATAGAGTGAAGTGATAAGAATTAGATCGGACCAAGGACGCACGATAGAGAATCAAGTAATAAAGATCTTTCCTAAAAGTCACCATAGCCTCTCGAAGATAAGTACAGACGACTCCGTACCGATCCTCGAGACGCTACTTAGACTTGATTTGTACACGTGAGACCCATGAACTTGGGGCTCTGATACCATTTTGTCACACCCAAAATCCAGATGTGATGGCACGTGTCCATTTCCCACCGGACACGTCAGCCTAACCCAACCACAACAATAGAGAAGTAGAAATACGAGAATAAAAGATAATAAATAAGCGGAAGACTTTAATTAAGACTCAACCCTAACCAGAATTTGGTTTTCACATGTACAAACCTCTAAATACAGAATTCGAATAAAAATATACAAGTCTCAGAGTATAGTTCTCGAATAGAACAAAACTAAAAGTAAAGATAACTCAAGGGCACGTCTGGAATGAACCGTTACCTCTCAAATATGTCCCGAAGCTCAATCTGCTAAAGAAAATACTACGCCGAATCTGAGAGAGAGCTGTCAACCTACACAATTGTGTAGAAGCAAGGGTGAGTACCGAAAACCACAGGTACTTGCAAGTAACTCTAAACTAAGTAAAACTAGCAGCTACAAACAACTCCTTTCAATCCCAACTGAACCACCGAAACTTCAATCTACCAGTAAATCAACCAACCTATACTAAACAGATCATATTCAACAACCAGAACCAACATTATATCCTCATCAACGTCAGATCAACAAATAAGAGCAAGTAGATCAAATTCCACATCAGAAGGGTAAACCGATACAATCCACACATCACAGACAAAGATAAGGCAAATGCAATGCAAAATGCAGTAATGATGTCATGTATTCGTGATGCATGTCTGTCCTACGATACACATCTGTTGACGTAATCAGTCCGCGCTGAATACTCAAATCAGAACCCATGGGGGCCACACATGGACCATGTATCACCGTCGAAACCAGATCCCATCGGCATCCAAATCGCTAGCCGAAGCTAATCCATCTCATATATCTCTAGCCGGAGCTAGTCTCAACTTTGTCTCATATCCATCCATCCTCATATCAGTGTCGCAGAACTCATGCAACAAATATTTCACACATGGGATGAATAATGAATATGCACATGTCATCAATCACAATCATATCACGATCACGTCATAGTATTACAAATCATCTGTCTCAATCACAACCATATCACGGCCACATCATAGTAATACACATCACCTGTCTCAATCACAACCATATCACAACCACATCATAGTATTACACATCACTTGTCTCAATCACCACCATATCATGACCACATAATAGTATTACACATCACCTGTCTCAATCACAACCATATCACGATCACATCATAACACATTTAGCTCGTTTTATTCCCGTATTTCATTTACAACCAATTTCAATCAACAAATAAAACCCATCCTCAATCCCCATTACTCCCCAACACAATTAGGAAAGTAGTCATGTGTAGTCTAAGAGTTTTACAAAGTTTGGAAGCTACTTGCCTTAAAACGAACTCCAAAAGTTACTTGACTTGAGCCATTCCCTTCCGAGTAGAATCCGGATCACGATAATCTTTCAAATGATTATTCACAATCACAATTCGAGTCCAATGACACCAAAATCAAGAAATTTAGGGAAAAAGGGCAAAACGGTCCAAAAGTCTCATATCGGAAAACGATACCCAAATCTGGAAATTTTTGATGTAAAATGATCCTTAAAGTATTTGGAAGCTAATGGTGAAAACCAATTTGAAAATGGAGTTGAAATCAATTCACAAACTCAATTTGAAGGAAAATCCACATTCTTGAAGAAGCCTAAAATATTCGGATCCGAAACCCCGACTCGAAAATAAAATATCTCTTGAAAAAAAACATCTTACCCTTGCTTAGATAAGTTCAAATATGAAATTTCATCAAAAACGGAGTTAAGATCGACCTTGAAATTCTCAATTTATCAAACTTTAACTTTACCGGGAAAGTCCAAATTGTACGCGGTTAATATGATGAAAATAATCAATGAATCAATAATTTTATGTTAAATTCAGTTTACCCATAACATAAGGATCGTAAATATACCTTTTTCATCAAAATGGGAGTCCAAATCGATAAAACCCCAATTTTTTTCCCATGAGGTTTACGGATAGGGAAAAAAAACTAGATAAAGAAATTATGAGAAAATATCGAATTGAAGATTGAATACTAACCCTCATATTAATTCAAGAAGAAACCCGTAAGAATCACTCCATTCCGATCTCTAGAACTCCCGATATGCTCAAAATACCAAATGAATACAGTCTGAGATTTTTATAACAGTACATGACTGTTATGCACCAGTAAAACAGCAGTTAATCTTTCACTAAAAAGGTCGTAATTTCCTCATACGATAGTGAAATGACCCGATTGCTTTTTGGAAATGTCTTAAATAATGATACGGACCTACTCGTTCAATCGGAGCTCAATTTCATGCTCGTTTGCCCAGTCAAATATCATTTCTACTCGGTAAACAATTATTTCTTATTTGCGATAAAAGTCCAATCTCGGGTTAGCGAAAATGCACCAAAATTTGCAGATAAATCCTATAATTCATGCTCAAAAATACATAACTATACTTGTGCTCCGTAGATATGTTTTATTAATATGTGTCTTTGATGTTAAAGGTTGCACCGTTGTGTTTTTACATGAAGTGTAGTCCAAAAATACGAGTTATGATATGCAAGAAATCAAGAGATCACCCTAGAATCTTGCTTCATTTTTGTTGTATTATCATACTTGTATATATTAATTTTCTAATTTTGTTTTCCTCTAAATTCAATTTATGTATTGCCAATTTAGAGTCCAATTTGAAATTGGGTAAATGACATTTACCAAAAGAATGAATTGTACTACTTATACATACAATCTCAAAATCATTATGTCTAGTTATTAAAATAAACATTGAAACAAAATCAAGCTAAGTAACATTTGCACCGTATGCAACATTCAAAAAATATATATATCTATCAATATGAAACTATTGATATAACAATATGAAACTATTGATATAACAAAGAAAAACATGTAAATTGTCTAGAATTTCAGAAACAAACTTCAAAGTCTAAAATAAGAGATTGATATAACCGATTAAGCGTAAAATTATAGTTTGATAATTATTACCGAGTTGTAAATTACTCGTTAAGAAAAATCATAAATCATTATAAAATTGATAATTCACAAAAAATAAATAATCTAAATCATTATCGAATTATAAATTCTTTGAGCCGTAGATCTTTCGGAAACAACCTTTTTATTTGAAATGGTAGATGTAAGATATGTGCACACTCTACCATTTCCATATTCCACTTATGAAGATTATAGTGAATATATTTTTATTCTCACCGAATCATAAATTTAATAAATCATCTCCGTTAAAATCAATAATAATTTGTCAATTTGAGTTACTAATTTTGACTTTCAATTTTAAACAACCCTACCAAAATATTGGAGATAACACCAATATATATATATATATATATATATGGAGATCATATTGTGCACAAATCAATTATTTATATAATTATATTTGTGCACATTAAAAAACCGATAACTCGATATAAAAAAAATCAAAATCGTTACAAAAAATACTTAACAAATAACTCATTATCGATAAATCAATAACTTTTTTTTTTAGTTCGAATTATTGGTTAGTGATTCGATTTTAAACAACCTACTTTAGATGTTAACATAGACAAAAAGTGCTATGTAATTTTGCTTTAGTATTGATGGATAAAATTAGGTATTCAATGAAATAGTTAAAGCACAATAGATGACAATTACTAAAAAATTTGAGATATTATTAGCAAGGACTTAAGAACTATGTGGGGGGGTTTATGAATCCTAAGTCAAACAACTTGTGAGAATGACAATGACTTTCATCTTTCTTTCCAAGTGTTAACATTTAACACAGTTATTTGCTTAATTAATTACTTAGTAATGTGCAGAGTTGGAGTAGTTAGGAATTTGATTATTGAATCCACCAACTCAGGACCCCACCCCAATTAAAGCAACTATTTATATAATAATAAGTTAGATGTACTATCAATCTATCATTAATTATTGATAAAAAGGCTTAAATATGTCATCAAACTTTTAGAAAAGGTTCATTTATGTCACTCGTTAAAAGTTTGGCTCATCTATGCAATTGCTATTAAAGAAAAGACTTATCCATGCCATTTATTTAACTCTGATTTTGCAAAACCATTTTTTACACCCCAAACAACTTTTAACACTTCTCAATTAGAGCCTTTTGGATCAAATATACTCTTTTTTTCTTCTTCTTCCTTAAGAACACCAAGAACACATGAAGAATATCAACAACTCTCAAATTTTCAACATCTTCAGTTCTTCATGAAATCATCTCAAATTTCAAGAGTAGTTTCACTTTGAGCTAGATACTAAAATTCAATATCTTTTGAGCTCGAATTCAACCTAACTCAACGGACCCACTTGAAATTTCTTCAAAATTTCAAAACTTCAACATTCTTTAATGGTAGAATTTTCTTCACTACTTCAAATTATTTAAAATTTTAAACATAGACTCAAAAAACACTAGGGATCAAATATACTCTTTTTGCTTCTTCTTTCTTAAGAACACCAAGAACGCATGAAGAACATCTAAACTCTCAAAATTTTCAACATCTTTATTTCTTCATGAAATCATCTTAGATTTAGTCTACATCATTAGTTTATTTTTTTAAAAAATCAAAATTCAGAAATCATTTGTAGAGTTTAAAAAATTCACTCGTATTAATTTTTTTTTCCAAAAAAACAAGAATTAGTCCCAAATTTTCAAAAAACTGTTTTTATTCATGTTTTTGTAGTTGTTTTTGACATTATATATTTGTCCCCTGAGTCTATTTTTAAAATTTCAAATGATTTGAAGTTGTAGAGAAAATTCTACCACTAAATAATGTTGAAGTTTTGAAACTTTGATGAAATTTCAAGTGGGTCTTTTGAGTTAGATTGAATTCAAGCTCAAAAGATATGAAATTTTGGTAACTGGCTTGGAGAGAAACTACTCTTGAAATTTGAGGTGATTTCGTGAAGAATTGAAGAGGTTTGAAATTTGAAAATCATTAATGTTCTTTATGTGTTCTTAAGGTTGAAGAAACAAAAAGAGTATATTTGATCCAAAACTCTAATTGAAAAGTTTTAAACATTGCTTGGGTGTAAAAAAATATTTTGCGAAACCGGAGTTAAAAACTGTCATAGATGAGCCTTTTCTTTAACAACAATGACATACATAAGCAAAACTATTAACGAATGACATAAATGAGTCTTTTCTAAAAGCTCGATGACATATTTGAGCCTTTTCCCTTAATTATTTAATGTCTTTGGTAGTTTGTTTTGGGCCATTTTGCCTGTTATAGATCTAGAGCAAATAGTTCCTTTTGGTATAATTGAAATTAGTCATGTCTCGATATATTTATGCTTATAAGATTTTTACATTACAAGGGAGTATTACTCAAATCATGTTTTACAATTATTTCTCGTTTGAGATTGTGAGATGAAATAATCACTTCTAACAATATGCTAGAGGATTTGAAAAAAAAATACACTACGTCTTGTAGAAACTTAATTTGCTTATGCATATAATCTCAAAATGGTATTATTATTAAAGTCTCAAGGGCGACTCATGTTTTACTCTGGCCTATTATGTCATTAGTGAAGTGTAAATTGGTGGATTCAAGTCAAATTACATAAAGATGGTAAGATACCAAGCTTAAGTCCTAATGCATTTCGATAAAATGTTGGGTTCAAGTCTCATTGAATGATGACCTAACACATCTTCTTATGGATAAGACGACATTGAGTTCTAGTCCTAATGTAATATGTTGACAATATAATGATGGTTAAACAAATTAATATGCTCTTGATAAAAATTGCGAATCCCATCCCATTGAATATTTTCTATTCTTTTGAGTGGATGTGATAACAATGCATATTATGTTTGAAAGAAGACAAATGATATAATGAATGCATCTGAATGTGAAAAAATGACAAAATAAAAATAATCACTACTGTGTTAATTATAAAAGAAAGAAAATTATGTGTTCTTAAAATGGTCCTACCGAACAAATGAAGGTAATTTTTGTCATCAAAGTGGTATGAAAAGGTCACTGGACACGCGGTTATGTGCAACCTAATAATTTGTTGAGTTTATAAATCCTCCAAAAAAAAGAAAGATAAAATGGTGGACTAGACCTTACAAAGTGATGTTCTTGTAGGGGTTCATGTAAATATGTTAAATATCAAGACATGACTATGAGTTTATAATGATAGTTTTGTGAAGTACATGTAAATGATTGTAGTCCATCTTGAAGAGATTGTAACTTGTGATATGTATCGTGAAGTCTTGCTCATGCATTATTAAAATTGAATGAGCCAAGATGTGATTATAGATGTACTTCAAATTAAAATTGAACGAGTATTTTTTGTGAAAGCAAATATATAAAAAAAGTTATTTTTTGCAACCAAACACCAATTCATTAAAAAAAGGGGAAAAAATATTTTTTTCACTTATATTTTCTTTTTTCAATAATACCTTGAAATAATTTCTAAATTTAAGAAGTATTGATTAATAAGATAAAGTTCTTTTTTGTTTTTGATTTTTTTTCTTTGGCAACACACCCACTAAGTTTTAGTAATAGACTAAATTATATAAGTGTCTACACCTTCAGTTTTAATTTATTTATCTAGTTTTTAATTTGTTATGAAATTTAAGAAAGTAAACGTATTTTTGAATCTTGTAGACTTGAACTAAAGATATGTAGAATGCGTTAATCATATCAAATATAATTTTAAAATATCAAATATGATTCTAAAAGATTGGGTAAAATATTCTACTTTAACTTTGCAGAATCACACCATTGATAATGTGTACGAAATGACTTGATATTATGCAAGGCATAGTGCATAATTATGAGTCTTAAATATGTAAATTGTATCTTTTTATTAATTATAAATAAGATATACATAATAACTTCAACTCTTTTGATTCTTGATTTATCAATAGTTATTAGGGTATCAGAGCCTAAATTTTTTCTTAGAAGTTGCTCTACTTCTTACACTCTATTGCTGTTTAATTTCTATCATCGAATTATTTTTTGTCTTTCTAATAAAATCACATTCTCATGATATTTTATTTATCAAATATGAAGGGAAAAACTATATAGTGTGAGAATTTCATTTTCAAATTTTTGTCCAAGAGAAAAGCTTATTTGAAACCTTGAATGAATCAACAACTGAGTCAAATGAAAATAAGGAAAAACAAGTTTGACATGCTAAGAATGCTTGTGTCATTTCATGGATCCTTAATTTTGTACACGCAGTGGATTATATGTATTTTGGGAACTAAAAGAGTTGCTGGTTAAAGGAAAGGGAATATTACATTTAGTCTACATCAATTCAACTTGGCATCAGAGATGTGAAATCATCTCAAAAAGGTATATGCTAAATGTAATCATACTCCGTATTCAAAAGTACAATATACTATTTTGGAATACAAGCAAAAAGATAAAGACATTCAGAATTTTTATTTGAATTTTATGACAATCTAGTCAAAATATGATCAAAGTTTTTTAAAAAACCTTTCTTCCCATGTAACACCTCGTAACCTAGTATTCTAAGCTAGGGGCTAACTAAGAGGTCAAGAGCTAGAGATTTGATCCTGGGCAACCTTCACTTGGACCCATACGGGCCGTGTAGGGCACCATGAGGCATGGTGCTGCCCGTGGTGGCTCACAGTAGATACCCAAGGGAGTCTCACCTTCCACAAGAACCATGACGACTTGTGGTGGGCACCAAAGATCGTGGTTGTGCCCGTTAAGGTGAGGTAGTGAGATCCCAAGAATCTCCCTAAATGGAGACCCTCCCACGAGCCACTTAACGGCTTGTGAAGGCCACAACGGGCCATGGAGAGGGTCGTGAAGCGAGCCGAGTTTAAGGGTGAAAAATTCTAGCCACTGGTCAAGGACCACGGCTGCCACTACTGGCTGTGTGGTCCTTGACGGGCTGTGGTGCCCCTCGTGGAGTGGTTCAACAACTTTTAAGTTCAGAGGTTTATGGGTCTTTTTCAGATTTGATTGTATTAAATCTATGTCATTTTATCCAAGCCTAGGACCCCTATATAAGTGATTTTAACCCATAAACTCATCCATTCAAGTCATTCTCTCAAACTCACCAAAATAAGGTGGGTTCTCCTCTCTAAAATATTTCTCTCCGTAGAAATTGAAGAAAAAGAAAGAGTTGAAGCTAGGGTCAAGTTCAAGTCTCCATTGCTCAAGCATTTGTGGGCTTTGTTATTAAGGTATGATAAATTTTCATCCATTGAATCCTTGCATCCATGGATCCCCTAAGTTCTCCCAATTGAAAAGTAAAATTTCCCAAATTGAGTTAGGATTTTCTTTTAAGTTGTGGGTCTTTTGTATGTTGAATCAATTGACTGAATTATAAGTATTTATGCATGAATTGAGTGGATTCTATGATATTATGATGAATTCCATGTACCCATGCCTAATCCATACTTTTTAAATGAAGTTGATGTAAATGAGTTTTATGCTATGAAAGGAGAAATTATGGCTTTAGAAGTATTCTTATAGGATTGATAAGATACATTAGAAATTGCTTGAGATTGAAGTATATATAATGATTTATGATAAGAATTATTTTGATATTGAAGCATATATGATGAATTATGATATGAATGGCTTTGAGAGTGAAGCCTATGTATGAATTGTTGATTGTTGTTGTGATTTGGAATGGATTATTCCCACATGATTTCCTTTATGATTGTATGAATGTGAAATGATTTCTCACATTGAATGATTCTAGGTTGAAAGAATTGCTCACCTAAAATGAATCTAAGTTAAAAATTACGAATTTGATGAGGCTAGAGGCGATTACCCTCGATCTCTAAATTAAGATAGAATATGAGGCGAGTACCCATATTCCTTAGAATAGAATATGAGGAGAGTACCCATATTGAATACGAGGCTAATACCCTTATTCCATGAAGTTGAACAAGAGGCGAGTACTCATGAATTCTCATAGAAAGACAAGAGGCGAATACCCATGTCATATGATAATGGACTAGAGGCGTGTACCCATGATCCCTATGTAAGTTGGACTAGAGGAAAGTACACATGATCCTTTATGTAAGGCAACAGGTGAGTACCCATGAGCCTTTATAAGTTAGGCAAAGAGGTGATTCCCCAAGTCTTTAAAAGTAACCTAAAGATGTAAAATGCTATGATGAAAGATTAGGTTGGATTAGTTCTTGAATTGCCTTCCATGATGAGTAAGGATGAATTGAAGTTACTTCAAGAAGTATTCCTCCTATGATTTGATGATTTATTATGAGCATCGATTATGCTTTATGACTTATGTTGTCTAATGCTTATGTTTATGTTGTTTATACAAGCTATCATATTTAGTACATCTTTGTACTAACTCATACTCTTGCCTACATTTCTTATCCATATGTAGGGTCCGGCGGTATCGATTCTCGTCCCCGTGGCCAGGATCTTAGTAGAAGCAAGACTTAAAGATTGGTGAGTCCTCATAGCATTCGAGGATTGGCCACTATTTCCTTATGTTCTTTTATTCTAGTTAGTGAACATTGTTGTAAGGGATATTTCCCAAGATATTCATGTTTTAGATGGTTTTGAGATAAAGTGTAATATACCATGCTTTTGATATAAACTTGGATTGGGTTGAAAATGTTTTAAATTTCCCAAAATCTCTATTATCTTGTTTATGAAAGCTAAGTGGATGGTATGAGGCCTCTTGGGGTATTGTACACTATGTTACATCTAGGGGGTACCCTTGGGTCGTGATAAACTTGGTAATCATACCACAAGGTTTAGAATGGTTCTAGGATGTCTCAAAACCATGTATAGTAGAGTCTATTCATAAGTGTGAAGCGTGCCACATTTTCGAATGAGAGGCTACAAGATGTTTAGAAAACTTCACTTCTTTCTTCACTCTAAGTCGTGCGATAGAGTTTAACTCTATAAAGTCTCTCTCCTAATCCTTACCCGATGGTTTACATGATATGACTACTAGAATGGCATTTTCTAGAAGAAATAAGGGAGACAATGTGGGTCAAGAAGCTCCTCCTCAAGCTTCTCAAGATCCGATTCACCCTTTGGCCGAAAATGTGACAAATGTAGAGTTTAGTTCTGCTTTCCAAGTGTTGGATCAAGCCGTGACGGCCCAAGCCAATAGGGAGGTTGTTGTACCCGTGAACCCAAATATGGGTAAATGGAATCAAGAGTGAGGAACTTCACTAGGATGAATCCTTCAGAATTCTATGGCTCTAAGGTTGAGGAAGATCCTCAAGAGTTCATCGATGAGGTTTACAAGGTGTTGGCTATTAGGGGAGTGACTCCGGTAGAGAAGGCGGAATTGGCCGCTTATCAACTCAAAGGTGTTGCTCAAATTTGGTTCAACCAATGGAAGGAGGCAAGACTGGATGAAGCGGGTCCCATAGAATGGGAAAGGTTTAAATCTACTTTTCTTGATAGGTTCTTCCCTCTTGAGATGAGAGAGGCCAAGATGCTTGAGTTTATTAATCTCCTACAAGGGAACATGAGTGTGAAAGAATATGCTTTGAGATTCACACAATTGTCAAAGTATGCTTTTTCTATAGTGGTAGGCCCTAGGGCTAAGATTAGCAAATTTGTTTTGGGAGTGTCTGAATTGGTGGTGAACGAATGCCATACAACTATGCTTGTCCATGACATGGAAATCTCTCGTCTTATGTTGCATGCCCAACAAATTGAAGAGGAAAAGCTTAAGGAGAGGTCTAGGGAGACAAAGAGGGAAAGAACTGATGATGGTAATTTTTCATACTCTAGGTCCGGTAGACGTGGTCGTTCAAGGTTTCGACAAAGGTTTTACGGGTAAGGTTCTTATAATGCTCCTCCTAGATTCAACAATGAGAGGGTGTCTAACCCTAAGACTCAAGGAGGTAATGATAGTGGGTCTCTATTGCCTACTTGTGCTAAGTGTGAAAGAAAGCATGAGGCCAAATGTCTACGGGGTTATTATGCTTGCTTTGGTTGTGGTAAGACGGACCACAAGATAAGGAATTGTCCTTACGTTTCCAAGAATGAGGGAGATAATTGTTGTAGGTCTCAACCCTATCCATCATCTGGTCCAAGTGGTTCGAGTTTGAATGCTCCTAAGCAAAACAGGTTCTATGCACTCCAAATTCGTGGTGAACAAGAGGGTTCTCCCAATGTATTTACCGGTATGTTAAAAGTTTTCCAACTTAATGTTTATGCTTTACTTTATCTCGGTGCTACTTTGTCTTCTGTGATGCCATATGTGGCTATGAGGTTTGATGTTTGCTGTGCCGTGAGATCTTAGCACATTTGATGCTTAAAACTAAGGATTATTGCGATAATCGAGTGTATTTATGTGGATATGATGTGTTTGGTGATGTTTGTACGTGTAAAATATGTGGACGTGAAAGAGAAAAGAAAAGAAGAAAATGCAGGCTGAAACAAGCACTACACAGCTTAGTACGGGCCGTGGTTGTATGACAGGCCATCACAGTACCCGTGGTGATAAAGAGTGAAGTTGGAAATTGGGATTCTGATGACTAAATTCCTAGTGAAGACCACAGAGCCCTAGACGGGCAGTAGTTCTCCTGATGAGCCGTAAAGATGCTCATGGTGATGAAGTAGTGGGCATGGAGATTTTGAGGTTGCAGAACAAAGGTCAAGTAAAGACCACGACGCCTTGACGGTTTGCGGTCCTTGTCACGAATCATCAAGTAGCCCGTGAAGTGGATCAAGTAAATAGGTTTCGAAAAGCTATGAGTTCATTGTACTAAAAATAGACCACATACACCTAAATGGGCAGTGGTCTTCGCAATGAGTCGTGATGAAGGCCGTGAAGGATTTCCAGTGAAAAGGTTTTGAAGAATCACATTTTATTTGGCCAAGTACAGACCATAACAGGCTTCACGGACCGTGAAGCTCATGACGGACTGTCAAGCCGTCCGTGAAGCCACCCGACATTTCAGTCCTACTTTGAGTAGGAATCTTTTTTAGACAGACTATTTGAATTAATTAGTTGTATTTTGTTTTTATCTCGTCATATCTGGAACGAGCGACTAATTTCTAAATATTCTTGACTTTGGTTTTTATTGATTAACAATGAATCGATCTTCAGAGTTGGATTTTTGTTTTCTGATTATCAAGTGTTCGTTGAATTTGCAACCTTTAGTAAGTGATTTCTCTTAATGTTTTCATTAAAAATCATTGTTTGTTCAGTTGAAATCATAAGTGGCTAAACACCACAACTAGGGTTGTGGGAACTATGACATAAATCTAAGTGTGGATTCATAAAACAAGTATAATGTGATTTTGTATTTGCAATATATAACCCAACTTTCGTTATTAATTTGTTCTAATGAGTGCACACATTAGAATCAACGTGTATCTATCAATTGTTTGAGAGAAAATGGATAGTTGGGAAAAAGTTGAGTTTAATCTGATGAAATGGAGTTGGAGTTCGAGTTCGAGAGAAGAGAACTTTAACATCATTGTCTATGAGGGAAAAATTTGTAACACTCGAGGACCGAGAAGATGTGAGTGGAAGTTATCTAACTAGACTGAGAAGTGTTAGATACATTTAATTCGTCTATAATTTGCAAAGAATAAATTACTCGAAACTCGTTCATAAATTAATACTAGACTGTAACCTCATGAGAAACACAACCCTGGTTTCATTCATTTATCAGTACAACCTTAAGAGCAATATCCTATTAATTGTTAACCTGGATCTTTTACCAACATTGGTTACCTGGATCTTATAACAAAATCCAATTTACATTCTGTAATTGTTTTTCTCTAGGAAATAATAACGACATTTGGGTAAACGCGACAATGAAATCATTTATGTAAAGAATTCTCTTTGGGATCGACCTCAACTCACGTTGAGTTCTATAAATTGACTTCGGCCGTTAATAATTCTTAATTGAAGTGTAAGTTTGGACGTATCAAATTTTGGCACCGCTACCGGGGAATTTTAATTCATGTGTTTTACTAGCAATTATTCAAATTGTAGTTATAGTTCCTAATTTTACGTCTTGTTCTTTGTCTGTTTCTCTTACAGGTGAGTTCGACAGTGTATGCCCAATACCAGAAGTAAGGGAGCTCCATTGATTCCTTACGACCCGGAACTTCGGAGATCTATCCTCAAGATGGTGAATGCCCAGGAACTCGAGGCTCAGAGGCAAAGATTGGGACGTGAGGCTGAGACCGCTGCAAGAGGTGCTCAGCAAAATGCTGTGAACAACCCATATAGGGCGGTGGAAGAACATCCAGGAGTGGAAGAAATAACTCCTCCACACTGCCAACCACTAGCTCCAAGGGGTCGAGAACAAAAACCATCTCACATGATGTTCAAAGAGGATGACTTAGATTTGGATGTTGCTGGAACCACTGGAGCAATAGTATTACCTGTACTACCTTCAGGTGTAAAATTTACTATCACCAGCGCTATGATTCAATTGCTGAAATTGAAAGGTATGTTCAGAGGTGCAGCTGGTGACGATGTTAACCAACATCTGATGAACTTCGTGGCAATATGCAAATCATACGAAAATTTCCTGGGGTTAGTCAGACAACTATGAGGTTGAGGCTGCTTCCATTCTCTCTCACAAGGTAGACAACTAATTTGTTGAATGAGATGCCAGATGACTCAGTCAGGACCTGAAATGAACTGAAGGAGGCTTTCTTGGAATGATTTGATATACCGTGAGTTTATGGTATTTTTAATACATTTCACTTAAGAGTTGTGTGTGTCTAAGGCCTTTCTGAATTGGTTTTTATGTGTTTTTATCATATTTTGCAGAAAAGATGTTTAGGCATGGACGTAAAGAGACAAATGAAAGAAATGCTGAATAAGGCATCTATGGAGGTGGTCTATGAACCGTAGGTCCATTGACGCTCCATAGATGGTGACCGTAGATCAACAGGCAAGGCATGAAAGGCAAATCAGGGAAATCTGACCAAGTGTGGAACCACGGTGGCCATTGACGAACTGTAGATTGATCTACGGACCGTACTGCTAATCCGTAGAATGATAGTGCGAGGGTTCCCGTACCTGTTGTTTGAAGATTCTAAGTGTGAAGCTACGGAGAGGGCTTGACTGATCGTAGATCGATCTACGGTCCGTACTGTAGTTCCGTCGTTTGCTTCAGAGAATCTGATTTTTGGAAGCTGAAAAATTTTCTAAGTCCTAGCTGACGGAAGGGACTCACAGACCGTAGATCCATTGACGGTCCGTGAGTCAGTCTCGTGGAATGAAGATGCGTGCCTGAACAAACTTTCCTTATTTTGTTTCCCTTTTCATTTAGGACTTGTTTTCTATAAATAGGGCATGTAAACCTCGTGTTTGGGGGTTAGACATTATTACTTTAGTTCTATTTTGTGATTTGGGATATTATTCTTGCAAACCTAGCAATTATTAATTTCTTTAGTTCATTTTGAAGATTTTGGTGTTGCAATTCAAGTTGAATTTCTGGGTTTATTATTCTCCTTACGTAAGTTCATAATTCTTTCATCTAAACCAATGCATTGTGTTTATATGATTATGGGTAACTAAAATCCATAACTAGGGTTGTGGGTACCATGACTGATTAACAAAGTATGAATAGTAACTAAGCAATTCTTTAATAGTGTTGTTGCATGCATTGATAATTCTTTCATTTAGAAGTTTTTTTAACGAGTGCACGCGTTAGAACTCGTCTTGTTGCTACTTGTCGGACCAAGTAGGTAATCAACAAGAAAAGAATTATCAATATAGATTTAGTGTGATACTATCTAATAGGCTTGTGTCGATTGGTGCGAAGTAATAACTAAGCCAAACATCGATGTGATGTCTAATATGAGGTAAAGGTAAGGGTTAGTAAATTATACACACATAGCTGGGCCAAGGTGTGGGGTGAAATTCTCTAGATGTCGGACCAAGCATTTAGAGATACCTAACATATCACTTTGCATGTTGTAAACTAGGAAAGGATTGCTATTACTAGGATTACTGTATTATGAGCTTGTGGGGAACACATATACCCTAGTTAATTCTCTCATCTTGATAACAACCAAAATTGATTTTTGTTTACTAATTACTTACTGAATTCTTACAATTAGTTTCACAAATCTCCCCCCCCCCTCCCTTTAATTCCTAGTTTCTTGAAGTAATTTGACTAAATGAATAAAATTGTTGGTTAAAGTTAAGTCTAAACCATTTTCCTCGTGGGATCGACCCCAACCTACAGGTTGGGTTCTTTACTTGATAACGATTGCTTAAGCTTCTTAGGGAGGTGTAGTTTGAGCGTATTAAATTTTGGCGCCGCTGTCGGGGAATTTGGATTTTAGATTAATTTTAACTACATTATTGAACTTCGGTCAAATATTTCCTACTTTTACTTTTCTTTTTGTTTTTGTCTCTCTCATGTTCTGACTCCAGTGTATGCCAAGTACACGGAGCCAAGGTGAACCACTTACTCCTTACGATCCATAGTTGAACCGAACTTTGTGAAGAATGAACAATCAAGGAGTTCTAGTTAATCCTTTCGGAGGCAACCTAAGTGATGAATTTGAGTTGCAACCTCCGTGGGTAGTTGGTGGAGACACCCAGGTTCTAGCTGAAAATCAATCGGGAGATGCAGTGCGGGTGCATGGCCCACCAGGCCCACGACTGCATGACAACTATAAGGGCAATGAAAACATTGCTGACTCAGATGGACCTCTTATCCTACCCCCTTTGCCTCCGGGGCACACATTTGTAGTGACCAGTAGGTTGATGCAGATGCTTACAGCGAGGGGCTTGTTCTCGGGATCACCATCAAAGGACCCACATGCTCACATAAACAAACTAAGGGTGGTTTGCAAAAGCTGTGTAGGTCGACTAGACTTAGATATGGATGTTATCAGGTTGCGAGTGTTCCCTCTATCACTGACAGGCGATGCTGCTGTATGGTTCACTAGCTCCCTTATAACTCAATCTATACATGGGACCAACTGAAGGATGTGTTCTTAACAAGATATTATCCAGTGTCCAAGAAGCTCAATCACAAAGATAAGGTCAACAATTTTGTGGCATTACCCGGAGAGTCTGTGAGTAGCTCTTGGGCAGATTCATTACTTTTGTAAGAGGTGTTCCGAATCACCTTATTAATAATGGGTCACCGAAGGAATATTTTTATCGAGGGTAGGATGACAATAACAAATCAGTGATTGATACTATAGCTGGAGGATCATATGGTGAGTGCACATACACTCAAATTGCAGAAAAATAGGAAAAAATCTCTCGCAACAATAAAACATGGAGCACTAGGAGGTCAGATACTGAAAGAAACACATTTGCCGTTCATACCACAAACAACTAGTCTGCAGATGAGATTTTTAAGGAGATGGCTCAGATGAGAACCGAGTTACGGTTGGTATTGAAGCATGTGAACGGAAGTGCGAAAAAGGTAAATGTTGCGAATTACTTGACTAGAATGCCACCACCAGTTGAAGAGTGTTATTATGAAGAGGATGCTTTTGCGGTGAATGATCAGACGGGGGGTTTTCGACCAAATGACCAATGATCCAACACGGATAATTGGTGCCAAGGTCAAGGAAACCAAGGTCGAAACTATGGCAATTGTAGCCGAGAGTGTCAATATGTCCGGGATGGAAACTTCAATCGCGACAACAACTACAACCGGAACAACTATGGCAAAAGAAATGATCGGGTTGGACCTTATGTCCCCCCTCAAAATCGGGAATTTAGTACTAGGGAAACTGGAGGCAATATGGCGTGTATTGAAGATATTATGTAGAAGATGATGAGAAGGTTTGATGCAACTGATGAGAATGTGAAGGAGATGAGAAACGACTTGTCTGGAATTGGTCAAAAAGTTGATGCCCATGCAGTGTCAGTAAGGAATATAGAGTAGCAGATGACTCAGTTGTCTACTACAGTGAACCCACGTCAACCTGACACTCTTCCTAGCAACACCATCCAAAATCCAAAGAATGATAGTCATTGTATGGCAGTTACTACTCGAGGGGGTAAGCAATCCATTGATCCACCTATGCCGTTAGTGGTGGATGTTGAGAATAGAAAAGAAGATGATGTGGTAGAGGTTAGAGAAGAGTCTGAGAATGCGATAGAGAAAGAAGCAGATATATCTCAGAAAGTGGTCCCCATACCTAGAACTCCACCACCTTTTCCATAGAGGTTAATGAAGAAGACTGAAGATGGTAAATATCGCAGTTTTATTACTATGTTGAAGCAACTTTCCATCAACATTTCTTTGATAGAAGTTTTGGACCAAATGCCTAGGTATGCGAAGTTTATGAAAGATCTGGTGACAAAGAAAAGGTCTATGAGTTTTGAAGATGATGATAGACTGCAGCATTGTAGCGCTATTACTACAAGATCTCTTGTGCAGAAAAAGGAAGACCCTGGTGCTTTCACGATCCCATGTACTATAGGGTTGCTACACTTTGTTAAGGCATTGTGTGATCTTGGTGCTAGCATCAACCTCATGCCATTGTCTATTTATAAGAAGTTGGGTCTAGGGGATCCAAACCCTACTACGGTGCGGTTACTTATGGCCGATCGAACCGTGAATAGGCCCATTGGTGTACTTCATGATGTGCTAGTGAAAGTGGAGTCGTTTATCTTTCTGGCGGATTTTGTGATTCTTGACTGTGAGGTTGATTTTGAGGTTCCCATCATCCTTGGGAGACCATTCCTTGCCATAAGGCGTGCATTGGTTGATATGGAGAAGGGGCAAATGAAGTTCAGATTGAACAATGAAGAAGCAACTTTCAATATCTGTAGGTCCATGAAGCAAAGTAATGAGCTCCAAACGATATCTGCTATAACTTACAGGGTTAGTTGAGAGTGGAACAGAAGTGCAAATTGAAGAGCGACTCGGTGTTGAGGCACTAGCAGCAGTTATGATGAATTTCGACAGTGATGGAATTGAATAGTATGATGAGTTGGTAGCTGCACTCGATAGGAGCGAATATAAGTCAAAATCAAAGAAGTATGAGTTAGACATGAAGAATCACAAGTCTCCACCTGCAAGACCATCTGTTGTGGAGGCACCAAAATTGGAGCTTAAGGCTCTACCACCGCATTTGAGGTATGTATTCTTGGGTAGAGATAATACTTTGCCGGTCATCATTGTGGCAGATTTAAATGCGAGACAAGTAAAGTGCTTAGTGACTGTGTTAAAAAGGTTCAAGGAAGCTATTGGGTGGACTACTGCGGATATTATTGGTATTCCTCCCGGTATTTCTTCCCACAAAATCCAACTCATGCTAGATCACAAACCTAGTATTGAGCACCAAAGAAGATTAAATCTGCCTATGCAAAAGGTAGTTAAAAAGGAGATCATCAGGTGGTTGGATGCTGGAGGTATCTATCTGATAACAACATGGATAACATGGATCGTGTAAAAGCATTAGAGGAGCTTGATGGACACAAAATCAAGAAGTACAATGTGTGGAAGGTCCATCTAAGTGAGGAGAAAGAAGAAAAAGGCCATTTGTGCAAATGGTCATCTCATAATTTCAAGAATTCACAAAAGAATACAACCAAACAAGGCCCTTACCTCATTAAGGGTAAAATTGTCAAAGAAGTGTCTTCTTTACTTTATTTTTAAGAATTCACAAAAGAAGTCAACCAAACAAGGCCCTTACCTCATTAAGGGTAAAATTGTCAAATAAGTGTCTTCTTTATCTTATTAGTATAAATAGTAGTCTCTTTTATTTTGGAAGATTTAGACTATATGGATTTTGAATGTGAAATGACAAACTCTTTCAAGAGTGTAGTTTAAGGGTGGAATCCCTTTAGGATAGACTAGCGTAGTGTAGCTTAATCTAGATTAATGATGGGTGGATTCTCATTGTTGATTTAGGATTTCTTTAACCTTGATTTCACTTGAGATTGCTCATTTGTGGTTTTCAATTGGAGTTATTTCTGTTCTAATTCAAGCTTCTCTTCTTCCTTGGTTGATTGTTTATTCAATTGCCTTTCTTTATTCTCTTCTCATATCTTATTTCTCATCTATCTTACTTTTGTGTTGTTTCATTCCCCATTTGATTTAAATTGGTTTCATCCCCAATTGAAACCCTTATCACTATCCCATTGCAGATAGTAGTTGGTTATGTCCTGTTCAATGTGTGCCTAAGAAAGGTGGGATTACTCTGGTTCCTAGTGAGAGAAATGAGCTTGTTTCGATGCGGCCCGTGACTGGATGGAGAGTCTGCATGGACTACTGTAAGCTAAATGCTTGGACAGAAAAAGACCATATCCCTATGCCATTCATGGATTAGATGTTAGATAGACTTGCTGGTAAGGGTTGGTATTGTTTTCTTGATGGTTATTCGGGCTACAATCAGATTTCTATAGCTCCGGAGGACCAAGAGAAGACCACCTTCACTTGCCCTTATGAGACTTTCGCCTTCAAACAGATGCACTTTGGGTTATGCAATGCTCCAACAACCTTCCAGCGTTGTATGATGTCAATATTTTCTGATATGGTGGAGGACACTATTGAAGTGTTCATGGATGATTTCTCTGTGGTAGGTGACTCTTTTGACCGATGTTTGGATTATCTGGCTAAGGTGCTTAAAAGGTGTGAAGACTACAATCTGGTGCTAAATTGGGAGAAGTACCACTTTATGGTGAAACAAGGGATAATTCTGGGTCATCGGATTTCTGAGAAGGGCATTGAGGTTGATAGAGCAAAGGTAGAGGTAATTGAAAAACTTCCACCACCTATCTCTGTAAAAGGTGTTCGATGATTTCTTGGGCATGCAGGTTTTTATAGGAGGTTCATCAAAGATTTCTCTAAAATTGCACATCCATTGTGCAAATTGCTCGAAAAGGAGTATAAGTTTGATTTTGATGATGGTTATCTGAGAGCATTTGGAGAGCTGAAGGAGAAGTTGGTTACTGCACCAATCATTCTTTCACCGGATTGGGGACAACCATTTGAGGTAATGTGCGATGCGAGTAGAGTGGTGCTTGGTGTAGTATTGGGACAGAGGCGGGAGAAAATTATCCATCCTATTTACTATGCTAGCAAAGCTCTAAATGTGGCCTAGAAGAATTATACTGTGACTGAACAAGAGCTTCTTGCGGTGGCTTTCGCATTCAAATTTTTTTGATCCTACCTGCTTTGTACTAAGGTCATAGTACATACTAACCATTCTGCATTGAGGTATTTGATGGTGAAGAAGGATGCAAAACCGAGGCTGATCAATTGGGTATTGTTGCTGCAAGAGTTTGATTTTGTGGTAAAAGATAGAAAGGGGACCGAAAATCAAGTTGCCGATCATTTGTCCAGATTAGAGAAAGAGGCAATGCTTAAGCTTGGTGATAGGGCTGAAATTAATGATACTTTTCCAGATGAACAAGTATTGGCTGCTTCTCATGACCTGATTCCTTGGTTCATAGATTTTGCTAATTATTTGGCAAGCAATTTGGTGCTCCCAGACTTGTCTTTTCACCAAAGGAAAGAGTTTATGCATGATGTGAAGAAATTCTTTTGGGATGAGCCTTACTTGTATCATAGTTGTGTTGATGGGATTATTCGTCGCTGTGTTCGCGAGGTTGAGATGTTGAGTGTACTTGAAGCATGTCATTCATCGCCTGTTGGTGGGCATCATAGTGGTATTCAGACTACGCATAAGATTTTGCATTGTGGGTACTACTGGCCTACCATCCACCAAGATACTCATGATTTCGCCAAGTTATCTAATCGTTGCCAAAGAGAAGGAGGGATTTCAAAGAGGCAAGAGCTTCCTATGAATCCAATATTGGTGATAGAGTTGTTTGATGTATGGGGCATTGATTTTATGGGTCCATTTGTGAGTTCACATGGGATGAAGTATATTCTTGTTGCGGTTGATTATGTATCAAAGTGGGTGGAAGCAGTTGCGCTCCCTAACAATGAAGGTAAAAGTATCACTGCATTCTTGAAAAAGAATGTAGCCACTCCATCCAGATTTGGTACACCGAGGGCGATTATCAGTGATGAAGGCTCTCACTTTTGTAATAAGTTGTTGAAGGCACTACTTGAAAAGTATGGTGTCCGCCACAATGTAGCCACTCCTTACCATCCACAGACTAGCGGGCAAGTTGAAGTGTCCAACAGAGAGATCAAACAGATTTTGGCAAAGACTGTGAATGCTAATAGAACGGATTGGTCAAGGAAACTTGATGATGCTCTATGGGCCTATCACACTGCATACAAGACCCCCATAGGTATGTCTCCTTACCAACTTGTATATGAGAAGTCTTGCCATTTACCTGTAGAGCTAGAGCATAAGGCTTTGTGGGCGATGAAGAAGCTAAATTTGGATTGGGGCGCCGCATCTAATCAAAGAATGAATGACTTGAATATGCTTGATGAATTTCCCCCTAAAAGCTTATGAAAGTTTAGCCTTGTACAAGGAGAAGATGAAAAGGTATCATGATTAAAGATTTGAAAAGCGAGAATTTGTTGTGGGTGATCTTGTGCTTCTATTCAACTCTAGGCTGCGCTTGCTTCCGGGAAAACTCAAATCCCAATGGACCAGGCCATTTTTTCTCACAAAAGTGCTTCACCATGGAGCAGTTGAGCTTGAGAACAGTGAAGGAACAAGGTTCATGGTTAACGGGCAAAGGATCAAGATCTATCTGGGAAATGCAGAAACTATGCAAGAAGTTGTTGAAGCCTATCATCTTGATGAAGTCTGAGTAATCAAGAGGCCTGCGTCGTGCCGCGATGTTAAATCAAGAGCTACTTGGGAGGCAACCCAAGATGTAAAATCTAGCCAACAATAGGTTTTTGTTTTCCGTTTAGTAATTTTCTTTGTTTAGTTGCTTCTCTGTACTCATTAGATAGTTGTTTTACTTTTGTTTTAGTGTTGGCTAGACATAGCAAGGGTCAGTATCTAAAAAATGTCCAGAAAATGTAAAAAGAACGTGCTAATGGTTGCTACATGTGCAGGGGCGAAAAACAAAATCTGCAGGAAAAAGGCCTAGTGTAGCGGTCTATAGACCCCATTGACGGCCCGTGGTTCAGTCCACGGATCGTCAATAGGGTCCGTAGATCCTAGGTAAGTTAGAATGTCATCTACGGTCCTAATCTACGGACCGTAGATTGATCCACGGACCATAAAGGGGGTCTGGTGGATCCAAACCCTAATTCTGTCTGACCCGACCCGGACCCCCCTATTTAATATTCCCCTAATTTGAAATCATTTCCAGTTCCCTCCATTCACTCTCCAACCGTTTTAAACACTTCAACTCCCCTAAATCACTTCATAACTCCCCCATAAAATCATCCCTTCCATTCCCCCATAATTCCCACGATTCCTTTCAATTGCGAATACTACTCATTCCATATTTCACAAAACGGTTTGGTGTTTGGGTTAGTAACGAAGAGGTGGTTTTTGGTCTTGAAAGCATTTGTCATCACACAATCACCCCATTCCAGTTGCTGTAAGGTAATAGACTTTCTCCTCACTTTGAAATTCGATTCATTGATAGATTATAGAAATTCAGGGATTGGGTCTTGACCTTGGGTTATTGCTAGATGAAATTGCATGCTAAAATTGGAAGTTACAATACCCTTGGAACGATAGATAGTGATTATGTTGCCTTGTTGTATGAGATTATAAGTCTAATTGTAAGTTTCGACTTAGGGTTCCAAAGTATGTCTTAAATACTTGTTAAAATGATTAAACGAAATCTTGAGAATGACAAACTAGCATGATTAGACTAGGACCCTGTTGAAAATGGTCAAACATGTGATATTGAAAGTAAAGTATGTCTAAAACCTAGCATAGATCCTATCCATGAGTCCCCGTCCACTGACCGTAGATCAATCTACAGACCATAGATAAAGTCCGTGGATGGAAGCACTTCAAGAGCTGACCAAGTGTTAAACCACGGATGTGGACTACGGTCCGTAGATCAATCTACGGACAGTACTATACATCTGTGGTTTCCCTCTGCGACCAATATTGTTGGTCCTCTAATCCACAGACCGAGATCAGTCTACGGAACGTAGATGACCATTGTAGCCACTGTCTGAATTTTTTTTTAGTCTTTGTTTGTGTTCGTTTTTAGTTCTAAAATTATTTCGAGTGAGTTGTTAGTTAGTCTTGGTACTAACAACTCTTCCACAGGTTCGATGGCACCCAAGAAGCTAGTCACCTACACAAAAATGGGCAAGTCAAAATTTGTTGCCCCTAACTTCAGGTTAATTGACAAAGATAATGATGTGGAGACGGATCCGGCATACGTTCCTCCCAACACAAGGACCTCACCCACTGCACCCCGAGTCACCAGAGGAACCCCCCAGAAGGTGAGTCCCGATGTAGTCACTATCTCCCAGTCTGATGAGGAGCACACACTAATCGGGTCACCAACTGGGGTTGCTTCCAGCTTAGAGAATGGGTCTACGTCCGGCTCTGAGTCTAGCCATGCTTCAAGGTCCGAGTCTGCCCAGGCGTCAGGGTCCATTGCTAAATCAGCCACAGGTTCCGGCGATAATGAACAAGCAACCTCGTTTGATGAGGCCACTAGCTTAGAATCATTACCAGTACCACGGAATGATGACCCTACTCCAGTGGCCTGCGAGCCAAATAGATGGTGTGTTGAGGGCCAGTGGCAAATTTATCGGGATGCCAAGATGAAGAATGACAAAGTGAAGATGGCCCGACTTATTACAGAGGTGCGCAGAGTCCTCATGGGGAGCTTGCACATTGTCCCTAACATCCACCGGCCTTTTAAACTTCACAAGTGTGACTGGATGGCTTGAGACCTTGGGACTTATAGTGAGGAGATTATGCGGGAGTTCTATGCCTCCTATGCTGCTACTCTCCGAGGTTCGATTGACAAGAGGTCCAAGGCCACAGCCTAGGCCCCTATTACTTCTACTATAGTCTGAGGTTTTCCAGTAGATATCTCACACACCACCATCAGCCGATTCCTCTATGGCCCTGGTCTTGATCACACCTGGGCCCTCAACACGATCGAATTTGATTACTAATGGGATGTTGTGAAGAGTGGAGCCTTCACGCGTAATGCCGAGCAGAGGGAGGTTGTCTTACTATGGTTGGCAAGGCACATAGCTGCAGATGGAGAGCGTGTGGAATGGGTTAGTTTACCACGTTTGGGTATTTGGAAGGCCACCTTGACTTTGGTGGCCAAGTTCTTTTGGGTGTTGGTGCGGAATAGGGTGTCGCCTACAAAAGCTGACAACCAACTCACATGGGACGGAGTTGTCATGGTTGTAGCATTAGTAGCAGGATTGGAGATCGACTTTGCCCACATGCCACCGACAAAAATTCACGAGAGGGCGTTCAAGACCTCCACTACTTACCCCTTTCCATGTTTGATTTTTCAATTGTGCAGGGACTCTGGAGTGCCGCTCTGGCATTGTGATAGGTTGATTTACCCTACATAGACCTTAGATATCAGCCTGATCTGGGACGAGGCAAACGTGACTGCTCCTCGTAGAGGGCCACATATTGATGTGCCATTGGGTACTCATTTAGTAGATGCGGTGGAGCAGATGCATGGTGATGAGCCTATCCCTCCAGCCCACACTGATGATGCCCCCGCCTCCTCTTCCCAGGTCGCTAGTCAAGCCCCTAGCTCATCTAGAGCCACCCCACTGTTAGGATCCAATGTTATACCACTAGCCCGAGTCCAGAAGTTAGAGGCCCAAATGGCCACCTTGCTGCACCACATGAAGCCCTGGATGCGGAAGTTGATTATTGAGTCCGAAGATAGAGTAGAAACACGGATGGAAGCAAAAATGGACCAAAAGGTCCAAGCAGTTCATAAGCGGCTCGATGCCTTTGAGTTGAGAGTTCTAGAGAGGCCAGCTCCAACTACTGATATGTCCTCTTTCCGGACCGAGCTAGCTAGTCTCTGAGCCGATGTTGACGCCATCCTTGCCACACCAGCTGCTGAGCCACAGGCTGCACCCTATACATTTGGCGACGATATAGTCCTGGGTGTACTATTCAGTGGAGATGAGGCGGATGCGCAGCCCGAGGTTGCACGTGCCCGCGGTAAGAGTCACCGTTCTAGTCAGAAAACTGAGCTCACGGAGGAGGAATAGGCTAGGAAAAGGCAGCACAGGCAGGAGAAAAAGACATGGAAAACCTCCATAATAAATGAGCAGCTGAGGCAATAGAGGCCCCGTGAGATGGTTGATGAGGCGTCAAGTTCAATGCTTATGTGTGAGGTTCTTCCTACTGTGGCGATTGATATGAGCACCACTGGTGGTGCAGCTAGAGTCACAGATAGCACTACTGATGGTGTTGTCCTTGTTGATACAGACACTATTGAGGGTGGCCCGAGTGTTGATTTAGCAGGCTCTGGGAAACCGGACCCACCCGCTTGTTGATGATTCGTCGGCGCTATGCGCCTCAGATTTGCTTCACCTACATCCATTACTTTTTACTGTTTATCTGTGCATTGGGGATAATTGCACCATTTTTTGTTGGGGGTGAGGTAAATGGATTGTGAGTGATAGGGTGAAATCTGAGTAATTCAACTCATAATCCTCTCTTGGGGTTTTCTTGCCTGTGTTGTTTTTCCCCAAGAGATTGTTTAATTTCTGAGTATGTGTAGAATAATGAAAAAGAATGAAGCATGATGGCTTATGAAAAATGATACCCGTCCAAATTTTGTGATGTGTGCTAGAATATGTAGGCTAAGATAGGTTGAATGTGTTGGCTCTGAGTATGACATGATAATGAATCAACTTGATGGCATGACCTAAGCTAAAACTTGAACTGGGTAATCTGATAATGAAACTATGTGCCAAGAGTGTGTGAGAATAGTTGATTGTTCAAACAGTTTTGTGCTAATCTAGAACTTGCCCGGTTAGTCCTACTAAGACAATCTACTCTAGAGGCTAGGAAGTGATCATTGGCCCTTGTTCTGATAAGTCCACAAATTTCCTTAAAGAGAATCCAACCAAATGAAATAAATGCTCCCTTTGAGCCAAATGCTTAGAGCCTAAATTAGACCATTTCTTTTTAAACATCTAACTCATCTTCCCATAATCTACTATGTTGGCTCTGGTCCCTCTTTGGACATGTGCACCTCGACTTAGTCCAAAAGCCTAAGTTGAGGTGGCTAATGTAAAAGGCAACTTCAATCTTGGCCCTGATCCGATATCGGGTATTGTGCACCTTAACCAATGGAAAACCCATAAGTTGAGGGTGGCTGTGAAAGAGAGAAATCGAAAGAAAAATGGGTATGAAAAAAAGTTTAATGTTGAAAAAGAGAAAAAGAGAAAAAGAAAAGAGAGGAAAGGATGTGACTTGTTGAAAGCTAAAGAAAAGAATAAAATGCAAGAAAAAGATGAAAGTGAAAAATAAAGAGCGACTAAGTCTAAAGTCACATCCATGGTTGATGAAAATCAAGGGAAAGAAGGTAAAATGGTAGGATGTCAAAAATAGGGCAAAAAGAGGTAGAAAGCCTAGTGTAATGTCAAGGAGGGCAGAAAATCACTAAGAAGACCCAAATGTACTACACTTTACCCTGAGCCTACGTTACAAGCCAAGAAAGTCCTATAGTAATCCTAGAATCTAGTTTGGTGAGTCTAAGTAGTGAAAATAAGGGCAAGCCTATGGTATTGAGCACTAACTGTACTTGAAGTTACTTCTGAGTGTGAGTGCTGAGTGAATCCTTGTACTTAAATTCATATTCATGGTGCGAAAAAGGGATTTCGTTTGAAGTAAGGGCACTCGTTACATTGTCGAAAGGTTGGTACCCTGGTGATAGTAAAACAGTGTATGTTGTGTGTTAGTTGGTCGATCTTTGACATAATTTGATCGGTATAAATTAGCTTGTCGAGTCTAAAAGAACAAATTTTGCACCAGAAAAGAGAGTTGAGATAGAGAGCCATATGATTACTTGTGCTTAAATTGCTTGCGTCTATACAGGTGTCGTTTAGAGTCTTAGTGCATCGCTTGAGGACAAACAACGAATTTAAGTTGAGGGTGTTGATATACCGTGAGTTTACGATATTTTTAATACATTTCACTTAAGAGTTGTGTGTGTCTAAGACCTTTTTGTATTGGTTTTTATGTGTTTTTATCATGTTTTGCAGGAAATATGTTTAGGCACGGACGTAAAGAGACAGCTGAAAGAAATGCAGAATAAGGCATCTACGGACCGTAGGTCCATTGACGCTCCGTAAATGGTGACCGTAGATCAACAAGCAAGGCATGTAAGGCAAATCAGGGAAATCTGACCAAGAGTGGAACCACGGTGGCCATTGACGATCCGTAGATTGATCTACGGACCGTAATGCTGATCCGTAGAATGATGCTGTGAGGGTTCCCGTACTGTTGTTTGAAGATTCTAAGTGTGGAGCTACAAAGAGGGATTAACGGATCGTAGATCGATCTACGGTCCATACTGCAGTTTCGTCGTTTGCTTCAGAGTATCTGATTTTTGGAAGCTGAAAAATTTTCTAAGTCCTGGCTGACGGAAGGGACTCACGGACCGTAGATCCATTGACGGTCCATGAGTCAGTATCGTGGAATGAAGACGCGTGCCTGAACAAACTTTCCTTATTTTGTTTCCCTTTACATTTAGGACTTGTTTTCTATAAATAGGGTATGTAAACCTCGTTTTTGGGGGTTAGACATTATTACTTTAGTTCTATTTTGTGATTTGGGATATTACTCTTGCAAACCTAGCAGTTATTGATTTCTTAAGTTCGTTTTGAAGATTTTGGTGTTGCAATTCAAGTTGAATTTCTGGGTTTATTATTCTTCTTACGTAAGTTCATAATTCTTTCATCTAAAACAATGAATTGTGTTCATATGATTAGGGGCATATGATTAGGGGTAACTAAACTCCACAACTAGGGTTGTGAGAACCATGAGCGATTAACAAAGTATAAATAGTAACTAAGCAATTCTTGAATAGTGTTGTTGCATGCATTGATAATTCTTTCGCTTATAAGTCTTTTTAACGAGTGCACGCGTTATAACTCGTCTTGTTGCTACTTGCTGGACCAATGAGGTAATCAACAAGAAAAGAATTATCAACATAGATTTAGTGTGATACTATCTAATAGGCTAGTGTTGATTGGTGCGAAGTAATAACTAAGTCAAACATCGATGTGATGTCTAATATGAGGTAAATGTAAGGGTTAGTAAATTATACACACGTAGCCGGACCAAGGTGCGGGGAGAAATTCTCTAGATGCCGGACCAAGGATTTAGAGATGCCTAACTTATCACGTTGCATGTAGTACACTAGGAAAGGATTGCTATTACTAGGATTACTGCGTTTTGAGCTTGTAGGGAACACGTATACCCTAGTTAATTCTCTCATCTTGATAACAACCGAAATTGACTTTTGTTTACTAATTACTTACTGAATTCTTACAATTTGTTTCACAAATCCCCCCCCCCCCTTTAATTCCTTGTTTCTGGAAGTAATTTGACTAAACAAATATAATTGTTGGTTAAATTTAAGTCTAAACCATTTTCCTCGTGGGATTGACCCCAACCTACAAGTTGGGTTCTTTACTTGATAACGATCGCTTATGCTTCTTTAGGGAGGTGTAATTTGAGCGTATCACGATTCTACCCTAAATCAAAAGAGTTGCAAATTAAAGACGAGATAAGTGCACACAAGAAACTACAAGGGGAAACAATAGATGATACTTGGTGTAGACTCAGCCAAAAGTTGAAGAAATGCCCAAACTATGGTCTCACTGAGAGACATTTGAAACAAAATTATTATAGATCACTAAATTATGTTACTAAGCCTATTGTTAATGCAGTTTGTGGTGGATCATTCATGAGGAAGCCATTCCCTGAAATCATGTAGCTAATGAATGAAATGTCAAAGAATAATTGAGCATGGCACACTAGGGATGCTGAAAAGCAAGATATGAGAGTTACTTTTGAGCTGTTAGCTGAACAAAGGAGAAGAGAGGAGCAAAGCGATCATGATATGACTCACATGAGAACCCAGATGGATCTACTAATAAAACATATCATGGCAGGTTCTGAGAAGGTGAATGTCGTAGGAACCCCAAACATGTATGAAGATCAGGATATTGACTTGGATGAGGAGGCCAAATACTTGGGAAACTAAGGTGGTTTCCAAAATTATAACTCGAGAAACCAAGGGTATAATTCTGGAAATACAGGTCGGAACTATTCCAGAGAAGGGTAGTATGACAGGCCAACAAATAGAGAACATGGCAATTGGCAAAATAGAGATGGTTACAGGAATAACCGCAGTAGTGTGTATGTTCCCTCAGGTAACAAATATCATACAAGTGGTAGTTCCAGCGGGTCCAAACTAGAAGATATGTTGGCTAAGGTGCTGCAAAAGTTTGAGTCAACTGATGTAGGTGTGAAAGATATAAATGGAGATTTCTCCCGTATGAGTCAACTGGTGGATTCTCACACCACGTCCATCAATCAAATAGAGCAATAGTTGGGGTAATTATCAGCATCACTGAACCAGAGGAAGAATGGGTCACTACCAAGTGATACTATTCAGAATCGCAAGAAGGACGGGAACTACATGACTATCGCCACCAAAAGCGGTAAGATTCTCAATGAACCAATATCTACATCAACTGAGCAGGAACATGGAATAAGAAGAGATGAGTAAGAGGAGGTTGAATCTGAACAAGTTAACGATGTAGTAGAGGCTCAACCAATAGGAATGTTAGCAGGAGTGAAAGAAAAAGAAGTTGAGGCAACCTTGCCAATACAGTAGATACCAAGACCACCTCCTTCATTTACTAAGAGACTCAAGAAGAAAGCTGAAGATGGAAAATTTGCTAAGTTTATAACCATGTTGAGACAATTATCAATGAACATACCATTGGTGGAGGCTTTGGAGAAGATGCCAGGATATGCTTAGTTCATGAAGGACTTAGTCGCAAAGAAAAGAGTTGTAGGTTTTGACTTAACTGAAAATATTCATCATTGTAGTGATACCAGGTCTTTAGTGCAGAAAAAAGGGGATCCATGTGCATTCACTATACCATAAGATCATTTGAGTTTGCAAAGGCTCTGTGTGACTTAGGGGACAATATAAATCTGATGCCGCTGACCATCTACAAGAAATTAAAATTAGGAGTTCAAAATCCCACAACGATGAGGTTGATAATGGCAGATAGGTCAGTAAAGCGACCTGTGGGTATCTTATGTGATGTGCTTGTAAAAGTTGATAGTTTCATCTTTCCAGCAGATTTTGTGATTCTGGATTGCGAGGTGGACTTTGAGGTTCCCATAATTTTGGGGAGGCCATTTCTGGCTATAGGTCAAGCCTTGGTTGATGGTGAGAATGGAGATCTGAAATTTAGGCTCAACAATGAGGAGGAAAGTTTAAGATTTGCAGGTCTATGAAGCAATCACAAGACATGAATGTGGTGTCTGCTATAGAGGTCCTTGATGAAGGAGAGCTCGGAGCTACTATTAATGAAAGGTTGGCTGTGGAAACATTGATAGCTGTGTTAATCAACTTTGAAGAAGACTATCAGACTGATTATGTGGAGACTGTAAATGCTCTACAGGGCATGAGAGCACATTCTTATGCTCCAAAGAAATTAGACCTGGATCTGAAAAATAGGTTGAACCCTCCAACAAAGCTATCCATTGAAGAGCCACCTGTGTTGGAGCTTAAACAGTTACCCAGTCACCTAAGGTATGTATTTTTGGGTACTAACAATACTTTACCAGTTATTTTGGCTGTAGATTTTGAATGATGAAAAGGTGCAGGCGGTGATCAAAGTGTTGATGAGGTACAAAAGGGCAATTGGGTGGATCATTGCTGATACCATTGGAATACCTCTGGGATCTGCACTCATAAGATTCAACTTGAGGAGGACTGCAACCCGAGCATAGAGCACCATAAGAGGCTAAACCCACCAATGCAGGAGGTGGTCAAAAAAGAGATCATAAAGTGGTTCGATGCTGGGGTAGCGTACCCTATTTCTGATAGTCATTGGATTAGCCAGTGTAGTGTGTGCCCAAAAAGGGTGGTATGGCGGTAGTGGTAAATGCGAAGAATGAGTTGATTATGCAAAGACCAGTCTCAGGATGGCGAGTATGCATGGACTACAGGAAGCTGAATAAGTGGACATTGAAGGACCACTTTCCGATGCCATTCATGGTGTAACATTTCAGAAATTAGTAGGCCAAAACTAGAGTCAAATGTGAGGGTTAACGTAAAGGAAAAAGGGCAAGAGCCAAGGAAGATGGGCAAGGGCCAAGGCAAGGAGCCAAGCCATTGCCCACCATGACCACGAGGGCCTTCACGACCCGTGGTGGCACTCGTGGTGGTGAGGCAGTGAGCCCTCAAAACTGCCCCAAGGAAGGCTCCCCTTCACGAGCCACTTCATGGCTCGTGGTGAAAACGACAACCTATGGGAAAGTTCGTGTGGCTGCCTTCACCTTGTGGGGGCTTGTTTCAAGTAGCGTTGCTGAGTCCACAAATTGGACTCATTTAGGGTTTTATTTTGATAGAAATAGTGTCCTCGAATGCTTATTTTGTCTCAATATCTGATGAAAACTCTTAAGTTTCAGGTATTTGAAGTTTTAGTGTAAGCATGGACACTTAGGCGCAAAACGAAGCAAAAAGGCTGAAAAGAACGAAGAAGTTGAAGCATGAGCATTGCCAAGAACCTTTGGCGATTCACAGAAAGGACATACTCCGCCCTTTGTTCCAGTATGCGAAGCCCTAAAGGAAGAGGATAAAAAAGACGATGAAAGGAGCAGTCGGCGCGTCGCCGAAAAGTTCCACAAAGCAGTACTATACCGCCCAATGGTCTAGAACATGAAGATGCTTAAGGAAAGCATGAAACATCGATGTAATAGAAGAAGGGTGAGTCGCCGATGTCATTCGGCGGCATCGACTAACTTCGCCGAAAGATACGCCAACGCTATTTCCTGAAGTCTATAAATACTAAATTTGTTATTAATTTTTTAAATTTTGAACCATTATTATTATTTTTAGAATAGAATAATACGTTTTTATATATTTTCTCTCAAGTTTGGAGAGGGTTTTGTGGGATACTTGAATAGAGAATGATTTCATCTTCCCCAAGTTGGAAGTGGGTCTTCTCCATTCCTCTTCCTTTTTTTAAATAAGGGTTTAATTTCTTATACCCATTTGATTTTAGTATCATTTTAGGTGTATTTTGTTATTTCTTGATGTGTGGCTAAAAACCCCCATTCTTGGGGTGTGATTTAGCAAATATGTGTTGATATTGTTGTTGGGTCTTGCTTGCTGATAGGGTTGATGTATTGTAATGGTGATTTCACCTAGTGGTTATGGTTTAATTTAATGGGTTGCTAGTTGCAAATACAAAACCATCCATGTTTTTTCGGCTGGCCCGAGAGGGAGGTCGCGAAACCAAGACCACTAGACTGATTGCCTAATGAGTGGATCGAAATGAGGTTCAGCCCGAGAGGGTGAGCCCTAGTTCCATATCCTAACACTCAGCTCAAGAGAGTGAGTGGGGTAAGGCGTAGGCTGGTCTTCATGCGACAAATGGGTGTCCGAGAGGAGCCCATTTGAAACAGGGTAAGTTGCCTGAGAGGGAACTTATTTCCATCTAAAGCTTAGCCTAGTCACTAATATCTTGCAAATTTCCTATTGAAAGCATGTACCCAGCGATTCATGTCAACCTTTATTGCGGTCACACCCCAAAAACTTTTACCTATACTTGATTTCTTGTTAATTTTTGCTATTTTTACTACTTGTGACAAAACCCCCAATTGATATTTGACACTTTCGTGTCACCCCCTTTTACTTACCATGTTTTTGTTCATTAATGTCTTTAGCTACGACTAGTTAGAGCTTAATTTGATTTTTTCTATCAATTCTCAAAGCCACTCCCTTGGAACTCGAACCCAACCTTTAGTTGGGTTACTATACTATCGACGATCGTAGACACTCATACCGTAGGTTAGTGTAGTTGGTCATGATAAGCATCAAAATGGAGCCACTGCTGGGGAGAGGTGTCGCTTGAGAATTTTTAGATTAGTAGAATTTTTGTTCTTTTTAGTATAGTTTTACTAACTTAAGTTTTAGTCTTGTTTTGATTGTGTAAACATTTCAGAAAGCATGAGTATTAACAGTAGTAATGGTAGCTAGGTGGGCCACTAAGATGACATCGGTAACCTCAACGATGTCCAAGAGCCAAATGTCAATGACCCCTATCTCATGGTAGGTGTTGGAGCCATCCGCTTACACCCAGCCGAGGGGAATGCAGTGTTCCATATAACAAGCACTGTGTTGCAACTCTTGCAACTAAGAGGACTTTTCAGCGGATTGGCTCATGAGGATCCCCATGAGCATCTTCGAAACTTCGTAGATGTATGTGGGCCATTCTCTTTCAAGAACATCTCTTAAGATTCAGTCAGACTACGATTATTCTCATTTTCTCTGATGGGGGAAGCTTGCAAGTGGTTAGTTGAATTACCACGAAACTCGATTACTTTGTGGGAGGAGTCACCGCATTTAGTGTGTGATTTTTCCCTCCCTCGAAGATGATGACTATTCGGGATAGCATCCAAAGCTTCAAGCACCTGAATGGAGAGCCTCTGCACGAAACTTGGCTTCGATTTAAAAAATTGGTGCTACAATGCCCAACCCATGGTCTTCCTGATAACGTGCCCCTTCAATACTTCTACCAGAGTCTAGACTCGATAAACAAGGGTGTCGCTGACCAAATCTCATCCGGAGGTTTAATGCAACAGCTGTACTCAGTAGCAGCCCAACTTCTAGATGGCATAACAACCATCAACAGAGTGTGGTACACTTGTGAGGACCATGTCTCCCCTGTTACCTTCTAGCTATCTAAAGAGCAGATTGAAAAGGACAATGAGAGAGACCAAAACATGGCTAAGATCATGACACAACTTGATATTCTATCTAAGAATGTCGTGGGGGATGGTACCCGTGGTGTCAATGTTGTGGGGGTTGGGAGCACAAATCCTGAAGAGATGAAATTTGAAGCTGTGTATAACGATGAGGTAAATTTTCTAGCAAACCAAGGCGGTGGTTATCGTTCAAACTACCCGAGGCAGGGTGGTAACCAAGGTTAGGCTAGAGACAAAGGATGGAAAGATTGAGATCTTGAATGGAGGGATCGGAATCCAAATTGGAAGGATGGGTAGAAGGATAGATATGTGCCTCCCTACGAGCGACAAAAGCCCAAGGATTCAGAAGGTGGTTGGTCTGAGGATATGCTCTCGCATATCCTAAACAAAGTTGAAGGGTCAGACAAAATGCTAAAAGGTATGAAAGAAGACGTGTCTAGCCTCAGCCAGACTGTCACCTCTCATTCAGTTTCAATCAAATAGTTAGAGACCCAAATGGGTCATATCTCGTCTTATCTCAATCCGAGACAACAAGGGGGTTTGCCTAGTTATACTATAGCTAACCCCAAGAGTGAGGTCTGAAGGTTAACTTGTGTCGTGCCGTGACGTTAACTAAAGCGTTGTTTGGGAGGCAACCCAAAACCATTTACTCGCCTTTTGTTATCTTGATAAAATAATAGTGTGCTGTTTGAACAAATTGAGTAAAAAAAGTGCTTGAAAAGATGTATGGAGGCGAGCAACAGTTCAGTTTGGTTGATCATTGACAAGTTCGGCATACCCGATCATTCCCACCATTTGACGCAATACATCTTAAAGGTTGAGTCTGTAAAACTCGGTGGAGTATGAATTTCGTCGGTGTATCGCCAATCCAATTGGCGATATCGATAAAGACCGCCAATGCATTGCTCACCTGAACTGAAAACTCTGTTATATTTGGCGAGGACATTAGATATTCGGCATTTTGCCGAGTGATTTAGCGAGATCGACTAACATCACCAAATGAGCAGAAACTGGACGGTCAAAAGCCACAGGTTTAAAAGTTTCATTTCATTCACTATCTTTCACTTTGTTCCTTTTCACAAACTCACACTCGCACTTTAGCAGTTATATTTCACACACTTTTAGAGTATTTTACGTGTCTAATTGTGCTCGGATTAGGATCACATTGCTGCCTAGCAAGCCAATACTATCTAATTCGGCATCAAAGGTTGGTAATCAAACTCCTTAGTTATTTGATCAAAATTTTTTACTCATTTGCATAATTACTGACAATAGAGAATCTCTGTTGAGTCTCTGAGTTACTGGGATTGTATATATTATCGATTAAGACTTGATATTTTCTGCATGATTTGAGGGACTACCACTTAAGTTTGCTTTGAGTTGAACTGTTAAGAGGTGGGAATAGAACTTTCTCTGGGTTTTCATTGAAATTGAGTTATATAAGCGTAAGTTGCATTATCTTGGGTTGCGGGGTTAAATTTGAAGGATGGGTTGAAACTAGACACGTTGAGCTGATCGGCGAGATGAACAAAATCTGCCGAACTGCTTGGTGGTTCGCCTAATGTCCCCATTCCGCCTTTAACTAAATACTTTATGTATTGCTCGATCTGTGATTTTCTACGGTCATTTTAATTTGCAAAATGCACTCAGCTACTCGCTGAAGGATCCCTTGGTCGTCCTTTGTCTGTGCCCTTGTATCAGTTGTACATCACCTTCAACGATTGGCCAAACATGATAAGTACTTCACCAACTAGCTTGGCTAAGCAATTCCATACCGAGAAACACCCTTTTTCTCTTGGTTAAAGTGCTATCTAACTTATCCTCGAAGTCTTTGTAGTAATGGCTAGATCAAAAGTCACAGGGAGAAATGATCCACCTAGACAAATGAATTATACCAATGAAGCTAGAGCAAAGAGACGAATTCCCATCGACCCTAATGTGCCTTCATGGGCTCAAAGTTTTGTTAATGCAATACGGGCCTTCGGAGCAGCTCGGGAGATAGATCAGATGATTGCAGTTAATCTTGCTGCACAGGCCACGACAAAGGAAAACAATGAGGACTAAAACAACAATACTTCGGGGACCATGGTTTTACTTCAGGAAATGCATCAAATACCCCGACAGATAGAGAGACTGTATAGACAGGACTCTTCTTGACCTCTTTCTATATCTTATCTTTCTTAAACTCTAGTACTGCCATTATTCACATTTGAGGACAAACGCTTTTATTTGTGGTGGGGTGAGGCCCACCTTGTTTTGGTGTACATTTGTGTTATCTATTTTTAATTGTGTTTTTAAAACTTCTTTGCGATTGTTTGAGCTTGTGGCTCCGCTTATTCTTAATTGCAAACGATTTTTGACCCTTCCAATTTTTTTTAAAATTTTTTGCACATTTTTGCCACCCTTCGTGAGTTGAATGTGGCTGTTCTTTCGCAAAAATTTAAGTCTCGGTTTCAATCAATATCGATGACTTAAATAGTGCTCTCAATTGAACGAACATGAATGTACGGCTATAATGAGACCAAGTGAAGTTGCATAGACAATATGTGAACTCGTTGCATCTCATTGTGATTAGCCATTTATCGAATTGATTCTCTTGTAATGACCATTGCATACTAGCAAAAGTGTGTAGTCTTGTTTGACTTAAGTATTGATGCCTTGTGTGAATAGCTTGCTTTGAAACTTGCATGAATAAACCTATAGTTTGTCCTGTTAGTCTGATTGATTTAGAAAGGTGTCCTCTTGAGATGATCTTAGACAACTTTAAAGAGTGTGGGCTAAATTTGACATATACCTCTTTTGTGGCCTACCCGTGAGCGTGTGAAACTCTTTTGAACACCCTTCGAGCCTTACTTTTCTTTGGAAGAACCTTGATGAACTCTAGACCTTACTTAAACCACTACCTACAATTCTCTTGATTTGTGGTTTAGTGAATAACCAACTTAGGCCAAAAGCCTAAGTTGGGGGTGTGGTGAAAGGGAAAAGGAGAAGTCAAGAAGTGCAAAAAAAGTCCCCCTTAACCTATGCTATTGCATAAAAATGGAACCCCTTCAATTAAAAAAATAAAATAAAATGAAATGTGGAATAAAGTAAGAATCAGGTTCCAAGCAATCCATGGAGGAGAATGAAAACAAAGGGTGACTTAGAAGCACTAGAAAAAGAATTGATAAAGGAAAAGAAGGGAATGCCTTGAGAATGCCACAACTCACGAGGAAAAAGTCACTGAGCCTAAATGACCATACCTTTGCACTCAGTCCCATTACAACCCTTAGAAAGACCTTTTTGATCTTGAGTAGGCCAAATCGAAAGTTGATTGGAAAATAAGGGTAAACCTATGGGTGAAAACATGCAATGTGTTCCACTTTTTTCAGTATGAGCGTTGCATCTGATTCTTGATCTTGAATTGACTAACCTCTGTGTGTGAATATAAAATCATTCTTCATGTGAGGGCATTTAGATACTTTTTGTTGAGCTTGAACTTGCACAAGTAGCAAGTATTGCGAGCATGAGATTATTTGGTAATGGTGTGTCACAACTTGAATCTTTGAGTACATAATTGATCCTTGCATAAGTAAATTGAGTCTTATTGTGTGCACTCATGATTGAGTCTTGTGTAGCTCTATTTGAGACATCCTTTTTGAAGGGCTGAACTCAAGTATGCTTGAGGACATGCAAAACTTTAAGTTGGGGGTGTTGATGAGTCCACAAATTGGATTCATTTAGGGCTTTATTTTGATAGAAATAGTGTCCTCGAATGCTTATTTTGTCTCAATATATGATGAAAACTCTTAAGTTTCAGGTATTTGAAGTTTTAGTGGAAGCATGGACACTTATGCGCAAAAAGGAGTAAAAAGGCTAAAAAGAACGAAGAAGATGAAGCATGAGCATCGCCAAGAACCTTTTGCGATTCGCCGAAAGGACATACTCTGCCCTTTGTTCTAGTATGCGAAGCCCTGAAGGAAGAGGATAAAAAAGGCGATGAAATGAGTAGTCGGCGCTTCGCCGAATAGTTTCGCGAAGCAGTACTATACCCCCCAATGGTCCAGAACGTGAAGATGTTGAAGGCAAGCATGAAACGACGATGAAATAGAAGAAGGGCGAGTCGCCTATGTCATTTGGTGGCATCGACTAACTTCGCCGAAAATCCGCCAGCATTATTTTTTGAAGTCTATAAATACTAAACTTGTTCTAAACTTGTTATTAATGTTTTAAGTTCCGAACTATTATTATTATTTTTAGAATAGAATAATACATTTTTATATATTTTCTCTCAAGTTTGGAGAGAGTTTTGCGAGAGACTTGAAGAGAGAATGATTTCATCTTCCCCAAGTTGAAAGTGGGTCTTCTCCATTCTTCTTCCTTTACTTAAATCAAGGTTTAATTTCTTATACCCATTTGATTCTAGTATCATTTTAGGTGTATTTTGTTATTTCTTGATGTGTGGCTAAAATCGCCCATTCTTGGGGTGTGATTTAGCAAATATGCGTTGATATTGTTGTTGGGTCTTGCTTGCTGATAGGGTAGATGTATTTGAATGGTTATTTCACCTAGTGGTTGTGGTTTAATTTAATGGGTTTGTAGTTGCAAATACAAAATCATGCATGTGTTTTCGGCTGGCCCGAGAGGGAGGTCGCGAAACCAAGACCATTAGACTGATGACCTAAGGAGTGGGTCAACATAAGGTTCAGCCCGAGAGGGTGAGCCCTAGTCCCATATCCTAACACTTAGCTCGAGAGAGTGAGTGGGGTAAGGAGTAGGCTAGTATTCATGCGGCAAATGGGTGTCCTAGAGGAACCCATATGAAACTGGGTAGGTTGCCCAAGAGGGAACTTATTTCCATCTAAAGCTTAGCCTAGTCACTATTATCTTGCATATTTCCTATTAAAAGCATGTACCCAACGATTTATCTCAACTTGTATTGTGGTCACACCCCAAGAACATTTCCCCATACTTGATTTTCTTGTTAATTTTTGCTATTTTTACTACTTGTGACAAAATCCCCAATTGATATTTGACACTTTCGTGTCACCTCCTTTAGTTTACCATGTTTTTGTTCATTAATGTCTTAAGCTACGACATGCTAGAGCTTAATTTTATTTTTTTATCAATTCTCAAAACCACTCCCTTGGGACTGGACCCCAACCTTTAATTGGGTTACTACACTATCGACGATCGTAGACACTCATACCATAGGTTAGTGTCGTTGGTCATGATAAGCATCAAGCGTTGCTACTGGTAAAGGGACTACGGGCAATTTCATGAACCGTGGTGCCCTTGACGGATTGTAAACATGGGCGTGGTCCCTGGCACCCCACTTTAAAGTGGGGGTTATTTTAAGTAATTCCTTTTTATTTTAGTATTAAGTGGGGTCGTTTTGTATAGTTTTAATACACCTATAGCAGCCTTTTTAAGTCAAAAACCAACCCATTCAAGTCATTTTATTCCCAACACCAAAATCAAATCCAAAAGGTTCATCTTCTCTCAAAATTTCTCTCTCTGGAACTCAAGAAAGAAGAAGAGGAAAGTTGAAGCTAGGGTTTGACGAAACAAGGCTTTTTTTAACTCAATTTCGTGGGGATTCTTCGCCAAGGTATGGTAGCTCTTCATCCATGGGTAGCCTTCACCCATGGAGCCTCTTTAAAATCCCCTATTTCAAAGCTAGAAATCACAAAAGTTAGAGTTTGACTTCAATCTCTTGGATTCCTTTCAAAATCATTTTTAATGATTGAATTATGCTTTTTTATGGATATATTGATGATTTTATATGATTCTGAGTTGAATTCCTCAAGAATCCATGAATTACCCTATTTTCCCAAATTAGATCTCAAAGTGTGGGTATTGATTGATGCAAGAAGAATGTTATAGAATTATGAATGTAATGAGTTGATTACTTCAATTATGTATTAATTGATAAATTCCTATGATTTTTATGTTGAATTCCTCCAAGAATCTATGAAACCCCATATTATTCAATTATGATCTTGTGAAGTGGGTTTGTTGATTATGGAGGAATGTTGTGCGATTATGCTTGTAGTAATGGTGCTAATTGAATCATGTTATTATCCATGTGTAAGGTAGTAATTCTAGATGTGTTATTGAGTTATGATCTATGGTCCTTGAAGGGAAATTTATGAGAACTATGCATGATTATGAGAATTATGTATATGCTTTATGTACACTTTGAGAGTAAGTGATTATAATTAAGATAATGTTGTTGTGCTGATTAAAAGGTTATTCTCAATTATACACCTATGAATAATGATGACATATTATGAAAGGTTATCTCACAATATGATGATTCTTAGGTTGAAAAGTTATTCTCACTGATTGAATCTATGAGGTATCCTATAAATGATGTTGGATTGAATGTTGATACAACCTTCCATAAAAATGAACTAAAGTAATGTTATGATAAATAATCCATGGGGAATAATGCTTAGCACCAAGTGGATATTGATATGAGATGGATGCCCATACGTGAGTTGAGGCGGGGTTTCTAGAAGGAATCATCTGAGATGGATGCCCATACGTGAGTTGAGGCGGGGTATCTAGTAGCAATCTCCTTATCCCATAAACTATGTTCCCTCATAGGTTTTTGGATAGTGGATCCACCTAAGCTAAGTTAATTGTTCTACCTTAAGCAACTAGAGCAACTCTTTTCGGTGTGGAAGACACCAGATTCCATGTTTACCTCACATGATGTATGTCAGTTAAGGATTACCCCCACAATGAATGATTATAAACTACTGCTTCTCAAGAATCTCTACTTAGTGTGGGTGGGAGTATGGGATTTCATTCATGCATTGCATATGTAAGCTTTGAGAGTAGTTATGGTGTGTTCCTTTTATGTTATGATGGTTTATGAAATGATGTATGCTTAATGTGGATTGTTGCTATGAGTTGCTTTCCTTAATATGACTTATTAAAAGTGAATGCTTCTTTATATATGAGTATTAATTAAGGATGAGATCAAATAAAGGTGAGTATGGTCTTGGTGGCCTAAAAGTGGTACTTAGTATGAATGGGATCAAGGGATCTTATCCATGCATCGCACAAGTATGACTTAGGGTTACTTATGAGATGGTTCTATTATGATATGATGATCTATATGTTAAATATGCTTATGACCTATGCTTTTACACTAAAGTTCATGATGATTCTCAAACTTGGTAAAGTGCATGCTTTTCAACTAAAATGTCCTTTTTAGCATGTTTCAAGATTTAATGCATGACAATCATACTTAGTGCATTTTTGTACTAACCCATATTTTCCTACATTTTCTACAAGTGTAGGGTCCGATTCTTAAGGCGATCTTCTTTTGGTTCAAGCTTGTATTGAGTCCTCATGATTAGAGGATGGATGAGTCATTTGTATTTCCTTTCTAGTTTTCACTTTCGAACTATGTTGTAAGGGTTGAGTCCCTATTTGATACTTCGATTGTAATAGATGGCTAATTAAGACACGTCTAGACTTCTGCTTTCCTTTATGTAAATTTTGGACTTGAAATGCTTTTTACTCTTTATTGTTCTGTACTTATGTTATGATATGCTAAGTGTCTTACATAGTTTCATTTGGGGTCTTATGTGCCTTGTTACGTCTAGGATGATGTCCCATAAGCCACCTCTAGTAGAGTCTTGTTCATGAGTGTGAAACGGACCACATTTATGAATGAGTGGCTATAAGATGTTTAGGAAACTAGGATTCTTTCATTAATCTTAAGTCGTTCCATAGAGTTTAACTATATAAAGTCCCTATCCTAATCCTTCCCATGTGTCTTCAGGTTATGAATACACGAAGGGCTTACGTAAGAAGAATGAAGGGTGACAATGTGAATGAAGGAGCTCCTCCTCAAGCTAATCAAGCTCTGTTCGATCCTGTGGTTGAAAATGTGACCCATGCGAAGTTTAGGTTGGCCTTCCAGACGTTGGCTCAAGTTGTGATGGCTAAAGACAATAGAGAAGAGGTAGCTCCGATGAACCCTAATGTGAATTCGACCGCTTCAGGATTTTGCTAGAATGAAGCCCCCAAATTTCATGGATCCAAAGTGGAAGAGGATCCTCATGAATTTGTGGAATAAGTTTATAAGATACTTAATATCATGGGGGTGACTTTGGTAAAGAAAGCGGAGTTACCCGCTTACCAATTCAAGAGTGTTGCTTAAGTATGGTATGATCTATAGAAGAGAAATAGGCCGGTAGGAGTAGATCTAGTAGAGTGCGAGGTGTTCAAAGCGGCATTCCTTGATAGGTTCTTTCCCCCGAGAGTTGAGGGAAGCTAAGGTGGAATAATTCATTAACCTTAGGCAAGGTAGCAGAGTGTTAAGGAGTATGCCTTGAAATTTACCCAACTATCCAAGTATGCTCCATCTTTGGTGATGGATTCGAGAGATGAGATGAGTAGGTTTTTGACGGGTGTGTTTAGCTTGGTAAAAAAGAATGTCATTCAGCAATGCTTTACAATAATATGGATATCTCACGTCTTATGGTGCATGCCCAACAAATTGAGGAATTAAAGCTTAAGGAAAAGAAAAGGGAGGTTAAGAGAGCTAGGACCGGTGAAGGGAACTTCTCCAATACTAGGTCCGATGAACAAGGTCAACCAAGGTCCAAACAAAGATTCTCCAATCAATGTCTCTCAAATTCTTCCCCAAGGGTCAATAAGGATAGGGTCTCTAACCCTAAACCTCATGGAGGAAATGGAGACTGTTCTTCTTTTGAAAGATCTACATGTGCCAAGTGTGGGAAGCAACATGTGGGTAAGTGCCTAGTCGGCATGGACGGTTGCTTTGGGTGTGGAAAGATTGGTCACAAGATGAGAGATTTCCCAACGCTTATGGCGAAAGGGAGGGAGTTCAAGCAAGCTTCTCTTAGTAGTTTGGATCCTAATGCTTCAAAGAATGGTCGCTTCTATGGACCAAGAAGGCTCTCCGAATAAAGAAACTGGTATGTTGATAGTTTCCATATAGATGTAAAAGTTTTATTAGATCCCGATGCTACTTGTTAGACTTTGATGATTATCCCTGGTCGGGTTTGGATGCATTGTTGTCAGACCTCTATTGATTTTAGAACCCAATATAGTTATTATGAGTTGTGGAGTGTTCTGATATCCTCATATTTTACTTCTACTACTACTCTAGCATGAGACAGAGTTCCTCTCAGCTTTTATTATGTTTTGGAGTTATGAGCGTGTTATGTGTTTTCAAGATTTCCTTATGATATTTATGTTCTTGAAGAAATTCATGTTTAGAAAGAAAATTAGTTTTTATGATTTATGTGTTCCTCATGTTGTTGTGCATTTAGCATGAGTTGCCTACATGCTTCATGAGACGAATTGTTAAACATGCTTTAGTATGCTTTTGAGAGTAATTGCATAATTCGCTTCATGTTATTCAGTTGAGCATGCTTTGAGTTGGAGAAGATAGTTCCTCCTACAAATATGAGAGATGTTGAATTCATACATAATTGGTTGTTAGATGTAGTCCCTGCTTCCTTGTGTTGCATTGATATGTTTGAGATGGAGTTGAAGTTTCCTCCTTTGAATTGTGCATTATTTTGATGTTTCATTCATGATGGGCTGCTAGGTTTGAGTCTTTAATTCCGTAGGATTACTAGATCGTCATTCAAGGACAAAAGTTCTCAAGGGGGAGATAATGTAACACTCCGGAAAATAGTAGACAAAAACTAGAGCTAAACGTGAGGGTTAATGCCAAGGAAAGAGGGCAAGAGCCAAGGAAGATAGGCAACAACCAAGGCAAGGGGCCAAGTCTTGCCCAAAATTGTCCAAGCCACTGCCTACCATGACCACGAGGGTCTTTACGACGCGTGGTGGTCTTTACGACCCGGGGTTCCACCAGTGGTGGAGAGGTAGTGAGCCCACAAAACTGCCCCAAGGAAGGCTCCCCTTCACAAACCACATCACGGCCCATGGTGAAGACCATGGCCCATGGGAAGGCTCGTGGGGTTGCCTTCATCTTGTGGTGGCTTATTTAAAGTAGCGTAGCTACTGGTCAAGGGACCAAGGGCACCTTCACGGGCTGTGGTGCCCTTGACGGGTCGTACATGGGCATGGTCCCTGGCACCCACTTTAAAATGGGGGTTATTTTAGGTAATTCTATTTTAAGTTAGTATTAAGTGGGGTCATTTTGTATAGTTTTAATACAACTATATAAGCCTTTTTAAGTCAAAAACCAACCCATTAAAGTCATTTTAATCCCAACACCCAAATCAAATCCCAAAAGTTCATCTTCTCTCAAAATTTCTCTCTCTAGAACTTAATGAAGAAGAAGAGGAAATTTGAAGCAAGGGCTTGAAGAAACAAGGATTTTTTTTCACTCAATTTTGTGAGGATTCTTCACCAATGTATGGTAGCTCTTCATTAATGGGTCGCCTTCTCCCATGGAGCCCCTTCAAAACCCCAAATTTCAAAGATAGAAATCCCAAAAGTTAGGGTTTGACTTCAATCTCATAATTTCCTGTCAAATTCATTTTTTATGATTGAATTTTTTTTTCGTGGATAAATTGATGCTTTTATATGATTTTAAGTTGAATTCCTCAAGAATCCATGAATTATCCTATTTTCCCAAATTAGATCTCAAAGTGTGGGTATTGATTGATGCAAGAAGAATGTTATTGAATGTAATGAAATGATTACTTGAATTATGTATTAATTTATGAATTACTATGGTTTTTAAGTTGAATTTCCCCAAGAAACCATGAAACCCATATTACTTAATTATGATCTTGTGATGTGGGTTTGTTGATTATAGTGGAATGTTGTGAGATTATGCTTGTAGTAATGGTGCTAATTGAATCATGTTATTATACATGTCTAAGGTAGTAATTCTAGAGGTGTTGATGAGTTATGATCTATGGTCCTTGAAGGGCAATTTATGAGAATTATGCATGATTATGAGAATTATGTATATGCTTTATGAACACTTTGAGAGTAAGTGATTATGATTATGATAATGTTGTTGTTTTAATTGAAAGGTTATTCTTAATTATACACCTATGAATGATGATGACATGTTGTTAAAGGTTTTCTCACAATATGATGATTCTTAGGTTGAAAGGCTATTCTCACCTATTGAATCCATGAGCTATCCTATGAATGAAGTTGGATTGAGTGTTGATACATTCTTTCATAAAAATGAACTAAAGTAATGTTATGATAAGTAATCCGTGGGAATAATGCTTAGCACTGAGTAGATATTGATATGAGATTGAAGCCCATATGTGGGTTGAGGTGGGGTTTCTAGAAGTAATCTCTTGAGATGGATGCCTATATGTGAGTTGAGGCGGGGTATCCAGTAGCAATCTCCTAATCCCATAAACTATGTGCCCTCATAGGTTTTTGGCTAGTGGATCCACCTAAGCTAAGTAAATGGTTGTACCTTTGGCAAGTAGAGCAACCGTTTTCAATGTGGGATACACGAGATTCCATGTTTAGATCACATGGTCAATGTCGGTTAAGGGTTATCCCAAATCAATGATTATGAACTATGGCTTCTCAAGAAGTTCTACTTAGTGTGGGTGGGAGTATGGGATCTCATTCATGCATTGCACAAGTAGGCTTTGAGAGTAGTTATGGTGTGTTTCTTTTATGTCATGATGGTTTATGAAATGAAGTATGCTTAATATGGATTGTTGCTATGAGTTGCTTTCGTTGATATGACTTATTAAAGGTGAATAATTCCTTATCTAGGAGTATTAATTAAGGATGAGATCAACGAATGGTGAGTATGGTCATGGTGGCCTGAAAGTGGTACTTAGTATTGATGGGATTATGGAAACTTATCCATGCATTGCACAAGTATGACTTAGGGTTACTTTTGAGTTGGTTCTATTATGCTATGATGATCTCTATGTTGAATATGCTTATGACATATGCTTTTACACTAAAGTTCATGATGATTCTCAAACTTGGTAAAGTGCATGATTTTCAACTAAAATGTCCTTTTTAGAATGTTTCAAGATTTTATGCATGTTTATCATACTTAGTGCATTTTTGTACTAACCCATATTTTCCTACATTTTCTACAAGTGTAGGGTCTGATTCTTAAGGCGATCTTCTTTTGGTTCAAGCTTGGATTGACTGTTCTCCTAGCTTGTGGTGAGTCATCATGATTCGAGGACGGTTGAGTCATTGTAATTCCTTTCTAGTTTTCACTTTTGAACTATGTTGTAAGGGTTGAGTCCTTATTTGATACTTCAATTGTAACACATGGCTAATTGTGACAAGTCTAGACTTTTGCTTTCCTTTATGAAAATTTTGGACATGAAATGCGATTTGCTTTTTATTGTTCTTTACTTATGTTATGATATTCTAAGTGGCTTACATAGTTCAATTCGGGGTCCTATGTGTCCTGTTACGTCTAGGGGGTACCCTTGGGTCGTGACACATGGACCAGGTGCTTGAATGGTTGACTGGCAAAGGGTAGTATTATTTCTTAGATGGATACTCGGGGTATAACTAGATATCGATTGCTCCTGAAGTTTAGGAAAAGACTACCTTCACATGTCCTTATGGTACTTTTGCATTCAAACACATTCCATTTACATTGTGTAACACACCAACAACTTTACAGAGGTGTATGATGTCTATTTTCTCAGATATGGTAGTTAACACTCTGGAGGTATTCATCGATGATTTTTCTGTGGTTGGTGACACTTTAATGACTGTTTGTTAAATTTGAGCAGGGTATTACAGAGATGTGAGGAGGAGAATCTAGTGCTGAACTGGGAGATATGCCATTACATGGTCAAGGAAGCTATAGTCCTCGGTCACAAGGTGTCGCAAAAGGGATTAGAGGTTGATAAAGTGAAGATTGAGGTTATTGAAAAGTTACCCCCACTTATCTGTGTGAAAGGTATTCAAAGTTTTCTAGGCCATGCAGGGTTCTACAGGCATTTCGTCAAAGATATCTCAAAGATTGCACATCCCTTGTGCAAGTTATTAGAGAAAACGGTGAAATTTGCCTTTGATGATTCATGCCAGAAAGCCTTTGAGTGCCTGGAAGAGAAGCTGGTGTCTGCTCCTGTAATCATTGGCCCATATTGGGTGCAACCATTTGAGGTTATGTGTGATGCAAGTGGTACTTCCTTGGGAGTTATTTTAGGGCAAAAGCACAACAAGATTTTCCACCCAATCTCCTATACCAACAAATCACTAAATGGAGCATAACACAACTACACTATGCTATGGTATATGTTTGTGAGATATTCAGGACATACATGCTGGGTACTAGGGTGATAGTCCACACAGATCATGCAGCGCTGAGTTACCTCATGGAAAAGAAAGATGCAAAGCCAAGATTAATCAGATGGGTGGTGCTGCTTTAAGAATTTGACTTTGAAGTCAAAAATAGGAGAGGTTGTGAAAATCAAGTGGCTGATCACTTGCCTAGGCTAGAAGCAGGAACGAAGGAGGAACTTGAGTTAGATATAAATGAATCACTCCTAGATGAGCAAGTATTAGCTGCCACTCTTGATCTCATTCCTTGGTTTTCTTACTTTGCTAACTTTCTTGTCAGCGATTTGATGCCTGAAGGGCTAATATTCCAGCAAAGGAAGAAATTCCTACATGATGTTAGAAAATACTTTTGGGATGAACCATATCTGTAGAGGGTGTGTGTTGATAATATCATCAGGCGATTAATCCCAGAGTCTGAGATGCTGCATATCTAAGAAGACTGTCACTCCTCTCCGATCGGTGGTCATCATGGAGGTGTCCGGACAGCTGACAAGGTACTCCAGAATGGGTACGACTGGGCTACAATCCATTAGAATGCAATTGATGTGGTAAAGAGTTATGATGTATGCCAGCGCCAAGGAGCTATCTCTCGTAGCCACGAGCTACCAATGACACCCATTCTGGAGGTGGAGCTATTATCTCTTATGGTTATGGACTATTTCTTATGTTGACTAACCCTTATGTTATGCTGTTATGATGTTATGATAACTAACATATTTAGTACATTTTGTACTAAAACATACTTTGCGTACATTCTTATCAAATGTATGGTTCGGTTACATTGAGTTCCATTCTTGAGGATAGGTTTCTAAGGAGCAAGGAGTTGAATATTTGGTGAGTCCTTATAGCTTCGAGGACAAAGACACAATTTTGTTTGTCTTTTATTTCCATGTTTTGAGACTATTGTATGGGCTATGTCCCAAGGGTTCATTCAAAGTTGTATTAGATGGTTTGAGACAAATTGTAGTAAGACTTCCGCTTACTTTTACAAAAGACTTCGATTCTATGGATAAAGTTTTTTAAAATTTCGTACTTTTCTATTATCTTATGTTACGATATGCTAAGGTCTTGTATGAGACCCCTCCAGGGTCAAGTACGCCATGTTACTTCTAGGGTGTACCCCTGGGTCATGACAGGAGCATACCTATCCTTTTGCACCTCTCTTTCTTTCTTAGTGGCGTTACGATCACGCCATTCTCTGTCATGGTCTTTCCAACCCTCATTTCTATTCCATCCCTAATTACCACCCGACTTCGGGTAGTTTGCACGATAACCTCCTCCTTGGTTGGCTAGGAAGTTTACTTCCTCATTGTAAACCGCTTCAAACCTTGCTTCATCGGGTTCACCCGACCAACACCCACAATATTGACACTTTTGAACCAGCACCCACGACATTTTTAGCCAAAATGTGCAGCTTGGTCATCATTTTAGCCATGTTTTGGTCTCTCTCTTGATCCTTTTCGATATATTCTTTTGACATTTTATAAGTAAGAGAAGACTCTTGGTCTTCTCTAGTGTACCACGCCCTATTTATCTTGGTTATGCAATCAAGGTTTTGGGACTCTATTGCATAGGGGTGTTGCATTAAACCACCCGGAGAAATCTGTTTAGCCACTCTGTTTACTGAATCGAGGCTTCTATAGAAATATTGCAGCAACACATTATTTGGAAGTCCATGAGTTGGGCACTGAAGCACTAGCTTTTTAAATCTTAGCCATGTCTCATGGATTGGTTCACCTTCTAAGCGCTTGAAACCTTGGATGCTGTCCCTGAGAGTCATCATCTTCGATGGGGGAAAGAAATGCACTACGAATGTAGTAGTAAGCTCGTCTAACGAAGTGATAGAATCTCTTCGAAACTCCACCAACAACTTGCTTACCTCGCCCATTAGAAAAAATGGGAACAACCTCAGACGAACAGATTCTTGCGATATGTTATTAAATGAGAACAGTCCACAGACATCAACAAAATTTGTGATGTGCTGATGGGGATCCTCATGACCCCCCCCCCCCCCTCTAAACAATCCTGTCAGTTGTAGTAGCTGAAGCATTGTGCTTGTGATATGAAAAACCGCATTTCCTTCCGTCGGAGGTAAACAAATGGCACCAACACCACCTAGTTGGTTTGGGTCATTGACATCTTGAGATTCCCAATGTCTTCTTGGTGGCCCACTTGGCTACCATTACTTCCGTTAATGCTCATCTCCTCCTCTATTTAACACAAGCAACACAAAACCAAAACTAAACTAAGTAGATTCAACTATAACTCAAAAGATCACAATTCAACTTCACGAAAAGAATTTTAAACAACATCACTCCCCGGCAGCGGTGCCATTTTCATGAAAATTAACGTTTCAAGCACACCTCATATGATTCTAGGTGTAAACGACCGTTAAAAAATATATAACCCAACAATTGAGTTGGGGTCGAATTCCACAGGTAGCGGTGCGTGTTAAAATTAAATTAAGAAGTACGAATGTGATCTAATTAGCTATAGGAATAAACATTATCGAAAAAGGCATATAAACAAGTCAAAAGGGTTGACACGAATGTCAAATAGGGGGGAGGGTTTAGGTTTGAAATTATCAACTACAACGCAGTTACAAATAATATAAAATAGCAATAAGGAGAGGACGTCTCGGGATGTGATCAATTATAGGCAAATTTTAATATATGGGTAATTGAGACTACTAGTAAATAGCTAAATATCAGTGGGTAGGCTCTAATTGAAATAACTTTCTCTCGAACAACTATTCTGCTTCAAGTGATTTCTCTCGAACAAGCATAGCAATTAAGAACAACCCAAAACCTTAACAAATCTTCTCTCTCGAGAAAGAAAGGTAGGATTGGGTTTAGGATTCACTCTCTCGAGTTGAACCCAAATCAACCCAATAACTACAAACCATTAATCAAAAGCTTTGGTTAAAAAACCTCTCTCTCGAGCAAGCTAAGAACACAAAATGAAAAATGTATTTGCAACTACAATTGATAAATTAAACCTCAGCTAATGATCAAACCCACTTCAATATATCATTTAAACTAGTAATTAACAATACCATAAACTAATTCAACCCATAATCACATGATTACACCCCAAGAATTGGGGTTTTTACCGAAAATCATAAAAGGATAAGAACAGTTACCAAATCGATCAACCAACAACTGGGTAAGATTGATTAATCATTTACAATGCTTTAATTTGCAGAAAATTTGAAACCCACTTGCAAAATCTCCAAAGCTAGTCTAAAAAAGTCTTTAAGTCTACTAAGAACTTTCCAAACTCAAGAGAAAACTGTTCTAGACTAAAGATCAATACAAGTTAAATGTTTAAAATCTAATTTATAGTTGCCAAAAATAAGCCACAAATGGCCATTAGGAGAAGTAAGTCGGGTTCACCGAACCACTCGGGAAAGCGCCCATTGCTCTCTTCTATCGCCTTTCTTTCTTGGATCTCAACATCCTCAAGTCCTGTAACTTTGGGTGATCTCTCTTTGCATCGCGGAACTACTCGGTAATTCACCTACTGCTCTTTCCTAAACTCGACATACTACCCCGTAAAAGGGCACGGGGAATTGTGATGAATAAAGGGGCAGTCAATCCTCCAAGAAAGGGAAGGAAAGAGCCTCCAAAGGGAGGCAAAGGCAAGGGTAAGAAGCCCAAATCTAAGGTTCCGGAGCACAACTACGACAACGAAGGAGAGTCATTTGACTCCCAAGCTGGATTATCTGAGCCAGAGGATGACCAGCTGCTACAATTTTGGTGGGCAGATATTCATGAAAGGTCTCTCACATATGGATCAAGGGCCCCATAGGCCACCCCTCCTACAATAGATACAGTGCCAGCTCCGGCATTGACTGTGGCCCAAATGCCCCCAGTACAGGTCCGTCCTCCCAGACTACTCAATCGATTAAAAGCTAATGGGTTGCTGACTATTCTTGAGGAGAAGTTGCTTTCCACGGAGGGATTAGTGGATAGATACTCCGCTGTGAGGGACACATTCCAATTTCACCGGTTCGAGAAGTTCACCAGGCCCGGAGGCCGCTATATTCCTACATGGGTTTGGGAGTTCTACACATCATATGGTGAGTTGGTGTCCAAGGGGAAGAAGAAGGCCAGTGCTTTCAAACCGGTGAAGTTTGTGAAGGTTCGGGGGAAGGAAGTAGGGTGTAGCAGTGATCTCATTAATACTGTACTCGACAGGGCTCTAGGTTCTACACTTGCACGTGAGGGCTTACCTACTACTAAATCCCTAGATGACTTAAGGGGCTGGCTTGCACCTTTGATTTCTGATTCCACCCCGTGGTGGATCGAGGCGGGAGCTCCCACCGAAAAAAGGACCTAAATATTGCCGCTTGGTACTGGTTCGGGTTCATCTGCAACTCTATTATTCCCTCGCAGAACCAGTCCATTCTTCTCCATCCAAAGGCGGTCTGTCTTGGATCCACATAGCCAGGAAGACGATCAACATTAGATTTATCATTGAGTAGGAGATGGCCATACGGGCAAAACAACACCAGATGTCCCTTCCCTTCTCAGTCTTGATTACAGAGTTGTGCCAGCGTGTTGGAGTTCCTCGTGATGAGACTAGAGAAATTAAGGTTACTCCTATATCCTTCACTGACATCCGGTGTATGTAGATCGAGTACACTGGGGAGGAGGCAAGTAGGAGGAGAGAAGCCCCGATAGATACATCCCTAGAGGTGGATATTGTCTCTATACCTGTAGAGGCACCTTTGCCTACTCCGACTTCTGGGCCTTCAGGTACTTCCACTTCCTCCTAGACTCCTGGTACTTCTACTACTTCCGAGCCGACCATCAGGCCATGCTCCCGAAGATGGGACACTTAGCCCATTTTATAGATGTGAGGGCTACTCGATTGGAGGCTGCGGTACCATGTATGATCGAAAGTGCAATCTTAGCTCCACTGACACCCCTACGAGCAACTATTGACACTCTCACAATGAGAGTTGAGACTTGTGAGAGTAGAAAGGGGAGACTTCAGAGGTGTTGACGAGTCTGCGATTTGGACTCATTTAGGGCTTTATTTGTATAGATTTAGTGTTCTCAAATGCTTATTTTGTGGCAATAATTGGTGTAAAATCCTTGATTTTTCAGGATTATGGATTAAGGAGCAAAGTAAGGACACTAGGTTGCAAAAAGAAACAAAGCGAGCTGAAATAATGAACAATAGAGAGCCTGGTGATCACAAAGTCCATTTGGCGAGTCACCGAGTGTCCATTTGACCGCCTAAAGTTCCAGTATGCCAAGCCCTGAAGAAAAGAACGAAGCCAGCGAGAGAAAGGTGCAGTCAGCGGATCGCGGAGTGATTCTGCGATGCAGTATTGGATTGTCCAAATTTACAGACCTTGAGGGTGATGAAGGCCAATGTAGAAAGGTGATGGAATTGACTAAAGGGCGGATCACTAGGCAAATCAGCGAGCCTGACTTACTGCACTGAATAACCCTTTACCACATATTTTTGGTGACTATAAATACATTTTTGAACAATTAGTTCAATATATTTTGAATCATTTTTCATTATGAATAGTGCCTATGTCGATAATTTTCTTAGTTTTGAATTATTAGACAAGTTTTCCTTCACTTTGAACAATTGTAATTTTTCACTTTTGAGAAATTGGAAGTGGGTCTTTGAGATTCTTCGATTTGGACCTTTGTAAAGACGATATTATTCTTATCCAGTTGATGGAAACTCAATTTGGTAACGATATTTATCTTTTTATAATGTCTAGCTAAAACCCAATTCTTGGGGTGTGATTATGTGATTATGGGTTGATTTAGTTTATAGGTATTGCTGATTGTTAGTTTAAATGCTGTTTAGAAGTGAGTTCAATCATTAATTGTGGTTTAATTTAAGCATTGTAGTTGCAAATGCAGTTCTACCCTTGTGTTTTTGGCTTGCTCCAGAGAGAGCTTTTAAAACTAAGATTATTGATTGATGGTCTGTAGGTATTGGATTGTCATGGGTTCAGCTCGAGAGAGTGAATCCTAAACCCTTTTCCACACATTCAGCTCAAGAGAGTGAATGGACTAAGGCGCAGGGTGTTCTTATTTTGCATGCTTGTCGATGTTCGAAAGAAATCGACTTGATTAAGGGTAAATTGTTCGAGAGAAAGTTTACCTCCTCTATAGTCTAGCTTACTCACTAATATCTAGCTATTTTCAAATAGTTGCAATTACCTATTTGTCTAAATTATCCTATAATCGAATCACATCCCCAGAACCCGTCTCATTATTGTTATTTTGTATTGTTTGATGCTGTTGTAATTGATAATTTCCAACCAAAACTCCTTTATTTGACGTTCGTGTCACCCCCTGACTTGAATTATGTTTTTATTTGATAATGTCTAGTCCTATGACTGATTTGACCATGTTCACACTTTACTAATGAATCTTAAACACGTAACGCTCCGTATGGGATTCGACCCCAGCTCATTTAGTTGGGTTATCTACTGATTAACGATCGTTGACGCTTAGAATTGGATGAAGTGTCTCTGAAACATTATTAAGCAAAATGGCTTTGCTGCCGGGGAGTGGTGTTGTTTAAGATTCTTTTGGTTAAGTTGGATTTTGTTCTTTTTAGTGATAGTAGAATCTACTTACTTTTAGTTTTAGTTTTGTATGTTGCTTGTTTAGAACAGAAGAAAGGAGCATGTCTTGTAGCAACGGTGACCTAATGGACCACCCATCTTTGAGATTGATGAGTCTTAGGGATAACATCCTAACTTTTAGGCAATTGGAGGGTGAGTCAATCCATGAGTTATGGTGAAATTCCAGAAAAAATGCTACTGGACTGCTTCTATAGAGGTCTTGGTTACGAGAACAGAGGAGTGGCTGACCAAATTTCTCCAGGTGGTCTCACACAACTACCCTATGAAATTTCAGCCCAGGTCCTTGATCACATGTCCAAGACCAACAATGAGACAGAGAAGGACCAATAATTGGCCACATTATTGAATCAGCTAGATTTCTTGGTAAAAAAGATTATGGAACTGGAGGTACCGTGCAAGAGGAAAAATTTGTACGTTCCCCCTCACGAGCGTAGAAATCCTAAGGAGTATGAGGGTGGACAAGTAGAAGAGATACTCTCATTCATTCTCCACAAAGTCGAAGAACACGATAGAGTGTTGAGAGAGATAAAAGAGAATATCTCACTACTGAATCAGATGACTGCCTCTCATTCCATGTCGATTCAGCTACTAGAGACCTAAATGGGTCATATGTTATCTCATCTCTACCCAAGAGTGAGGGTTGAGTAGGGACTTTCATCGTGCCACGACGTTAACTAAGGCACTTCTTGGGAGGGAACCCAAGTTTTATTGCTTTCTTTTTGTTTTCGAAATAATAGTGTGTTGATTGTGCAGGTGAAAAAGTGGAACGTGTTTGTAAAGTGGTTAGTGGCGAGAAAAATGTCCAGTCGGTGAATTATCGAAGAGGTCCGCAATCCCGACTTGGACCTCTGTTTGGACTCAAGGAATTCTAAGATTGGAGTCTGTAAAACTCGGCGAGCCCTTGGACAAGTCGGCGAATCACCGAAGAGGTTGGTGATCGCGACTTTGTCCGCTGTTTGGACCCCCACATTAACTGGAGGTCCTATAAAACTCGGCGTGTCATTGAGTGGTATGGCGAGAAAAATTAATGTCGCTGAAAGGGAGAGAACTGGATGAGTTTTAAAAGCCAAAGCTTTAAAATTTCAAACTCTTTCACATTCCCTCACTTTTTATCTTCCCAAAATCACACTAGCACTATATTTTTCTATATTTTCACAGTTTTACCGCTTCCTAGTCACTGATTGTGTGTTTGGAGTTGCATATCTTTGCCGCCTTGCATTTCAAATCTTGTATTCGGTATCAAAGGTTGGTTTTCCAAACCTCAAACTCATATTTAGCGGTTTTACTCATTTGCAATTGTATTGTTCTTAGTAATGTGCGATGGGCCTCTCTGAAATAGTTAATGTGTGCTTGTTTACCTATTTAAATTTTGATATCGTAACTTGAATGCCTAAGTTGTTGATTTCCCGATATTTTGTGCTTTAAAGTTGATCTAATTTGTTGGATTGTGTGTAATTAATATTGGGTCTAGTCGAGTGAAGTCTAAGTAACCCGTAATTGTGCTAAATGATGTACTTTTCCTTATGATGGAGCGTTTGACGTCATTCCTAAAGGTGTAAGTCGTCAAACGGCTAAATTTGGCCAAACCAAAAGAAGTTTAATTACCCTGGTGGCATGGTTCTTATGGGTCTAGGTTTAATTGATTAAGTTTTTGGTTTGATTTTGTTTTCGGGAGATGTAGGGTTGATTTTTAAGGTAGGGGTAAAAAGTAGACACATTGGGCAGTTTGGCGAGCTAGGTCAAGCTCGCTGAACCACTCGGTGGTTCGCCGAATCCCCCTTGATCGCCTTTAATTTTGTGAAATTGTAGAGTTTGAGTCTGTAACTTTCGGCGAGAAGCCTGAGTTCGTTGAGTGCACTCGGTGACTCACCAAAGGTCTTTTTTGATCGCCCTTTTCTGCGCCCCTAATACTTAAAATACACTGTAACTTTCAACGGGCTTTCTTTGCTCGCCGAATGTTGTCGGCGATTCACAAAAAGGCCCCTCCCATCACCGACATGCCAATTTTTCTGGGAATTTTTTAGCCAATCCTTTCGGCAAGCCTTATCTTGCTCGCCAAAGTGATTCGACGACTTACTGATAGGTTCGGCGAGTTTGTCTGAAATTGTTTTTCTACAATTTTTCTTGAACTATTCTTAAATTTCTATGATGTTTTTAAAGACATGGCTAGAATCAACCTCGACATGCCACCCCGTAAAAGAGCACAGGGAATTGTGATGGATGAAGGGGTAGCCAATCCTCCCAAAAAGGGAAGGAAAAAGCCTCTAAAGGGAGGCTAAGGCAAGGGCAAGAAGCCCAGATCTGAGGTTCTGGAGCACAACTCCTGCAGCGAGGGAGAGTCCTTTGACTGTCAAGCTGCATTATCTTAGTCGGAGGATGACCAGCCGCTATAGTCCCGACGGGAAGAGATTTGTGCTGGGTCTCACCCAGATGCATCTAGGGTGCCATAGGCCACACCGTACAATATATACGGTGCCAGCTCCAACACCGACTGTAGCCCCAATCCCCCTAGTACAAGTCCCTCCTCCCAGTCTACTCATTAGATTAAAAACTTATGGGTTCCAGACTATTCTTGAGGAGAAGCTGCTTTCCATGGAGGGATTAGTGGGTAGATACTTCACTGTGAGGGACACACTCCAGTTTCATCGGTTCAAGCAGTTCACCATGACCCGAGGCCCCTATATTCCTACATGGGTTCGGGAGTTCTACACATCATATGGTGAGTTCGTGCCCAAGGGAAAGAAGAAGGCGAGTGCTTTCAGATTGGTGAAGTCTGTCATGGTCCGGGGGAAGGAAGTAGGGTGCAACAATGATCACAGTAATACTGTACTCGACAGGGCTCTAGGTTCTACACTTGCATATGAGTGCTTGCCTACTACTCAGTCCCTGGATAACTTAAAGGGCTGGCTTGCACCCTTGATTTTTGATGCCACCTCGAAGTGGATCGAGGTAGGAGCTCCCATTGAGAAGAAGAACCTGAATATTGCCGCTTGGTACTAGTTCAGGTTCATCAGTAACTCTATTAAGGCCTCGCAGAATGAGTCCATCCTTCACCTTCCAAAGGCGATTTGTCTTAGATCCATCATAGCCAGGAAGAAAATCAATATGGGACTTATCATTGAGCAGGAGATGGCCATGCGAGCCAAACAACATCAGACATCCCTTCCCTTCTCGATTTTGATTATAGAGTTGTGCCGGCATGCTGGAGTTCCTCGTGATGAGACAAGAGATATTGAGGTTACTTCTACATCCTCCTCTGACATCCAACATATAGAGGCCAAGTACATTCGAGAAGAGGCAGACAGGAGGAGAGCAACCACGGTAGATGCATCCACAGAGGTGGATATTGACTCTATACCTGTAGAGGCACCTTTGCCTACTCCGGCCTCCGGGCCTTTTAGGTACTTCCACTTCCTCACAGACTCTTGGTACTTCTACTACTTCCCAGCTGACTAAGATCACTCAAGCCATGCTCTTGAAGATGGGACACTTAGCCGATTCTGCGGATGTGATGGCTACTCCATTGGAGGCTGCGGTACCATGGATGATCGAGAGTGCTATACTAGCTGCACTGACACCCCTATGAGCATATATTGACACTCTTACAACGAGAGTTGAGACTTGTGAGAGTAGACAAGAGGAGACTTCAGAGGTGTTGATGAGTCTGAGATTTGGACTCATTTAGGGCTTTATTTATATAGATTTAGTGTCCTCAAATACTTATTTTGTGCCAATAATTGATGTAAAATCCAAGATTTTTTGTATTATGGATTAAGGAGCAAAGCAAGGACACTAAGTTACAAAAGGGAACAAAGTGAGCTTAATGAAGGAAGAAAAGAGAGCATGGTAGGTACTAGGGAGATAGTCAACACAGATCATGCAGCGCTGAGTTACCTCATGGAAAAGAAAGATGCAAATCCAAGATTAATCAGATGGGTGCTGCTGCTTCAAGAATTTGACTTTGAAGTCAAAGATAGGAGAGGTTCTGAAAATTAAGCAGCTGATCACTTGTCTATGCTGGAAGCAGAAAAGAAGGAGGAGCTGGAGTTGGATATAAATGACTCATTCCTAGATGAGAAGGTATTATCCACCACTCTTGATCTCATTCCTTGGTTTGATGACTTTGCTAACTTTCTTGTTAGCGATTTGATGCCTGAAGGGCTAACATTCCAACAAATGAAGAGATTCCTACATGATGTTTGAAAATATTCTTGGGATGAACCACATTTGTATAGGGTGTGTGTTGATAATATCATCGGGCGATGTATCCCGGAGGCTGAGATACTGCATATCTAATAAGCCTGTCACTCCTTTCCAGTTGGTGGTTATCATGGAGTTGTCCAGACAGCTCACAAGGTACTTCAGCGTCGGTACTGCAAGGTTACAATCCATCAGGATACAATTGATGTGGTAAAGAGTTGTGATGTATGCCAACGTCAAGGAGCCATCTCTCATCGCCACGAGCTAGCAATGACACCCATTATGGAAGTGGAGTTCTTATCTCTTATGATTATGGATTATGTCTTATGTTGACTAACCCGTATGTTATGCTAGCTAACATATTTAGTACATTTTGTACTAACGCATACTTTGCCTACATTCTTATCAAATGTAGGGTTTGGTGACATTGAGTTCCATTCTTCAGGATAGGTTTCTAAGGAGCAAGGAGTTGAATATTTGGTGAGTCCTTATAGCTTCGAGGACAAAGACACTATTTCCTTTATGTCTTTTATTTCCATGTTTTGAGACTATTATATGGGCTATGTTCCAAGAGTTTATATAAATTTGTATTAGATGGTTTGAGATAGTGTAGTAAGACTTCCTCTTGCTTTTACGAAAGACTTCGATTGTATGGATAAAGTTTTTAAAATTTCTGTACTTTTTTATTTATGTTATGTTATGATATGCTAAGGGATTGTATGAGACCCCTTCGGGTCAAGTATGCCATGTTACTTATAGGGTGTACCCTGTGTCGTGACATGAACATACCTATCCTTCTGCCCCCCTTTTCCTTCCTAGTGGCATTACGATCACGCCATTCTCTGTCACAATCTCTGCAGCCCCCATCTCTATTCCATCCTTGATTACCACCCGGCCTTGGGTAGTATGCACAATAACCTCCTCCTTGATTGGCTAGGAAGTTTACTTCCTCATGGTACATTGCTTCAAACCTTGCTTCATCGGGGTTCACTCCACTAACACCCACAATATTGACACTCTTTGAACCAACACCAATGACATTTTTAGCCAAGATGTACAACTGGGTCATCATTTTAGCCATGTTTTGGTCTCTCTCTTGATCCTTTTCAATCTGTTCTTTTGTCATTTTATAAGTAATAGAAGCGACTTGGTCTTCTCGAGTGTACCACACACTATTTATCTTGGTCATGCAATCAAGCAGTTGGGATGCTATTGCATAGGGCTGTTGCATTATACCAACCGGAGAAAGCTGATCAGCCACTCCTTTGTTTACAGAATCAAGGCTTCTATAGAAATATTGCAGCAACACATTATTTGGAAGTCCATAAGTTGGGTGCTGAAGCACTAGCTTTTTAAATCTCAACCATATCTCATGGATTTGTTCACCTTCCAAGCGATTGAAATCTCTGATGCTGTCCCTGAGAGTCATCATCTTGGATAGGGAAAAAAACGCACTTGGAATGCAATAGTAAGCTCGTTCCACGAAGTGATAGAATCTCTTGGAAACTCACCCAACAACTTGCTTGCCTCCCCCATCACAGAAAATAGGAACAATCTTAGACGGACCAATTCTTGCGATATGTTCTTAAATGAGAACGGGTCCACAGACATGAACAAAATTTTTTATGTGCTCATGGGGATCCTCATGAGCCAGCACTTCAAACAATCATTTCAATTGTAGGAGCTGGAGCATTGTGCTTGTGATGTGAAAAACTGCGTTTCCTTCAGCCGTATGTAAATGAATGGCATCAACACCACCGACTTGGTTTTGGTCATTTACATCATTGTGATTCTGAATGTCATCTTGGTGGCCTACTTGGCTACTATTACTTCTGTTAACGCTTATCTCCTCTTCTGTTTAACACAAGCAACACAAAACCAAAACTAAAATAAGTAGATTCAACTATAACTAAAAAGATCACAATTCAACTTCACCAAAAGAATTTCAAACAACACCATACCCCGGCAGCGGCACTATTTTGATGAAAATTAATGTTTCAAGCACACCTCATCCGATTCTAGGTGTAAACGATCTTTAAGCAATATATAACCCAACAATTGAGTTGGGGTTGAATCCCACAGGGAGTAGTACATGTTCAAATTCAATTAAGAAGTACGAATGTGATCTAATTAGCTATAGGAATAGACATTATCGAAAAAGGCATATAAACAAGTCAAAAGTGTTGGCACGAATGTCAAAAGGGGGTTGGGTTAGGTTTGCAAATATCAACCACAACACAGTCACAAACAATATGAAATAACAATAAGGAGAGGAATTCTCGGGATGTGATCGATTATAGGCAAATTTCAATATATGGGTAATTGAGACTACTAGTAAATAGCTAAATATCAGTGGGTCGGCTAGGCTATAATTGAAATAGCTTTCTCACAAACAATTATTCCGCTTCAAGTGATTTCTCTCGAACATCAACAATCATAGAAATTAAGAACAACCCAAAACCTTAATACATCTTCTATCTCGAGCATGATGGGTAGGATAGGGTTTAAGATTCACTTTCTCGAGTTGAACCCAAATAAATCCATTACCTACAAACCATTAATTAAAAGCTTTTGTTCAAAAACCTCTCTCTCGAGAAAGATAAGAACACAAAATTAGAAATGCATTTGCAACTATAATTCATTAATTAAACCTCAGCTAATGATCAAACCCACATCAATATAGCATTTAAAATAGTAATTATTAATACCATAAACTAATTCAACCCATAATCACATGATCACACCCGAAGAATTGGGGATTTAGCCGAACATCATAAAAGATAAGAACATTTACCAAATCGATCAGCCATCAACTGGGTAAGAGTAATTAAGCCTTTACAATGCTTTAATTTGCAAAGAAATTGAAACCCACTTACAAAATCTCCAAAGTGATTCTAAAGAAGTCTTCAAGTCTACTAAGAACTATCCAAACTCAAGAGAAATCTGTTCTAGAATAAAGATCAAGACAAGTTAAATGTTTAAAATCTAATTTATAGTTGCCAAAAATAAGCCGCGAAGGGCCATTAGGGAAAGTAAGTCGTGTTCGCCGAACCACTTGGTGAATCGCCCATTGCTCTCTTCTATCGCCTTTCTTCCTTGGATCTCCGCATCTTCAAGTCCTGTAACTTTGGGCAATCTCTATTTGCATCGCGAAACTACTCGGTGATTCGCAGACTACCCCTTTCCTAACCTCGACATGCCTCCCCATAAAAGAGCACGGGGAATTGTGATGAATGAATCGGGAGCCAATCCTCCTAAAAAGGGAAGGAAAGAGCCTCCAAAGTGGCAAAGGCTACATGAAGCCCAGATCTGATATTCCGGAGCACAACTCTGGTAGCGAGGGAGAGTCCTTTGACTCCCAACCTGCATTATTTGAGCCGAAGGATGACCAGCCGCTACAGTCCCGGCAGGCAGAGATTCATACTAGGTCTCGCCCAGATACATCGAGGGTCCCAGAGGCCACCCCTCCTACAACAGATACATAGCCAGCTTCGGCATCAACTGTGGCCCCAATGCCCCCAATACATGTCCCTCATCCTAGGCTACTCAACAGATTAAAAGTTGATGGGTTGCGGATTATTCTTGAGGAGAAGTTGTTTTGCATGGAGGGATTAGTGGGTAGATACTCCGATGTTAAGGACACACTCTAATTTCACCGGTTCGAGCAGTTCACCAGGCCCCAAGGCCCCTATATTCCTACATGGGTCTAGGAGTTCTACATAGCATATGGTGAGTTGGAACCCAAGGGAAAGAAGAAGGCCAGTGCTTTCGGACCGGTGAAGTATGTCATGGTCCAGGGGAAGGAAGTAGGGTGCAACAACGATCACTTTAATATTGTACTCGATAGGGCTCTAGGTTCTGCACTTGCATATGACGACTTGCCTACTGCTTTGTCCCTAGATAACTTAAAGGGCTGGCTTGCACCTTTTATTTCTGATACCACCCTGAGGTGGATTGAGGCAGTATCTCCCATCAAGAAGAAGGACCTAAATATTGCCGCTCGGTACTGGTTCGGGTTCATCACCAACTATATTATCCCCTTACAGAACGAGTCCATCCTTTGCCATCCAAAGGCGGCCTATCTTGGATCCATCATAGCTAGGAAGACGATAAACATGAGACTTATCATTTAGCAGGAGATGGCTATGCGGGCTAAATAGGACCAAACGTCCCTTCCCTTCTCGGTCTTGATTACAAAGTTGTTCCGGCGTGCTGAAGTTCCTTGTGATGAGACGAGAGATATTGAGGTTACTCCTACATCCTCTACTGGCATCCGACATATAGAGGCCGCATACACTCGAGAAGAGGCATAAAGGAGGGGAGAAGCCCTGGTAGATGCATCCCCAGAGGTGCATATTAACTATATACCAGCAAAAGCACCTTTTCCTACTCCGGCCTTTGGGCCTTCAGGTACATCCACTTCCTCCCAGACTCTTGGTACTTCTACTACTTCCCAGCCGACAAAGAGCACTCAGGCCATTCTCTTGAAGATGGGACACGTAGCCCATTCTGTAGATGTAAGGACTACTGGATTAGATGTTGCGGTACCATGGATGATCGAGAGTGCTATCCTAGTTGTACTGACACCCCTACTAGCATTTATTGACACTCTCACAACAAGAGCTGGGACTTGTGAGAGTAGACAGAGGGAGACTTCAGAGGTGAAAGCTTTGAAAGATGAGGTTGCAGATCTGAGGGACGTGGACTACTTGATGTTGTCACGACCCAGGGTTACCCTCTAGGAGTAACATGGCGTACTTGACTTCGAAGGGGTCTCATAGAAGCCCTTAGCATAATCATAACAAAAAGACATAGAATAATTGCGGAAAATTTAAAACTTTTACAATCGAAGTCAACTTCTTTTTCATAAATGTAAATAAGAATCTAGACTTGTCTCAATCACCATCTAGTACAATAGAGAGTACAAATAGGGTCAAAAGCCCTTTACATCAATAGAGTCTCAATATAGGAAAGTACAATAAAACTAGAAATGAGTAATTCATCCTCGAACTTGAGGACTCACCGAGCTTAGGGAATAGTTAACCCAAGCTTCACTTGAAGGGAGAAGTGCATATCAACGACCGGAACCTACACTCATAGAATGTAGAAAATATAGGTTAACATAAATAATGTACTAAGTATGGAAGCCATGCACCAAATCCTTAAAACATGCATAAAAGGGACATTTAGTTGAAATCATGCCTTTATCAAGTTTAAAAGCCATAATGCACATTTATGAAGAAACACAAGCCAAACCAACATATAAGCAACCCAAAGCCATACTAGTGCAATGCAAATTATAATATCCCATAAGCCTACCAAATGCTAAGTATAACACCCCAGAAACTAGTAGACCAAACTAGAGCCTCAAGCTAGGATTCTAAGGTATGATGTATGTGATTAGAGTCATAAATGAGACTTTTCGTACCTTGAATAAGGGTCTTGGTATTTGAATGTCAAGACACGTGTTAGACCCCATAGTTTAGAAGACTATCTATGGAATGGTATAGGGTTGGAAGGGCCAAAGCAATCAAGTTAGAGTGTGAGAAACCTTGTCCTTTGAGAGGCTGTTTGGCGATGGGAGTAATTGATCGCCCAAAGGGTTGGGTGAGTCACCCTTGGGTTCTTGTGATCACCTAGTGAACTTCCCCATTAGCGTAGGTGTTGGACCAAAGGGCGAGCTAAATGGTAGCTCGCCAAGCTGGTTGGCGTGTCGCCCATTCGCCCCCTCTAATCGCCTAATGGCCAGCCCATTTATTGGGTTCTATGGAACAAAGGGCGAGCCAAGGGTGCACTTGGCGAGTCTCCTAGTGAACTTGGCCAGCCCAAGTGTCCAAAGGGCGAGCTTAGATGGGCAAGGGGTTGAATTTTAAGTTAAAACGTTTTAGGTCCTTAGTTCTTTACAAAAGTTGACCCTACATTATTCTATTCATTTACTAGAAACTATATAAGGATATTAGACCTAATTTTACCTCATTTAAGTCATTCAACCTAGAACCAAAAGAAAACAAAATATTTCTCTTTCTAAAAAGAACCCCCATTGAAGAAGAAGCTAGGGTTGAAACTAAGGTCAAGAACAAAGTCTCCATTGCTAAAGGATTGTGCTAGGGCTTGGATTAAGGTATGTTTAGATTTTCATCTATGGGTTCTTCCACCCATATAGTCCTCTAGAAACCCCCCAAGATTTGTGAAGAAGAACCCTAATCTAAGCTAGGGTTACTTCCAATGTATGGGTTTTAGGTGGGTATGATTTCAAAGTGTTGGATACTACTCATATATGATTAATTTAGTGTTAATTCATGATATTATGAAGAATTTTTGTGAATTCCTTTGCTAGCCCTAATTTTCAAAGTATGTGGGTTTAGATCTTTTTATGAGAAATTGATGGTTCTTGATAGATTTTCTAGAGTTATCACCATGTATAGAACTTATCTAATAATGGGAATACTAAATCATGAATTGAACTAGACTTATGCATGCATGATAGAATATGAATTGAATGATTAGAATTGGGACTCTATGATGAATTATGCTTCGAATTATCTATAATTAAGGCTTCTGATTAAATATGACTTGTGACCTAGACTAGTACGATGGTTGTAGAGTGAAGCTTGAATGTAGGGTTTGAAGTCATTATGTTGATAACTAGGGCTTATAGAATAAGTCTAATATTATGGTATAACTTGCATGTATGTGAAATGTGAAAGGCATTCTCACGTAGAATGATTCTAGATTGAAAGGCTAATTACCTAAAATGAATCACTCTAGTTAGAATAGAATAGATTGAAGTTGACCCTAATGATTCCTTCATGTGTAGTTGAATTATGTAGCTTGGGATGGTAGATCTCATGGTAGCTTGGGATGGTAGATCTCATGGTAGCTTGGGATTGTAGATCCCATGGTAGCTTGGGATTGAGGAGCTAAGATCTCCTAAGGTCAGCTTGAACTAGCATTGGTCGAATGATTTTCATGGTAGCTTGCATTAGTATAGGCATGGTATCCTAGGATTGAGGATCTGTACACTCCTATGGGTAGTTTGTACTAGCATTGTTAGAATGCCTTCATGGTAGCTTGACATGGTTAGGCCAAGACCATTTCATGGTAGCTTAGGATTGAGACACCACACTCTCCTAAGGATAGCTTAGGCTTGAGGATTCATACTCCCCTAAGGGTAGCTTGCATCCTATTGAACGTTTGCATGGTGGCTAGGTTGGTATGCTTGTACCCTTCCTAGGATAGCTTGGATTGCATGGTAAGGTGTGTTCAATGGTAGTTAGGTCTAGCCTAGTATGTGCCATTCTTTAATAGTCTAGAATGATAAATAGTTAGCATTGAGTAAGCTAGCCTAAGGGAGTACTTAGTGTGAGTGGTTGTATGGGATACCACTCATACATGACACAACTATGACTTAAACCTACTTATTAACTGTCCTCTTATGTAGTGTATGCCTAGCTTAGATTGTTTCTATAGTTGCCTTCCATGATATAATTGACTTAAGTTGATAGTTCCTTGTCAATATGAAGTAGGTCTATATTGACACCTAGATATAGTAAATATGAATGGGGTTACTTCAAGATATGATTAGTGTGTGTGGTATTATGGGATGCCCCACATGCATTGCACAAGCGTGCCTTGAGGTTACTTAGGAGTATAAGTGCTCTTAGGATATGAAAACCTAGGTCTTGACTATGAAGGTGGACTATAACCAAAATGACCAAAGAGAGGTACTTAGCTTAGATAATATTATGGGATGCTATCTTTGTCTTGCACAAGTATGCTTGGAGGTGGCTTGTGAAATAGTTCACTTGAATATGAAAGACTGATAGTTGAAGTATGAAATTTTTCTTATGTCTTGTGTTGACTCATTATGGTATGACGCTTATGTTGGAATTTATGTTATGAATATGTTATTGTCTCTTATGCTTATGTCTTATGTTGACTAACCATTTGGCAAGTTTTATGTTGGTATGTTAGCTTTCATACTTGGTACATTTTGTAATAACGCATATTGCCTACATTCTAATCAAATGTAGGGTGTTTGAGATTGAATTTCTTTGGAGGCTAGGTGTCTAAGGCGTTTGAAGACTTGAACAATTGGCGAGTCCTCATAGCTTCGAGGACAAACCCACTATGTTCCTTTTATGACATTTTCTGTGTTTTAGACTTTATATGGGCTGCGTCCCAAGACTTTTATTCATGTTATTCATAGATGGTTTGAGACAAAGGTTTTAGTAAAGACTTCCGCTTTTATGAAATGTTTTGATTTAATGTTTTAAAGAAATTTTTTAATTTTCCCCTACTTTTCTAGGATCGTATGTTACGATGACGCTAAGGGCTTCTATTATGCCCTTTTGGGGTCGAGTACGCCGTGTTACATTTGGGGGGTACCCCTGGGTCGTGACACTAAGTATCACATTTAGGCTACCAACAACATACATATCTTACTTCTTCCTCATCCATAACCAACATACATAAGTAAGGAGTCATTCATGTTCATAGCTTGTAACAAGTAAAGTCAACCTTAATATTCATACGTACCTTTAATACATAATCCATAAGTCATCATAACATAAGAAAACCTCACCATAACCCCTCTTAAAGCCTACTTGTGCAATGAATAAGTGTAGTCCCATACTCCCACTCGTACTAAGTAGTCCCTCTTAAGAAGTCATAATTAAAGCCCATGTTCTTATCATAGTTCATATTCATATCATATAGGGAAGTTTAGCCTTAACCGACATAGATCATGTGAGCTATATGGAATTTGGTGTTCTACCCCCACACCGAAAAGAGGTGTCCTACTTGTATGAGGTAGAACTTTCATAATAGCTTTTAGATGGATCCACTAGCTAAAGAACTATTTGGGCACATAGTTATGGGATATAGGGATTGCTACTACAAACCCGGACTACTAACGTAAAAGGTTTCCATCCCATGAGACAACATACATTGGGAAGCCGGACTTGCTAAACGTTAAAGCCTCCATCTCATTTTCATATCCACTTGGTGTGAAGCATAATTCCCTTTAATGATCATATTAAGTCTTTACTTAAGTTCATATTCATAAGATAATGTACTAGGCACTCAACCAACATACATCATAATAGCTCATAGATTCATTAGGTGAATATCCTTTCAACCTTAGAATCACAAACATGTGAGTAAACCTTTCACATAACATTCATAGTGTTTCATGAGAAAATCTTTTCAATCAACACAATTACCTTATCATAGCATACATACAGACTTCATGCATAATCAATGTAAGAGTATAGGGAAGAAGGATCTTTCATCAATATTACAATTACACAATAGTTATAGGATCATCACTATCTAAGTTAATCATGAGTTCATTTATAATCTTCATCAACATATACAAACCCTAATTATTAGCCTTGAAAGTCTAGGAATCAAGATCAACCCTAACTTCTAGAATTACAACACTAGATAGGGCAATTTCATGATTCAACAACTTAATAAACATAAACATAATCAATTGTCAAGCTCCCATGACCAATCAAGCCATACATAGTTCACAATTTAGGATGAAGGGGAAATCATGGGTCCAAGAGAGATTTTCATCATAAAACATCAATACTCCAACATTCCAATCATAAATCATCATAATAAACCAAAATAAACCATAATTAAACAATGGAAAACGTTTTGGAAGAAGACCCATGTAAGAGATTGAAAACCCTAGGTTTGGGGAATTTGGAATCTTGAAAACATAATTTGAAGGGGCTCCTTAGGTGATAGCTACCCAAGTATGAAAAGAATCCATACCTCAATTAAGAATCTCCAAGAAATTTGGGGAAGAACCTTTGGAATTCACATCCCTAGTTTCAATGACTCCTTTCTTCTTTCTTGAACTTAGAGAGAGAAATATTGAGAGAAAGATGATGTTCTTGGGTTTCTTCTTTTATTAAGTGGGAGTAACTAAAGTGGAAGGATGATTGTAAAAGGTATATATACTTGTTAGGAAAAGAGTGGGAAAGTGTTGGTTCAAGTTTTAGAGGGATTACTTAAAGACCCAAGCTTAAGCTTTAAAAATTACCTAAGGCACGCTAGAGCTCGCACTTTTGCACTCCTTGGCACGCCAAGGGCACTATGTGACACGCCTAATGGACCCTTGGCTAGCCTAAAATTACAGAATGCTCCATAATGGAGTAACTCCTTTGGGCAATAGGGAAGCCTCTTAGGCGACTCGACAAGGGGGTTGGTGAGCCCTGACCTAGCTCACCCAATTTTCTAGTGGCTAGGTCAAGGGGAGGCTGCCCACTAGGCGAGGAGAGCCCTCTTGGCTAATCGCCAAAGCTCATGGGCGATACTACTGCCCATCTTTGAATGGACCAAAATCATATATTGTTTTCCTTCATTTTTCTTAGGTAGTTTAGGTCCTTACCTTCATCCTAGATGGTTACCTCCTTCATTTTAGCTCTAGTCAAGTCTAAACATCTCTGGAAGGTTACACATTTCTCACATTTAGCTCTAGGTTAACCTACCATTTTTTCGGGGCGTTACATTATCTCCCCCTTGGGAACAGTCGTCCTCGACTGATGATTTAGACACCTTACGGAATTAAAGACTCAAGACTAGCAGCCCTTAATGCATGCAACATAACAAATATGCACAATTTATAGGAGGAAACCTCAACTCCATCTCAAGACATAATCAATGCAATACAAGGAAGTAGGTACTACATCTACAACCCATGATGCACAAAACTCATCAATTAACACAAACATGGGAGTAACTACCTTCTCCAACTCAAAGCAAGCTCAACACAACAATATGGAGCCAACATGTCAGTTAATGAAAATCATAACTAAGCATGTTCATCAATCACCTCATGAAGTCAAATATGCAATCATCATACTAAAATGCAAATCAACATGGGGAACATATAGATCATGAAAACTCAATTTATGTTAAATTATGAATTCTCACAAGAACATGCATATCATATGGAAATTATAAAGAACACTTATAGCACAAATGACTTCCAAAACACCAAACACAAGAAAAACTACTTACCTTAAGTTTGGATGGGAGTAAAAGGAAACATATAAGGATAGTGGGACCTCATATCAGCCTCGGCCTCCCATGTAACACCCTCAACTAAGTGATTCATCCATAAAACCTTAATAGAAGCTACCTCTTTGTTTCTTAACCTCTTAACTTGCCGGTCTAGAATTTCTACCAGAATCTCTTCATAAGAAGACTCTCATCAACTCTCAAGAAAGGAATGATGGATACCGGATCACCAATGCACTTCTTAATCATAGAAACATGATATACTGGGTGAAGCGGAGTAAACTCCTTCGGCAAGTCTAACTCATAAGCACCTTTCCTAATATGCTCTAAGATTTGATATGGGCCCACATACCGGGGACTAAGCTTTCCCTTTTTACCAAACCTCATCACACCTTTCATAGGTGATATTTTCAAGTAGACCCAATCACCAATCTCAAATTATAGATCCCTCCATCTAACATCAGCATAAGATTTTTGCCAACTTTCCATCTTCAACCTTTCTCTAATGAGTCAAACTTTTTCAATGGCCTCATAAACTAGTTCGGGACCAATTAGAGCAAATTCACCTACTTCAAACCAACCAACCAGAGATCTACACCTCCTAACATAAAGGGCTTCAAACAGAGCCATGGCAATGCTTGAGTGGTAACTATTGTTGTAGGCAAACTCAATCAATGGGAGATGGTCATCCCAACTATGCTTGAAATCTATCACACATGCACTCAACATGTCCTCTAAAGTTTGAATGGTGCAATTCGCTTGACCATCCATTTGAGGGTGGAAAGCGGTACTAAGTTTAACATTGGTACCAAGTCTTATTTGGAATTCCTTCCAAAAATGTGAAGTAAATTGAGTACCCCGATCCGAAATGATAGAAGAGGGGACCCCATGAAACTTCACTATCTCATTGATGTACAACTTGGCATAGTGTTCCACCGAAAATGAAGTATTGATAGGAATAAAGTGGGCGGACTTTGTCATTCTATCAAAATTGACCCAAATATTATAATGTTGCCTTCGAGTATGAGGCAACCCCAAAATAAAATCCATATTCACATCCTCCCACTTCTAAGTGGGAATATCTATATCTTGGGACAACCCTCCGGGCCTTTGATGCTCTGCTTTAATTTGTTGGCAATTCAGACACTTGGCTACAAAACCCGCTATATCCTTTTTCATACCATTCCTCCAATAGGCTTCCCATATATAACCGTACATCATGGTGGCTCTTGGATGACTAGAATATCGGAACCATGAGCCTCTTCTAAAATTTTCTCTCTTAAGCCATCAACATCCGGAACACATAATCTACCTTGGTACCTAAGCACCCTATCTCCCCCTGGAGAGAAAGCCTTAACGACCTTATTGAGAACCGATTCTTTCAACTCCATTAGTATGGGATCAAGGTGTTATTTAGATTTCACATCAACCACAAAGGACGATTCGGAACTATGATGGACCATAACTCCACCCTTGGTGGAATCTACTAGTTGGACACCTAACCGGGTCAACCTATACACATCACGAACCAATTCTTTCTTCTCATTTTCTACATGAGCCACACTACCCATGGACAACCGACTTAGGGCATCCACAACTACATTAGCTTTGCCGGGGTGATAAAGGACACTCATGCCATAATCCTTCAAAAGTTCTAACCACCTTCTTTGTCGGAGATTCAAGTCTTTTTGTCTAAACACATATTGAAGACTCTTGTGGTTGGTGAAGACATTTACATGGACCCCATATAAGTAATGTCTCCATATTTTCAAAGCAAACACAACCGCCGCTAATTCGAGATCATAAGTCGGATAATTCTTTTCATGTACTTTGAGTTGTCTTGAAGCATAGGCAATCGCTTTACCATGTTGCATAAGGACACATCCCAAATCCACTCGAGAAGTATCAGAATATACTACAAACCCATCGGTACCCTCCGGTAAGGTCAACACCGGAGTGGAGGTAAGTCTATCTTTCAATTCTTAGAAGCTTTTCTTACAAGCCTCTGACCATACAAACTTAGCTTTTTTTTGAGTTATTGCCATCAATGGAGAAGCAATGGAGGAAAAATCCTCAACAAACCTCCTATAATAACTGGCCAAACTCAAGAAGCTTCTAATGTCGGTAGGATATAGAGGTCTAGGCCAACTCTTGACCGCATCCGTCTTCTTAGGATCTACCTCAATACCCATACCCGACACAATATGACCAAGGAAGGCAACCGATCTTAGCCAAAACTCACACTTGCTAAACTTTGCATACAATTGGTGGTCTTTAAGGACCTGCAATACATTCCTCAAATGATCCATATGTTCACCCTCACTTCTCGAATAGATTAAAATATCGTGAATAAAAATTATTACAAATGAATCAAGATATTGCCTAAATACCCTATTGTTTAGGTCCATGAATGCCACCGGGGAATTTGTTAACCCAAAAGACATAACCACAAATTCGTAGTGACTGTACCGGGTCCTAAAGGCAGTCTTAGGAATGTCACATGCTCTTACCCTTAGTTGATGGTAACCCGAACGAAGATCTATTTCGGAGAAAAAGTTAGTCCCTTGGAGTTGATCAAACAAATCATCAATCCTAGGAAGAGGATACTTATTCTTTATAGTGACCTTGTTCAACTATCGGTAATCAATACACATCCTAAGGGACCCATCTTTCTTCTTCACAAACAATACCATAGCACCCCATGGAGATACCCTTGGTTGAATAAATCCCTTGTCTAACAAGTCCTTGAGTTGCTGCTTCAACTCTTTCAATTAGGACGGAACCATTCTATAGACAGGGATAGATATGGGTTGTGTATCTGGCAAAAGATCAATGCCAAAGTCTATTTCCTGTTCGGGAGGAATGCCAGGAAAGTCATTGGGAAAGACTTCCGGAAACTCACTCACCACGGGGACCGACTCTAAAGAAGTGACCTTGGACTAAACATACATAACCCTAACAATATGACACATGCACCCCTTGGAGTTCATTTTTCTAGCTTTTAGACATGAAACAAATTGACCACTAGGAATAGAATTCCCCCCTTTCCACTCTAAAATTGGCTCTTTTAGAAACTAAAATTTGACCACACGGGCCCTACAATCTATTGAAGCATAACATGCATGCAACCAATCCATGCCCAAAATTACATCAAAATCAAGGATGTCTAATTCTACCAAATCAACCAAAGTGACTTTATGAGACAAAGAAATAGGACAACTCCTATAGACTCTTTTTGCCACTATCGAGTCACCAACCGGGGTAGACACCAAAAAAGGTTCTAGTAACTCTTCGGGGAGCACTTCAAATTTCATAGCCACAGAAGGTGTAACAAATGACAAGGTGGAACCGAGGTCTAATAATGAATAAACATCAATTGAAAACACTTGCAGCATACCCAAAAGAACATCCAGGGAGTTCTCTTGATCACCTCTGGATGGAAGAGCATAGAAGCAGTTCTTCTAGGGAGCATTGGAATTTGAGCCACTAGGAGGGATTTGCTCTCCCTCTCCCCCTTGAACCTTTATCATGGGACAATCTCTCTTCATATGACTGCTCTTCCCACAACTAAAGCAACCATCCGTGCCAACTAAGCACTTGACATCATGCTTCATGCTGCACTTTGCACAACTAGGTCTTTCAACATAAGAGCTACCACTGTTACCTCCTTGTGGCTTAGGGTTAGACACCCTATCTTTGTTGACCCTTGGAGTGCTAGAGGAGCCTTGGTTGGAAAACCTCTTCTTGAACCTTAGTTTACCTTGAACCTCAAATTTACCGTTGGAAGAATTCCCATCATCGGTCCTTGACCTCTTCACTTCTCTATTCACTTGTTTGAGCTTTTGTTCCTCAATTGTTCGGCATGAACCATAAGACATGAAATATTCATACATGGGATGAGCATTGCCAAACGATATTCATTTACTACCAAGTGGGATATGTCGATAGTATATTTGTTCATCTTGGCCCTAGCGTCCGCCACTAAGGTTGGAGCATATTTAGACAATTGGGTGAACATAAGGCTATACTCCTTCACACTCATACCTCCTTGGCGAAGGTTGATGAATTTTTGCATCTTTCTCTCCCTCAACTCTAGGGGGAAAAACCTATCAAAGAAGGCTGACTTGAACAGTCCCCAATCTACTGAGCCCGCTCTCATAAGTATCTCATCCATCCATTGCTCATACCATACTTGAGCTACATCCTTCAATTGGTAGGTGGCTAGCTCCACTTTCTCTTGAGATGACACCCTTATAGCATCAACCACCTTCAACAGTTCTTCTATAAAGCCTTGTGGATCCTCCTCCAGTTTGGATCCATAGAATGTAGGGGGATTCATTCTAGTGAAATCCCTAATTTTTTAAGTGGTTGTACTTGCATTGGGGTTCACATGATCTCTAGCATCCCTAGTGACTTGAGTCGTTATAGCATGATTCAATGTTTGGAGAGCCGACCTTATTTTCACATTGGTCATAACCCCCTCATCATTAGGAGCTTAAGGACATTGGGAGGAACTCCCTCATCCACAATCTCCTCTTCCATCCTTCTTGCGGCCGCTCTTCTTGTAGTCATATCCTATATGCATAAGAAAAGGGTTAGGAAAAGGACTTCATAGAGTTAAAACTCTTAAGGCACGACTAAAGAGTAATCAAGTAGGTGAAAGTTCCTAAGCATCTTATAGCCTCTCATTCATAAGTGTGGTGCTTCACACTTATGAACAAGACTACTAGACGTGGTTGATGAGATATCATCCTAGAATCATTCTATAACCTTGTGCTCTATTTACCAAGTTTGTCACGACCCGGGGTTACCCCTTAGGAGTAACACGGCGTACTTGACCCCGAAGGGGTCTCATACAATCCCTTAGCATAAATCATAAAGACATAGAATAATTGCGGAAAACTTAAAACTTTTACAATCAAAGTCAACTTCTTTTTCATAAACAAAAATAATAATCTACCCTTGTCTCAATCACCATCTAGTACAATAAAGAGTACAAATAAGGTCAAAATTCCTTTACAAGAATAGAGTCTCAAAATAGCAAAGTACAATAAAACTAGAAATGAGTAATCTGTCCTTGAACTTGAGGACTCACGAAGCTTACGAAATAGTCAACCCAAGCTTCACTTGAAGGGAGAAGTGTGTATCAACGACCGAAACCTAAACTCATAGAATGTAGAATATATGGGTTAGCATAAATAATGTACTAAGTATGGAAACCATGCACAAAATCCTTAAAACATGCATAAAAGGGACATTTAGTTGAAATCATGCCTTTATCAAATTTAAAAGCCATAATGCATATTTATGAGGAAACACAAGCCAAACCAACATATAAGCAACCCAAAGCCATACTAGTGCAATGCAAGGGTAAGATACCATAACCTTAACAAATTCTAAGTATCACATTTAGGCTACCAACAACATACATATGTTACGTTTGCCTCATCCATAACCAACATACATAAGTAAGGAGTCATTCATGTTCATAGTTTGTAACAAGTAAAGTCAACCTTAACATTCAAACATACCTTTCATCATAATCCATAAATTATCATAACATAAAAGAACCTCACCATAACCCCTCTTAAAGCCTACTTGTGCAATGCATAAGTGAAGTCCCATACCCCCACTCATACTAAGTAGTACCTCTTCAGAAGTCATAATTAAAGCCCATGTTCTTATCATAGTTCATATTAATAACATATAGGGAAGTTTAGCCTTAACCAACATAGACCATGTGAGTTACGTAGAATCTGGTGTTCTACCCCCACACCAAAAAAAGGTGTCCTACTTGCCTAATGTAGAACTTTCATAATAGCTTTTAGGTGGATCTACTAGCTGAAGACCTATGTGGGCACATTGTTATGGGATATGGGGATTGCTACTAAAAACCTGAACTACTAACGTAAAAGGTGTCCATCCCATGAGACAACATACATTGGTAAGCTGGACTTGCTAAATGTAAAAGCCTCCATCTCATTTTCATATCCTCTTGGTGCTAAGCATAATTCCCTTTAATGATAATATTAAGTCTTTACATAAGTTCATATTCATAAGAGAATGCACTAGGCACTCAACATGCATACATCGTAATAGCTCATAGATTCAGTAGGTGATAATGTATTTTCAACCTTAGGATCATTAACATGTGAGTAAACCTTTCATATAACATTCATAGTGTTTTAAGAGAATAGCCTTTCAATTAACACATTAAGCTTATCATAACATACGTACATACTTCATGCATAATCAATGTAAGGGTATAGGGAAGAAGGATCTTGTATCAATACGACAATTACACAATAGTCATAGGATCATCACTATCAAAGTGAATCATGAGTTCATGTACAATCTTCATCAACATATACATACCATACTTATTGCCCCTACAAGGCTAGGAATCAAGATCAACCCTAACTTCTAGAATTACAACACTAGATAGGGGAATTTCATGATTCAACAACTTAATAAACATGAACATAATCTATTGTCAAGCTCCCATGATCAATCAAGCCATACATAGTTCACAATTTAGGAAAAAGGGGAAATCATGGGTCCAAGAGAGATTTTCATCATAAAACATCAATACTCCAACATTCCAATCATAAATCATCATAATCAACCAAAATAAACCATAATTAGGCAATGGATAATGTTTTGGAAGAAGACCCATGTTAGAGATTGAAAACCCTAGGTTTGGGGGATTTGGAATCTTGAAAACATAATTTGAAGAGGCTCCTTGGGTGATTACTACCCAAGGCTGAAAATCATCCAAACCTCAATTAAGAATCTCCAAGAAATTTGGGGAAGAACCTTTGGAATTCACCACCTTAGCTTCAATGGCTCCTTTCTTCTTCCTTTAGCTTAGCGAGAGAAATATTGAGATAAAATGATGGTCTTGGGTTTCTTCTTTTATTAAGTGGGAGTAACTAAACTAGAAGGATTTTGACTTTAAAAGGTATATATACTTGTTAGGAAAAGAGTGGGAAAGTGTTGGTTCATGTTTTAGAGGGATTACTTAAAGACCCAAGCTTAACCTTTAAAAATTGCCTAAGGCACGCTGGAGCTCGCCCTTTGGCATTCCTTGGCTCTGGAAGGGCAGTAGGCAACACACCTTGTAACGACCCGTAAAATGAATAAGTAGAACTAGAGCCTAACGATGTTTGTCTTGGAATTTATGTAAGGTTTGAGGGTGTAAAGTATTGTCCCGAGCTTAGGTTGAGGGGTTTAGGGGTTAAATGTCAAGGTACGACTACCAAAGGACCACCCTAAGTGTCCTTGAGGGGGACCCTAAACCCTAACCGCCAATACCCCAAGGAAAACCAAAACATCCCAAAATTTAGTCAACCACGGATGGGAGCTATGCCCCGTAGGTCCATCCACGCTCCGTGGGTCAAGGTACCATATGGTGAGTTTCAGCCACGAACCACGCCTCAACAGCACGGTCCGAGACACAATCCATGCTCCATGGATGGAGGTTTCGTGGTTTGCACCTGTGTGCTGTCCAAAACTCGGCCAAGTGAGGGGTGGTTTGGTAAATTCCCCCTTTGGTTAGTTGAGTTATTGTACAGCTTTTATTGGTTAATTAAGATATTTTACGGGTTTTAAAAGTATTAAAACACCTTTTCAAAGTCATTCTTCAAAATTACTCAAATTAGAAATCCACCTCTCTAAAAGTTCTCTCTCTAGAAACCTCCATTGGAGGTGAAGGATTCAAGCTTCCAAGGTCAAGACTTCTAGTTTTTCAAGGTATTTTGATGGAGTTCTTCCATAAAAGGTATGGTGGTCATCATTATTGGCTTATTTTCTTTCAAGGAACCAATCTGAAAAGTGATTTCAAATCTCCAATGTTTTCTCTAAAACCCTAGTTTTCAATCTTGGCATGGGTTCAATTCTAAACTATTTTCAGAGGAATTATGGAAATAAATTATGAATGAATTGTGGATTTAAAGATTAATTAAGATGATTTCTTCCTAGAACCCATGTTTTTCCCCCAAATTCCTAAGTTGTGATTTGTGATTGGGATTTGATTGATTATGAAGTCTGTGGGTTGTTTATGGGTATATAGATATAGAATGTTGAAATTATGTTATTTCTCTTTCCAAATTGTATTAATATAAGGTGTGTGGGTGAATGTGATCAATGACCCTTGAAGGGAAAGTTATGATCAAATTACATATTGAAGTAGAATTGTGCTTGATCTATTGAACCACTTGAAAGGTGGAGGTGTTTACTTACTATGTATATTGTTGTATTGAATTGATGGATATCTTCCTTGTACATCAATATATGAAGGATATATGTATGATCATAATGTAAAGTATATGTGTGTGATTTCAATGAATGTATAATGATCATGTTTAGAATGTAATGATGTTGTGATTGAAAACATATTCCAAATTAACAGTCATGAGCGATGATAATGGAATGTGAAGAGTTTTATTCTATGCATTGTATATCTTGAATTGGTAGGCTTATGCATCATTTTCTTGTATAAATGGAAGTAATGTGATTGTGATATCTGAATTGGTAGGCTTAGGCATCCTTTCTTGTATAATGAATGTATCTTGACTTAATATCTTAATGTCTTGAATTGATAGACCTAATGTTGGTAGCCTTTCATGAATAAATGAATGAGTGAATGGAAAAGCATTCTAGGGTATACCTGGGATAGGTTGATCTAATGGTGGTTTCCTTTCATGAGGAGTCTAGGAACTAATGTAATGTTAAAACCTTAAAGCGGCAGACGTAATGTTGGTGGCCCTTTCATGTGTGAAATAATGAACCTTGTATCGGTAGACATAATGTTGGGGGCCCTTCTTGGAAAGTCAATGAGGTATCCTTAAGTCGGTAGGGCCACCAACATTAGGCCTTCCGACCCAAAGTACAATAATGTTGTTGAAAATAAAATACTCTACGGGAATGGAGGCTAAGCACCGAGAGGATATGGTTAGATGGAAGTTCTCCCTACGTTAGGCTGGATTTTAATGTACATCTTTCATATCCCATAACTATGTGACCGCGTATGATATTAGCTAGTGGATTCCATCCAAGCTAAAATGTTACTAGTTCTACCTTAGGCAAGCAGAACACCTTTTAACGGTGTGGGGTCATACGACACCGGATTCCATGATTTAGCTCTCAGGGTCTATGTCGGTTAATGCCTATTCCCATCATGTGAGATGTGCATTATGGTTTCTTGATGAGTTCTATGAAGTGTGGGTGGTAGTATGGGATGCCATCCATCTATTGCACGAGTAGGCTTTGAGAGGGTCATAATGAGTTCTCTAAGTCTTAATGGCTAATGTATGAATGTGATTTTATGATGAAGTTAATGAGAATGAGGATCTAGTGTCTAATGAATGAAGGTTCTCTAAATGAAGCTAATGAAAAATATTTACTTATATGCTTAAATGTAATGATGCTTGTTATACTTGGATTGTATTATGAGTTACTTCCTTGTCATGATGTATTGAGTATGAATGTGCCTTGTCTATGGTGGCTTCAAAGGCATACTTAGTGTGAGTAGTAGTATGGGATGCTACTCATACATTGCACAAGTATGACTTAGGGTTGCTTTAGATGATGGTCCTTATGTGATGATCCGACTTAGGTAATATTTATGTCTCTTATGTATTAGTATTGTATGAAGATTGAAAGGTTGAATGGTAAGTTCATTTTTAAGGGCTTTAATGTCGTACCTTGGTGTGGATGGTGGTGTGGGATGCTATCCATACATTGCACAAGGTATAGCATGAGGGTTACTTGAAGTGAAGGCTTAATGTGAAGGTAATGATTGATATGATGATTATGTCTTGAATGTGAGAAATGACTTGTATGTTGGGTGTGTTTGAATATTATGCTTCTTATGTTTATGTTCATGAAGTTTTATCAAAATGACATACAAGTATGACTTTCAAATAAAATATCCGTTCTAAGCATGGTTTTTGCATGGCTTCCATACTTAGTACTTAATTGTGCTAACCCATATTTCTCTTTTTTACCAAAGTGTAGGGTTGGGAGATATTGATGTTCTATACTTCAAGTATAGGTTTCTAAGGAGCTTGGAGATGAAGACTTTGTGAGTCCTCATAGTTTTCAAGGACAAACCCCATTATGTTCCCTTTATATCTTTTAGTTTATGTTAACGCTTTTGCATGGGCTAAGTCCCAATTTTGTATCTAAAGTATTAGATGGTTTGAGACAAAGTCTAGAAAGTCTTCCGCTTGCTTTTTATTGATAAATGTCTTTGATTGTAAAGGAAAGTTTTAATCCCTCTCTATTTTCTTATGTTCTAATGTTCAAGAATTCTATGAGGCTTGTATAAGACCCCTTCGGGGTCGAGTATGCCGTGTCACATCTAGAGGGTAGCCTTTGGTAGTGACAAACATGGTATCAGAGCATAAGATTTTGGAATGGTCTTAGGATGTCTCAAATCACATCTAGTATAGTCTAGTTCATAATGCAAAGCGTGCCATATTATTATTAAGAGGCTATTGGGTGTTAAGAAAGTCTCACGTCTTCATTCTTCAAGTCGTGCCATAGAGTTTAACTCTATAATGTCTCTCTCTTATTCCTTATCCGATGGTCTTTAGGGTATGACCACTTGAAAGGGGTATGTTAGAAAGTTTGAGGGAGGAAGGTTGGTTGTGATGCCAATTATGGCTATGTGACTTGATAGATTGGGATGATAAATTGTGGTGTTCACTTTAGTATGAATGGGTTGCTTTATGGTTATGTGTGTTGTTGGTAGAATCTGACTTAGTCAAGATGAGTTTTGAGGTATGTTAAAAGAGTTGATGAATGTGGTGTTTTAGAATCATCTTGTGTGATGACGGTAGAGGTTTAGTGACGACTTGCTCCGACCTTAGAATTGAAAGAAGTGATGTTGTAAATAGTTTGTATAGGCTTACTCCCAAGTGGGGGATAATGTGCTTAGATAATAAGGTCATTGAGTGTCCTTATTGTTCATGAGTTAGGCTTGGTTGATGTTCTCACCTTAAGAGGTGTAGTGAGTTTGAGGAGTGTAGACCCGGTGTGGTAGACTCATATGAGACCTTGAGTGGTGTTAGTAAGGTTGTTTGTGAGCAAGAGTTTTTTAAGGAGGACCTTCCTAGTTTAAAAGCACCGGTATGTTGATGGTTTCTTGTAAGTTGTGAATGTCTTGTTAAGGTTTCGTTGTTGGGTTCAAGATAAGCCTTAGTTGGGTTTACTCCTAAGTGGGGGGGGGGATAGTATGTTGAATAGTAAGGTTTTAGAGAGTTTTAATAGCCTTATCTCTTTCTTTCTATGCCTATTCAAGCATAAGACAAAGAGTTCCTTTTTGGCTTGTTACATGTTTTGGAGTCATGTGTGATTATGTGTTCCCATGGTCTCCTTATGTTATGCATGTTCTTGATGAGTTTATGTTTGAATGAGAAAATGAGTTTTCATGAATTAAGTTCCTCTAGTAGATATGTATTTAGTATGAGTTGCTATATGCTTCATGAGGATAAAGGTTGAACATGTCTAAATGTGCTTTTATAAAGAAATTGCATAATGTGCTTAATGATGTTATGATGAGCATGATAAGCGTTGGAGAAGGTAATTCCTCCAATGTAATGAGAAATGTTGAAGTTATGATGCATAATGAATTTGTAGATGTAGTTCCTACTTTCTTGTGTTGCAATGAGCTTATTGATGTGGAGTTGATGCTTCCTCCTAGTTTTGTGCATTGCTTATGATGTTGCATGCATGATGGGGTGCTAGTCTTGAGTCGTTAACCCCCTTAATGTGTTTAAAGTGTCATTTGAGGACGAATGCTCCTAAGTGGGGGATAATGTAACGACCTGTGAAGCAAATAAGTGAAACTAGAGCCTAACGATGTTTGTCTTGGAGTTGATGTAAGGTTTGAGGGTGTAAAGTGTTGTCCTGAGCTTAGATTAAGGGGTTTAGGGGTTAAACGTCAAGGTACGACCACCAAGGACCACCAGGGTGGTCAAGTCCTTGAGGAGGACCCTAAAGCCTAACCCCCAAGACCCTAAGGAAAACCAAAGCTGCCCAAAATTTGGTGAACCACGAATGGGACCTACGCCCCGTAGGTCCATCCACACCCCATGGATGGCCTCTGTGGGTCAAGGTCCCATTTGGTGAGTTGCAGCAACGAATGGTAAATTCACTTTTTGGGTCTTTAATGTGGTACCTTAGTCTGGATTGTGTTATGGGACGCTATACATATATTGCACAACGTATAGCATGAGGGTTACTTGAAGTGAAGGCTTTATGTGAAGGTAATGGTTTATATGATGATTATGTCCTGAATGTGTGAAATGACTTGTATGTTTGTTGTGTTTGAATATTATGCTTCTTATGTTTGTGTTCATGAAGTTTTATCAAAATGGCAAACAAGCATGACTTTCAAATAAAATGTCCATTTTAAGCATGGTTTTTGCATGGCTTCCATAGTTAGTACTTAATTGTGCTAACCCATATTTCTTCTTTTGACCAAAGTGTAGGGTTGGGAGATATTGATGTTCTATACTTGAAGGATAGGTTTCTAAGGAGCTTGGAGCTGAAGACTTGGTGAGTCCTCACAGTTTTCAAGGACAACCCACTATGCTCCATTTATGTCTTTTAGTAAATGTTAAACCTTTTGTATGGGCTAAGTCCCAATGTTGTATTTAAAGTATTAGATGGTTTTAGACAAAATCTAGAAAGTCTTCCTCTTTCTTTTTAATGAATAATGTTTTCGATTATAAAGGAAAGTTTTAATTCCTCTCTATTTTCCTATGTTCGAATGTTCAAGAATGCTATGAGACTTATATGAGACCCCTTTGGGGTCGAGTACACTATGTCACGTCTAGGGGGTAGCCTTAGGTCGTGACACGCCTAATGGACCCTTGGCTCGCCTAAAGTTACATAATACTCCATAATGGAGTCATTCCATTGGGCGATAGGGCAGGGTCTTAGGCGACTCGCCAGGTGGGTTGGTGAGCCCCTACCTAGCTCGCCTAATTTTCCAATGGCTAGGTCAAGGGAAGGCTGCCCAGTAGGCGAGGAGGGCCCTCTTGGCTAATTACCAAAGCTCATGGGCGATACTAATGCTCATCGCTGAATGAATCAAAAGTATATATTTTTTTCTTTCACTTTTCTTAAGTAGTTTAGGTCCTTACCTTCATCCTAGATGTTTACCTCCTTCATTTTAGCTCTAGTCAAGTCTAAACATCTCTGAAAGGTTGCACAATCTTCACATTTTGCTCTAGGTTAACCTACCGTTTTTTTGGGGCGTTACAGAAGTCCACTAACTTCACTTCACTACTGGAGGCAGTTTATGATGTGGATGTACGACTACTTCTGAGATTCCTCCTGCCACCACCGGAGACGTACAAATGGATGACATAGCAGCTGATGAGTCGGAGGTAGAGGCTGACGAGGAGCAGATAGAGCTGTCGGATGAGACCATCTATGGAGACCTTCTATGGAGACTTGCCTGACCTTGAGGAGACGGTTATACAGTCAGTGATTTAGATATCGTTGACAGAGACATCCATGACAAGTCCTAGTGGATCGAGTGCTGCTGATGTGATTCTGAACACTGATGTCCAAGATCAGAGTGTTGCACCGGGCACTGATGCCCCGACAGATGGAGCTAGTGCGTAGATAAGACTTTTCTTTACCTCCCTCTCTGTCACTTTTATGGATTTTTAGTACGTTTATTGCATTTGAGGACAAATTGCTTTTTATTTGTGATGGGGTGAGGTCTTTCGACACCTACCTCTTGTGATTATTATTTTTGTATATATTGGGTTTTGTGCTGTAAATTGTGTTTTGATACTGTATTATGGATGTTTGAGCTTGTGGCTCCTTGTTTTAATTGCAAATGGTTTTTGGACCCTTTTGAAAATTTTTGCCACCTCTTGTGTGTTTAATTGTGGTTGTTCTTATACAAAGTTGAGTATGGGTTATGATCAATACTGATGACTTGAATGGTGCTCTAAATTGAACAAAAATGAATGTGTGGCTACGATAAGGCAAAGTGAAGTTGCATAAATAATATGTGAACTTTTTGCATCTCATTGTGACTAGTCGGGTATCGAATGAGTCTCTTATGATGAACATTGCACACTAGCGAAAGTGTAGAGTCTTCTTTGATATTTGTGTTAATGCCTTGTGTGATGAGCTTACCGTGACCCATGTGTGATGACACCTAGAATTTTCCCCGTTTGTCCGATTGAGTAAGTGATGTAAGATCTTGAAATGATCTTAGGCAACAATTTGAAGAGTGAAACAATTTGACATTATACCTCTTTTGTGTCCTACCTTGTGAGTGTGTGAACTTTGCTTGGACACCTTTTGAGCCTTATCCTTTTCTTGGAAGAAGTTTGATGCAATTGTAACCCCTCTTTATCCCTTCACCCATAATCTTCATGAAGTAGGGTTTTTTTGAATAGCCAACTTAGGCCAAAAGCCTAAGTTGGGGGTGTGGTGAAAAAAGGAGGTAAATCAAGAAGTGCAAAGAAGTCCCCCTTGATCCATGGTTTTGAGAAAGATGGAACCCCCTCCATACAAAAAAAGAGAGAAAAGAAAAGAAAAATGAAAAAGAAAAAGAACAAAAAAGTTGTAAAATAAAGTAGTGAAAGTTGCAAAAGAAATGGAGTATCCGGTATTCCATGAGAAGTGAATAGCGGGGTAAATTTTGAGCATGAATGAGAATGTTGAAGAAAAGGAAAGAAAGTGATGTTCATACCACATTTGATAAGGATAGCAACCACTAAGCATAAATGACCATACCTTTACACTTAGCCCTGTAACAAGACTTGTAAAGACCTCTCTGATCTTGAGTGAGCTAAAACGAATGTTGGTTGGACAATAAGGGCAATCCTAAGGGTGAAGTCATGCATCTGTTCATCTTTGTGAGTGTGAGAGTTGTATGTGATTCCAGAGCTTTAAATTGTTGAAGAATAGTGAGTGTATGTGGAATCATTCCTTATGTGAGGGCATTTGACTACCTTTGTTGAGCTTGAACTTGCATTTGAAGCAAGTATTGTGAACTTGACAATCTTTGATAATGGTTAGTCACAACTTGAATCATTGAGTGCACAATTGATCCTTGTATGAGTAAGTTGAGTCTTGTTATGTGCATTCATGATTGAGTCTTATGTAACACTGTTTGAGACATCCTTTTTGAACTGTTGAACTTGAGTTTTCCTTGAGGACAAGCAAAAGTTTAAGTTGGGGGTGTTGATGAGTCCAAGATTTGGACTCATTTAGGGCTTTATTGTATAGATGTGTGTCCTCAAATGATTATTTTGTGCCAATAACTGATGTAAAATCCTTGATTTTCAGGATTATGGATTAAGGAGCAAAGCAAGGACACTAAGTTGCAAAAAGGAACAAAGCGAGCTGAAAGAAGGAAGAAAAGAGAGGCTTGTGATCGCCTAGTCCATTTGGCGAGTCACCGAGTATCCATTTGACCGCCTAAAGTTCTAGTTTGTCAAGCCCTGAAGGAAAGAACCAAGTCAGCGAGAGAAAGGAGCAGTCGGCAGATCGCCGAGTGGTTCCGCTATGCATTGTTAGATTGCCCAAAGTTACAGACCTTGAGGATGCTGAAGGCCAAGGCAAAAAGGCGATGGAATTGACTAAAGGGCGGATGGGCAAGCCCAACTTACTGCGCCGAATGACCCTTCGTGACATATTTTTGGAGACTATAAATAATTTTTTGAACATTTAGTTCAATATCTTTTGAATCATTATTCGTTCAGAATAGTGCCTGTGTTCATAATTTTCTTAGTTTTGAACTGTGAGACAAGTTTTCCTTACTTTGAAGAATGAAAGTTTTTCACTTTTGAGAAATTGGAAGTGGGTCTTTGAGATTCTTCGATTTGGACCTTTGTAAAGACGAAATTAATCTTACCCAGTTGATGGAAACTCAATTTGGTAATGATTTTTATCATTTTATAATGTCTAGCTAAAACCCTTAATTCTTAGGGTGTGATTATGGGGTGATTTAGTTTATGGGTGTTTCTAATTGTTAAATGTTGTTTAGAAGTGAGTTCAATCATTAATTGTGATTTAATTCAAGAATTGTAGTTGCAAATGCAGTTCTACCCTTGTTCTTTTGGCTTACTCGAGAGAGAGGTTTTAAAACCAAGATTATTGATTGATGGTCTATGGGTATTGGGTTGTCATAGGTTCAGCTCGAGAGAGTGAATCTTAAACCCTTTTCCACACATTCAGCTCGAGAGAGTGAATGGACTAAGGCGTAGATCGTTTTAATTTTGCATGCTTGTCGATGTTCTAGAGAAATCGACTTGATTTGGGGTAAATTGTTCGAGAGAAAGTTTACCTCCTCTATAGTCTAGCTTACTTACTAATATCTAGTTATTTTCTAATAGTTGCAATTACCCATTTGTTTATATTAGCCTACAATCGAATCACACCCAAGAACCTGTCTCATTATTGTTATTTCGTATTGTTTGCTGCTGTTGTAATTGATAATTTCAAACCAAAACCCCTTTATTTGACATTCATGTCACCCCATGACTTGAATTATGTTTTATTCGATAATGTGTATTCCAATGACTATTTGACCATGTTCAAACTTTACTATTGAATTTTAAACAAGTACTGCTCCTTGTGGGATTCGACCCCAACTCATTTAGTTGGGTTATATATTGATTAACAATCGTTGACACTTAGAATTGGATGAAATGTCTTTGAAACGTTATTTATCACCGACTTGGTTTCTTCCCTTAGGGTTGGCACACTAGAACTTTAGGCGGTCAAAGTAGCCACTCGGTGACACGCCAAGAGCTCTTGACGATCCTCAAGCTCGCCTTTCTTCACTTCTACAATTTGTTTTGTTCCTTTTTTCCTGTTAGTGTCCTTGCTTGCTCCTCAATTCATATACCTAAAAATCAAGGCATTAACATCAGTTTATAGCACAAATTAGGCATTTGAGGACAGTAAATCTATATAAACAAAGACCCAAATGAGTCCAAATCTCGAACTCGTCAACACCCTTAACTTAAAAACTTCTACTTGTCTTCAAGTAAAACTCAAGATCAGCAGTTCAAAAAAGATGTCTCAAATAGTGCTGCATAGGACTCAACATGAATGCACACAACAAGGTTCAACTTACTCTTGTAATGATCAATTGTGCACCCAAAGATTCAACTTGTGACTTACCATTATCAAAGTTACTCAAGTTCACAATACTTGCTTAAAATGCAAGTTCAAGCTCAACAAAGATGTTCAAATGCCCTCACAACAAAGGTGATTCTAAACTCACACACAATTTCTCAATAATTTAAAATTCTGGAATCACATACAACTCTCACACTCACAAAGATGAACACATGCATGGTTTTACCATATGTTTGCCCTTATTTTCCAATCAACACTCGTTTTAGCTCACCCAAGATCACGAAGGTCTTTTCAAGGCTTGTAACGAGACTTAGTGTAAAGGTATGGTAATTTAGGCTTAGTGGCCTCTACCTTCATAAAGTGTTGCCTGAACATCACTTTCTTCATTTTCTTTAACAGTTCAAGCATGCTCATAATCCACCCCTTTATTCAACTCCATATGAATTATCGGATACCCCTTATCTTTTGCAATTTTCATCACTTTATTTCACAAATTTTTCATTATTTTTCTTTGCTTCTTTTCTCTTTTCTTTTAATTTCTTATATGGAGGGGTTCCATATTTTTCAAAACTATTACCCAAAGGGGGATTTCTCACACTTCTTGATTTTCCTTCTCTTTTAACCACTGACTATTCACACAAACCACACATCATGAAAGTTATGGGTAAATGGATAAAGAGGGATCACAATTGTTCAAGTTTCTTCCAAGAAAAGGATAAGGCTCAAGAGGGTTCAAGCAAGGTTCACATCTCACAAGGTTGGCCATAAAAGAGGAATAATGTCAAATTGTTTCAGTCTTTAAAATTATTGCCTAAGATCATTTCAAGTGCTTGCATCACATAGTCAACCAAACCAACGGGGCAAATTCTATGTGTCATCAGACAATTGTTCAAAGTAAGCTTATCACACAAGGCATTGGTACCAATATCAAACAATACTCTTGTAACGACCCGAGCCTATACCGTGGAAGTTACACGGTGTACTTGACCCCGAAGGGGTCTCGTACAAGCCTCTTAGCATTCATAATATTCGATACATAGAAATAGTACATAATTTAAGAACTTGTCTTTAAACACAAACAATCAAACTTCATTTTAAAACACTTGAAACGCAGCGGAAGTCTATAGTCTCACATGACCATCTAAACAATGTCTTGAAAACTAAAGTAGGGTCATGTCCTTTTACAATAAAAAAGTCTTACAATAGTCTTTTACATGAAAGAAATAGAAACATCAAGTACTTGTCCTCGATCTATGAGGACATACCACTTAGTCTTGTAGAATCTCAAATCCAAGCTTCAACTAGAGAGAAATCAACTCACTTGCCGGAACCTACACTTGTAGTAAAAATAAGAGAAATATGGGTTAGCGCACAAAAATGTACTAAGTAAGATGAGATGCAAAAACATGCTTTAAAAGGGACATTTTGGTTTGAAACCTTGCATTATGCCACTTTAGTTTGAACATTCACCTCAAGTATAATCATCATACAATTCATAATCATCACATTTGAACATTCACCTCAAGTAACCCTAAGCTACACTTGTGCAATATAAGGATAGCATCCCATATTACTATCCCTACTAAGTGCCACTTTTAGGTCACCTTAGATGAACTTAACATTTCATACTTGACTTCAAGCGATACTCATGCATAAGGAACACATTCATTTCATAAGTCATGATAAGGGAAAGTAACTCATAATACAACCAAGTATAGCATCCATCATCACATTAGACTTTTAAGTCAACATTCTTCATTAGCTTTATTAAGAGTACTTTCATTCATAAGTCATTAAGACATTAGAGATCTCACTATGACCCTTTCAAAGCCTACTCGTGCAATGCATGGATACAATCCCATACTACTACCCACACTTATAGAACTTCTAAAGAAACCGTAGTGCACATCTCACATAATGGGAATAGGCATTAACCGACAATGACCATGAGAGCTAATGTCACGACCTGAGTCTACACCCCGGAAGCGACACGACGTACTCGACCCTGAAGGGGTCTTATACAAGCCTCATAGCATAATCATTGCATAAGATACTTAGAAATAGTGCGGAATTTAAAACTTTTCTTTATAAATCCAACAGTCAAAACATTCATTTAAAAGAAAGCAAAAGTCGATCGTCTCACATGGCCATCTAAACAATACTTGAAACAAAATAGGGTCACGACTCTTTACAATCAAAATCTTAACAATAGTCTATTACATCAAAAGAAAGGAACATCTAAACACTTGTCCTCGATCTATGAGGACATACCACTTAGTCTTGGGTAACTCAAGTCCATTCTTCACAAGATAAGTATGACATCCATGCAAAAATAGGAATAAAACAGACATATTTTTTGAAAGTCATGCTTGTATGCCATTTTGATAAAATCTCATGAATATATGCATAAGAGGCATAATATTCAACTACAACCAACATACAAGTCATTTAAACGACATTAGAACATAACCATCATACAAACCTTTACCTTCACATTAAGCCTTCACCTCAAGTAACCCTTAAGCTATACCTTGTGCAATGTATGGAAATCGTCCCATACCACCATCCACACTAACGTACCACCTTAAGGTCACCAAAAGTGAACTTACCATTCAACCTTTCCATCCTTACACCATATTAATATACAAGAGACATAAACATTACATAAATCACATAAACACATAAAGACCACCACCTAAGACAATTCTAAGTCATACTTGTGCAATGTGCAAGTAGCATCCCATACTACTGCTCACACTAAGTACTCCTTTGAAGTAACCATAGGCAAGGCACATTCATATTCATTAAATCATGACAAGGAAGTAACTTATAATACAATCCAAGTATATCATGCATCTTCACATTAATCATATAAGTAAACATTCTTCATTAACTTCATTAAATTAAGAGCACCTTCATTCATTAAACATTTAGCCAACATTCTCATTAACATCATCATAATAGTACATTCATTACACTTAACATTATAAAGGAACACACCGCAACCTCTCTCAAGTCCTACTTGTGCAATCCATAGATGGCGTCCCATACCACCACCCACACTAAGTAGTGCATTCCTAAGAAGCCATAGTTCATTAACATTCTTTGTGGGGGTAAGCCTTAACCGACATAAACAATGTGAGCAATTCATGGAATCCCAGTGTCACCCTCAACGGATAAGGGATTCCAATTTGCCTAAGGTAGGACCATTATTTTTAGCTTAACTGGATCTACTAGCTAGACCTATGTGGGCACATAGTTTAAGGGATAGGGAGATTGCTACTAGATACCCCACCTCAATTAATGTATGGGCATCTATCTCAAGAGATTATTACTAGATACACCATCTCAATCACTTATGAGTATCCATCTCAATCTATATCCACTCGGTTCTTAGCATTATTCCCCACGGAGTATTTAACATTCATTACATTCGTTCATTATGGGATAAGATATTGTTACTAGATACCCCACCTCAACTCATGTGAGGGCATCCAACCCAAACCCAATATTCATTCATTGGAAACCTCATAGATTCAAAGATGAGAATAGCCTTTCACCTAAGAATCCCCTTATTTTGAGAAAGTCATTTCACAACAAGTCATTATCATTCATTAGAGTACAACTGAGAATAGTGTTTCAATTAACCCATCATCATTAATATTATCATAGAAACTTCATTCATTAGTCATTCATGTGTGTGTATGTGAGAATCACTTTTCACATATAGGCTCATCATTCATAGGTGTTAATTGAGAAATAACATTCAATCATAACACATTTACATTCTAAACATTATCATTATACATTCATTGAAATAACACACATATATTTTACATCATGATCATTCATAGATCCTTCATATGTAGAGGTAAAAGGAAGATATCCATCAATTCAATACCATAATATACATAGTAAGCAAACACCTCCACCTTTCAAGTGGATCAATAGATCAAGCACAATTCTACTTCAATATGTAATTTGATCATAACTTGCCCTTCAAAGCTAAGAACCAACATCAATCCATAAATTCAAGATACTACAATATATAATGAAATTGACATGATTCAATCACTTAATTCAATATAATGAACAACAATTCAACATACTTACATAATCAATCAACTCCCATTCACAAATCACAATTTAGGAAATTGGGGGAAAACATGGGTTCTAGGAAGAAATCATCTTAATTCATCTTTAAATCCACAATTCACTAATGAATCAATGTAATAAAGCCTTTGTAAATCAATTAGCATAGAACCCATGCATATATTGAAAATTACGGTTTTAGAGAAACCATTGGATATTTCAAATCACTTTTGAGATTGGCTCCTTGAAAGAAACTAAGCCAAGGATGAAGACCCCCATACTCTTATGGAAGAGTCCCACGAAAATCCCTTGAAAAACTTGAAGATTTGACCTTGGCAGCTTGAAGTCTTCACCTCTAGTGGAGGTTTCTAGAGAGAGTGCTTTTGGAGAAGAGAGGTTTGTAACTTTGGGTGTTTTGAAATAATGAGTCGAAAAATAGAGTCTACTACAATTAATATTCTTAAAACACTTTAATTAACCTAAAATAACCTTCCAAACACTTAACTAAGAAAAGGGTGAATTTACCAATCCACCCTTCACTAGGCCGTGTGTTTTGACAGCACACAGGTGAAAACGACGCCCTAGACTCACGGACTGAGAGTCCACTAATGGACCATCTTGTTGGTCCGTGGTCTGGGGCTGCAGCTTGGTAAAAAAGGATCTTGACCTATAGAGGCCATCCACGGGACGTGGATGGACATATGGGGAGTGGTCCCCTTCCGTAGGTCACCAAACTTTTGGTGACTTTCATGGTTCTTTGGCGTTTTGGGGGTTAGACTAAGGGTCCTCATCAAGGACCCCTAGGTTGGTCCTTGGGGAGTCGTACCTTGACGTTTGATCCCTAAATCCTCAACCAAATCTCGGAACAATATTAAACACCCTAAACCCTCATACCAACTCAAACACACACATGTTAGGCTCTAGTTTCATCTATTTCGTTTTATCGGTTGTTAAATTATCCCCCACTTAGGAACATTCGTCCTCAAATGACACTTAAAACACATTAAGGGAAGAACGTTTCAAGATTAGGAGCCCATCAAGCATGCAACATTATACACAAATGCATAAAATTAGGAGGAACATTAACTCCACATCAAAAGCTCAAAGCAAAAAAAGAAAGTAGGAAATACTTCTACAAACTCATTATGCAACATATTAGCTTCAACATTTCTCATTACATTCGAGGCATTGCCTTCTCCAACTCACATCATGCTCATTATAACATTATTAAGCACATTATGCAACTCTTCAATAAAGCACATTTAGGCATGTTCAGCATTCAACATAATTCATAAAAATTTATTTTTTTATATAAATAAGAATTCAACTAGAAGATGAATAACATAAGGAGACCATGGAAACACATAATCACACATGACTCCAAAACATGAAACAAGCTACAAGGAACTCTTGGTTTCAAGCTTGAATAAGAATAGAAGGAAAGAGATAAGGATTTGGAAACTCTCAACAACCTTACTATTCAACATACTATCCCCCACTTAGGAGAAAACCAAACTAAGGCTAACATGAAAACAACATAAGAACCTCAACAAGACATCCACAACCTTAAGGAACTATCAACATACCGGTGCCTTTAACCTAGGAAGGTCCTCATTAAGCAACTGTTGCTCACAAACAACCTTACCAACTCCACTCAAGGTCTCATTTGAGTTCACCACACCGTGTCTAAATTCCTCATAGTCACTACACCTCACAAGGTGAGATTACCAAGAAGGCCTAATTCATGAACATCAAGGACACTCAAAGGCCTTACCATCTAGGCACATTATCTCCCCACTTGGGAGTAAGCCTATACAAGCTCTTTTAAACTTCACTACTTTCTATTCTAAGGTTGGAGCAAGTCATCACCAAACCTTCACACTCATCACACAAGATGATTCTAAACAAGGTGTATTATACTTATATCCTCTTAAAAAGGAGTCTACTCACTCATGCCATCAAGACATTTCTAAGGCACCTCATTCATCAACTCTTTCAACATCCTCAAAACTCATCATAACTAAGTCGGGTTCTATCATCAACTAAACATAACCACAAAGCAACCCATTCATACTAAGGACAACATCACAATTTCTCACCTCTTATCTAACAAGTCACTAGCCATAATTGGCATCACAACCAACCTTCCTCCCTCACTCCTTCTAGCATAAGACTTTCAAATGGTAATACCCTAAAGACCATCAGATAAGGAATTAAGAGAGAGACATTAGAGTTAAACTATGTGGCACGACTTGAAGAATATGAAAGAAGTTTAACTACCTAACCTCCTATAGCCTCTCGCTCATAGATGTTTCGCGACTCACACCGATGAACAAGACTCTACTACACGTGGATTGTGAGATATCAATCCTAAAGAACATTCCTAAAACCTTGTGCTCTGATACCATGTTTGCCACGAATCGAGTCTACACCCCGGAAGCGACACGGCGTACTTGACCCCGAATGGGTCTTATATAAGCCTTATAGCATAATCATTACACAAGATACTTAGAAATAGTGCAGAATTTAAAATTTTCTTTATAAATCCAACAATTGAAAACATTTATTTAAAAGCAAGTGAAGTCTATTGTATCACATGGCCATCTAAACAATACTTGAAACAAAATAGGGTCACGGTCCTTTGCAATAGAAATCTTAACAATAGTCTATTACATGAAAAGAAAGGAACATCTAAATACTTGTCCTCGATCTATGAGGTCATACCACTTAGTCTTGGGGAACTCAAGTCCAAGATTCACTACAGAAAACCACCCAATGACCCAGAGCACGACGATGTTGAAGGCTAGTGTTGACTAACGAAGCCGAGTGATCAGCTGCAGCACAAATCTGTGAAAACTATAAATACTAGTTAGAGTTGTAATTTAAGAGTCAAACAATTATTATGATTTTCATATGGAATAGTACCTTTTGATATTTTAATCTAAGTTTGAGAGGGTTTTGAAGACTTAAAGGTCCAAAGGATTTCATCTTCAAGATTTGGATTTGGATCTCTTGGATTCTTTAATTTTGGCATGTATCAAAACTTAAATCTTCATATCCAGTTGAATGCGAGCTCAATTTGGTATAAATTTCTATCTCCTATACATGTGTGGCTAAAACCCCAATTCTTGGGGTTTGATTTAGCGAATATGGGTTAAGATAATTGTTGAGTGTTGCTTGCTGATAGTTTACTTGTAGTTTAATTGTGATTTCGTTTAGTAGTTGTGGATGAATTTAATGACTTTGTAGTTGCAAATACAAGTTTATTTATGTGTTTTCGGCTTGCTCGAGAGAGAGGTCGTAAAACTAAAACTACAAAATTGATGGTCGGTGGGAGTAGGTCGACATGATGTTCAGCTCGAGAGAGTGAATCCTAGTCTCATTCCCACACACTCAGCTCGAGAGAGTGAGTGGGTTAAGGTGTAGGCTGGTCTTCATGCGGCAAGTGGGTGTTCGAGAGGAATGCATTTGAAACGGGGTATGTTGCTCTAGAGAGAGCTTATCCCCCTTAAAGTTTAGCCTAGTCACAATTATTCTATGAATCTTCTATCGAAAGCATGTACCCAATAATCTAGCTTAACCCGTATTCCCATCTCATCCCAAGGATCCCCTCTCATTACTTAGAAATCCTTGTTTAATTTGTTGTATTTACCTTACTTGTGACAAAAACCCGCATTGTTAATTGACACTCTTGTGTCCCTCTTTAATTTACAATGTTTTTAATCGTTAATGTCTTTCCCTATGACTAGTTAAAACTAAATTTTAATTTTCTACTAATTTTCAAAACCACTCTCTTGTGAACGATCCCAACCCTTTGTTGGGTTACTAAACTATTGTACGATCGTAGACACTTGCATTGAAAGTTGTTTCTTGATTACGCAAACACCAATGCTTGTATGCCATTTTGATAAAATCTCAAGAATATAAGCATAAGAGGTATAATATTCAACCACAATCAACATACAAGTCATTTAAACCACATTATAACATAATCATCATATAAAACTTTACCTTCACATTAAGCCTTCACCTCAAGCAACCCTCAAGCTATACTTTGTGCAATGTATGGGTAGCGTCCCATACCACCATCCACACCAAAGTACCACCTTAAGGTCACCCAAAGTGAACTGACCATTCAACCTTTCCATCCTTACACAATACATTACACAAGAGACATAAACATTACATAATTCACATCAACACATAAGGACGACCACCTAAGACAACTTTAAGTGATGCTTGTGCATTGTGCAAGTAGCAGCCCATACTACTACTCACACTAAGTACTCCTTTGAAGTAACCATAGGCAATGCACATTCATATTCATTAAGTCATGACAATAAAGTAACTCCTAATACAATCCAAGCATAGCATGCATCTTCACAGTAATAATATAAGTCAACATTCTTCATTAACTTCATTACATTAAGAGCACCTTCATTCATTAAACATTTAGCCCACATTGTCATTAACATCATCATAAGAGCACATTCATTACACTTAACATTATAAAGGAACACACCACAACCTCTTTCAAAGCCTACTTGTGCAATGCATAGATGGCGTCCCATACCACCACCCACACTAAGTAGTGCATTCTTAAGAAGCCATAGTTCATTAACATTCTTTGTGGGGGTAAGCCTTAACTAACATAGACCATGTGAGAAATTCATGGAATCCCGGTGTCACCCTCCCCAGATAAGGGATTCCTACTTGCCTAAGGTAAGATCATTGTTTTTATCTTAAGTGTATCCACTAGCAAGACCTATGTGGGCAAATAGTTTAAGGCATATGGAGATTGCTACTACATACCTCGCCTCAACTAACGTATGGGTATCCATCTCAAGAGATTGTTACTAGATACCCGCCTCAACTCACGTATGAGTATCCATCGCAATCAATATCCACTCGGTTCTTAGCATTATTCTCTACAGAGTATTTAACATTCATTACATTTGTTCATTATGGGATAAGAGATTGTTAGTAGATACCCCGCCTCAACTCATGTGAGGGCATCCATCCCAAACCCAATATTCATTCATAGGAAACCTCATAGATTCAAAAATGAGAATAGCCTTGCAGCTAAGAAACCCCTTATTGTGAGAAAGTCCTTTCACAACAAGTCATTATCATTCATTAGAGTACAGTGGAGAATAGTGTTTCAATTAACCCATCATCATTAACATTATCATAGAAACTTTATTCATTAGTCATTCATGAGTGTGTGTGTATGTGAAAATCACCTTTCACATATAGGCTCATCATTTATAGGTATTAATTGAGAAATAACATTCAATCATAACACATTTACATTCTAAACATGATCATTATACATTCATTGAAATCACACACATATACTTTACATCATGATCATTCATAGATCCTTCATATGTAGAGGTACAAGAAAGATATCCATTAATTCAATACCACAATATCCATAGTAAGCAAAAACCTCCACCTTTCAAGTGGATCAATAGATCAAGCACAATTCTACTTCAATATGTAATTTGGTCATAACTTGCCCTTCAAGGCTAAGAACAAATATCAATCCATAAATCCAAGATACTAAAATACATAATGAAATTGACATGATTCAATCACTTAATTAAATATAAGCAACAACAATTTAACATACTTACATAATCAATCAACTCTCAATCACAAATCACAATTTAGGAAATTGGTGGAAATCATGGGTTCTAGGAAGAAATCATCTTAATTCATCTGTAAATCCACAATTCATTCATAAATCAATGCAATAAAGCTTTCTGAAATAATTTAGAATCAAACCCATGCATAGATTGAAAACTAGTGTTTTAGAAAAACCATTGGAGACTTGAAATCACTTTTGAGATTGGCTCCTTCAAAGAAACTAAGTCAAGGATGAAGACCACCATACCTTTAATGGAAGAATCCCATGAAAATCCCTTGAAAAACTTGAAGATTTGACCTTGGAAGCTTGAAGTCTTCACCTCCTATGGAGGTTTCTAGAGAGAGCTCTTTTGGAGAAGAGAGGTTTCTAACTTTGGGTGTTTTGAAATAATGAGTTGAAAAATAGGGTCTAATACTATTAGTACTCTTAAAATACTTTAATTAACCTAAAATAACCACCCAAACACTTAACTAAGCAATGGGTAAATTTACCAATCCACCCTTCACTAGGCCGTGTCTTTTGACAGCACACAAGTGCAAATGAAGCCCTAGACTCACGGACCGTGAGTCCACTAATGGACCGTCCTGTTGGTCCGTGGTCTCGGGCTGCAGCTTCGTAAGAGGGGGCTTGACCTACGGAGGCCATCCACGGGGCATGGATGGACCTACGGGGCGTGGTCCCCTTCCATAGGTCACCAAACTTTTGGTGACTTTCATGGTTCTTTGGGGTCTTAAGGGTTAGACTAAGGGTCTTCCTGAAGGACACCTAGGGTGGTCCTTGGGGAGTCGTACCTTTACGTTTGACCCCTAAACCACTCAACCAAAGCTCGAAACAACATTAAACACCCTCAACCCTCAGACGAACTAAAACACAAACACATGTTAGGCTCTAGTTTCACCTATTCGTTTTACGGGTCGTTACGGCTAACCATGGAATCCAATGTCATTTGGCCCAACACTGTAAATAGGTGGTCTGCTTGCCTAAGGTAAGACCGGTACCATTTTAGTGTAGGCAGAAACAACTACCTAATATCCTATGTGGGCACATAGTTATGGGATAGGAAGATGTTTATTGGAACCCTAGCCTAACATTGGGAGAGTTTCCATCTTACCATATCCACTCTGTGCGTAGCCTCCATCCCCATAGATTATTTCATTTTCATTAAGGTTATTGTACTTGAGAGGGCTACCAACATTAGGCCTACCGACCCAAGTACATTACACAAGAAAGGGTCACCACCATTAGGTCTACTGATTCAAGGTACATTAAGGATAGTTCATTGACTTTCCAAGAAGGGTGCCTTAAACATTGGGTCGAACGATATAAGGTTCATCATTTCTAACATTAAAGGGGTACCAACACTAGGTCTACCTAATACGATTCTCACAAGAAGTATCACTAAAACAGCGAAAATAAAATACAAGAAAGTAAAGGTTAAATAGATATAAACAAAAAGAGGAAACAAAGAGCAACCTAAGGGTATATTAAACCCAAAGACCTCACTTCGTTAATCCAACAAGAAGCACCTAACTCTTACGAAGACCACAAGGGAATCGATATCCCAAGCAACCCCTGTTTCTAAACAAGGTTCAACAAAAGCTTACCAAACACTCACACAAGGAGTTTAATTCATAATTCATCAATATTCAAAATAGACTAACCTAAAATGAACCCCTAAAGGCCTATTTATAGTTTTAGGCATTATTACATAGATGGGCCCAAAAGTAACACAAAATGTGCGAGCTAAGTCAGGCTCCCCCAATTCTCTTGGCGAGTCACCGATCAGTCGGCGATGTGAACTGCTGCCTTGGCTCCTCCCTTGATTGCTACTGTAACTTTCGGTGGTCTGGGGTCAATGGGCGATGCACCGAATGTCCTCCGTGCTAGCTAAATGGGTAACCTTCTCTTGAAGCTCATTGGATCAGTTGGCGATCCTGGAACCCTCGCCTAAGGGCTTTGGCGAGTCACCGAAGTGTACTTCAGCTCGACGAATGGAGCACATTCTTCACTTGCTCCTCCTCGCTTCATTAGGCCTCCCACACTCCAAGATATCATCCAAGCGTGGTGTTGCCTAACTGGGAGCTCCTTCAAGGTGCATGTGTTACCATGCAAGGCATGGAACCCCCTCCTTGTCATCCATTCATGCCCAACAACATCCATCTTTGTGAACATTCCATCAAAGCATTGAAGTTCGTGAATGGATAGCCTTGAGGTAATCTGTATTAGATAATTCTCCCCTTCTTGAAAAGGATTTGTCCTCGAATCCATACCTTGCAAAACCATAGGGAGAGCAAACAAGAACAAGATCCTCATAGCATGAGGGTTAGTGTTAGAAATAGCAAATCCAACACCATGCCAAGGATGCACAAACTTAACATATAACCAAGCATCAAAATGATCAACAAAGGGTCTGTAACACATCAAAGCAAGAGACACTTGGCTAAGCAAGAAGCATTGACAAAGGGGTAGAGCGAAGGAACCAATACACTTAAACAAAGTCATATGTAAGCCCTCATTGGTTCCATATCCAAACAAGCACAAGGCCTCCCTTATGTCAAACAACAAAAGAACACTCTCATACCTAAGTGTGAAGTCATAAGTAGTGTTGACCCAAGTTAAGACCCCATCCAATGTGCTAGATCACTTCAAGAAAGTAGTTATTCCCAATTCATGAGTATGTTCAAGTACATAAGTATCCCTCACCCAAATTGGTAAACATACCTCATTCAAGCACATTGTATTAAGTAATAACACCACAGAAGAATCATGAACTGACAGATGATCTTACTACCACATTCAACACACTTAAAGGTGACATCGGGGTCAAATGGAAAAGGATTGCATAGCATCAAGTAAATGAGACTCTCATTTGCCTAATTTATACAACTACTAACATAAGATATGCAACCCACACAAGTATGAGTATCATCATATACAAGTAGATAAAAATGAGTCCTCGAACCCAAACCTTGTTAAACCATATAGATCATAAGCAAGAATCTTATCCTCTTAGCATGATGTGTAGTACAGAGGTTAGCATTAAAATCCTTTAATCGAGGAGACTCAAACTCAAGGAACAACCAAACATCTTCTATTTTCATGGCTATTAAGCCCATTAATGGAGAACAAGGACAATGGTTATTCTTCTCAACAAAAAGGTAGTACCACCCAAAAGATGATACTCCCACCAGTTCAAATACCTTCATGTATTCACCGGGATCAAAAGGATAGAGGGTCCACTGAGCAGGGTCATACCAACAAGTCTAGAACACAAGGATACCCTGATCTGCATTAAATACACTTCTAATCCAATAAGAGAGTTCATCATATCCAAAGAGATAGTAAAGGAATGTACAAACATTACCTTCTCTTGGCAAATATCTCCTACCCCCATGAGATGCACATTCAACAAGATTATGGTCAGGGTAAGAAATAGAAAAAAGGTCTAGGAAGCTTTCCTTCCCCACACACAATGTATGCTCTTCAAGTGGATGGTAAAACCTCAAGAAGCGCTTTACTGCATAGGGAAAGGAATTAACAATGTCAACCCCCATATGCTTGCCATTTCGACCAAACATTCCCACACAAATGCTATAATGTAGCTCACTACTGGGGTTAAATGGAAAGGCAAGCCATGTACTAGGATCAAGTGCACATCCATTTACCAGGTTGGCACTCTTTCCTTCAAACAACGTGTTCCACTCAACAACATGAGCTTGGTCATGTGTAAACAGGTAATAGAGAAATGTGTCTCGCAAATCAACCTCCTCTAGGGTGTTTTCATGTGTATGACTACCAATAGGCTTAAAAGCATTGGTCATATTATCAAGGAGTGAAACACACCAAGAAGAAAAAGTAATAGGTAAACTAATACCACCTTCCTCCTCATCACATTGCCTCCAAACAAGAGTACTCTCATCTTCCAAGAAGAGATTTCCATCATTGGGAGGGAACGCCTCACACCATAGTAGGTTACTATAACAAGTATAGCTATCAAGAACTATGTTGCTCTCAAGCTTCACACCACTAGGTACATCACTAGGAGTGATTTCATCATCTTCAAAAAGGATATTGTACTTAAAGAGGGAATGATCAACCACTAGGGAAGAATTAAAACATGCAAGTTCACACTCAAAAATACACATATCACTTTCGAAGCATTTTCGAGCACAAGATCTCTATGAGCAAAGAAAGCAATAGTATCTTCCATAAAGATATGTTCATAGAGTCACTCCTATTAAATTGATCAACATTATCATTAGTACCACTAATTTGAGGTTCCTTAATCAAACTACAAGAACCATCAATCAGTGAATTGTAACTCACAAACAGATTGATCAACACAATCATTACGAAATAATGAGCTAGCATTCAAAGCATAGGTGTAAACACTTGGTGGACACAAATCGATCTTACAAGAAAAATCAATTCGGTCATCAATAGGATCAACTAGTGTATCCACACTATCAACAAGCACATTATCAATATAAGGTAAAGAATTAATAGGCTTACTTAAAGACAAGCTAACAGTCACACTTTGTTCATTTTTAATGGAAAAAGTGTTAAGTTTGGCTATTGTACCTTGACGCCCGCAAGAAAGATCTTCTTTACCTTGGATGTTGGAACATCCCATTAGTACATCCATCACACCTTTAATTGTAGGCTCATTGGATGGAACTTGTGTTCCTCTCTTCATTAGACTTGTACCTACATAAGAATCCTTATATAGTGAAGGATAAACAACAGGGTTAGGTTGAGATTGTGGCACCCTATTCGAAGGGGTGTTCAACCTCTCCTCCGTTACTGACAACCTACCCTCCACGGAGGCGATTCGGTCTTTTATGTTTGCCATTCTCAAACTCACATCAGCAATTGCCTCTATTTTGGATTCCCAGGTAACCTTCCCCTTAAGTGGGAGGGTCTCACTTCTGGTGGCCATGGTACCTAACAATTAAGACAACTCAACATAACAACACATAACGTTAGCATTAGTTAAATGAACTCACAATCACTCGTGTTTGCACACCTTTGATTTCCTCTCAAATTGGTGCGACTAATGTTGAAGATTTCTTATACTCGGTTGATCACAAGGTCTCAATTTCTATCCTTGGCCGGAGTGGATTTTTGTTTAAAGAAAAACAGATGACTCAATTAAAGCAAACGGACTGGAATCAAGAAGTTACTACGAAGTAAAACGAATAAAAGCACAAAAAGAAAAGCACTAACAAAGAAGTGAATTCAAGAGCCAATAGTCAACAATTAGAGTAGTTAGGAGTTGAAAATCAGTTTAGGATTCGTGACAACAAACTAGAAACAGAAGAAAAGAAACTAGGAATTCGAACCTGAGATGAAAGGGTCAAAGATGAGCTTCCGATGGCCAAATGCATTGTTTTCTTCGCCTAACATGAGGTTCAGTTCACCAAATTAATGATTGAATCACCAAACTTGACAATCAGACAAGGCAAATCGGTGATCTGGGTGGAAGTTTGGCGATGCACCGAGTGGATTCGGTGACCAAGGCTGAGTTCACCGAATTTTTCCAGTAGCACCACCAAAATGAGGTCCAACTCGGCGACCTAATTGCCCAAATGGTGAGGCACTGAGTGGGTTAGGCGATCCCCACTTTAGCTAACCTAATGGACCACCGTTGCAGCTGCAAACTTCCAAAATTTGAATTCAGGTGGTCTCCCTCTGCTTTTGTCCTTTAGTATTTACCCCTTTTTTGTGAATATTATTTTGTACAAACACCTATAAACTTTCTCTTTCTTCCTTTTTAGAATCAAACACCTTTTTTGATGATTACTCCTTCTTGAAGATTTGAATTTTCTTCAAGAACAGTATGAACAAGATAAAGATCCAAAATAAAACCCTCAACGATTTTAACTCGGAATTTCACGAAATTTGAGATACAAGCTCCCCTTGATATAGGAAGCAAACCCCAATACTTTTTATCCTCAAATTCCTTGCCAAGATCTTCAGATTTCAAAACCCAATGGTTTTCTAATCCGTTTTCACCCAAATTTCAGCTATGAACTCCTAAGGATATAGAGATCAAAGCCCAATACCCAAGGGTATCCAATTTAACCTAAATCTAAAAACTCATTTGAAGTTCTTCAAGATTCTTCACCCATCAATGGTGGATTCTTCAATGGAGCACCAAACTTCACCAAATTTCAGATCCAAACTCAAATAAGGTCAGGGAACACTAATCTAACCTTAGAAACTTCAAACAAGACTCAAATCAACAAAATATTTTTGGGGTTTTCTAGAATACGTTTTTGACCTTTTTTTTAACAACCCAAGACTAGAATTCGTAAGAATGATTTTAAGCTTTGCTCTAATACCAAATGATACGATTCACACAAGAAGAATCACAATAATCAGCGGAAAACAAGAAAGATAGAAGAAGAGACACAAGATAAGAAATAATTGACAACTAAAGGATGTATTAAAACCAATAACCTCTAATCTAGATCCTAACAAGCACCTAATCCAGATAAATTGATAGACACAAAAAGAGGAAACAAAGAGCAACTTAAGGGTATGTTAAACCCAAATACCTCACCTCGTTAATCCAACAAGAAGCACCTAACTCTTAACGAAGACCTCAAGGGAATCGATATCCCTAGAAACCTCCATTTCTAAATAAGAATCAACTAGAGCTTTACCAAGCTCTGTTACCAAATGATAGGATTCTCACAAGGACAATCACCAAAACAATGGAAATCAAATACTAGAAAATAAAGGATAAATAGATAGACACAAAAAGAGGAAACAAAGAGCAACCTAAGGGTATATTAAACCCAAAGACCTCACCTCGTTAATTCAACAAGAAGCACATAACTCTTTCGAAGACCTTAAGTGAATAGATATCCCAAGCAACCCCCATTTCTAAACAAGGTTCAACAAAAGCTTACCAATCTTTCAAACACTCACACAAGTAGTTCAATTCATCATTCATCAATATGCCAAATAGTCTAACCTAAAATGAACCCCTAAAGGCCTATCTATAGTTTTAGGCATTATTACATAGATTGGCTTAAAAGTGAACCAAAATGGGCAAATGGAAGAGCTAAGTCGGGCTCACCCATTTCTCTTGGCGAGTCACTGATGTGCACTGCTCCCTTGGCTCCTCCCTTGATGGCTATTGCAAGTTTCGGCGGTTTAGGGGTCAATGGGCGATGCGTCGAATGTCCTACGTGCTCGCCAAATGGGCAGCCTTCTCTTGCAGCTCATTAGATCAGTTGGCGATCCTGGAACCCTCGTCTAAGGGCTTTGGCGAGTCGCCGAAGCGTCCTTCATAGACGAATGGAGCACATTCTTTACTTGCTCCTCCTCACTTCGTTAGGTCTCCCACGCTCCAAGCTATCATCCAAACATAGTGTTGCCTAACTGGGAGCTCCTTCAAGGTGCATGTGTTACCACAAAAGGCATGGAACCCCCTCCTTGGCATTGGAAGTGGTAGGATGTGAATATAGATTTTATTGTGGGTTTGCCTCTTACTTGAAGGCAACATGCTTCTATTTGGGTCATTGTGGATAGAATGACCAAATTCGCCCATTTGAATCCCGTCAAGGTTTTTTTTTTGGCTAAAGACTATGCCAAATTGTACATCAATGAGATAGTGAAATTGCATGGGGTTCCCTCATCTATTATTTTGGATCGGGGTAGTCAATTCACTTCAGACTTTTCCAAGGCATTCCAAAAAGGGCTTGGTACTAAGGTCAAGCTTAGCACGACTTTTCACCCTCAAACGGATGGTCAAGCGGAGTGCACCATCCAAACCTTAGAGGATATGTTGAGGGCATATGTTGTAGACTTGATAGGTAATTGGGATGACGATCTGCCGTTAGTAGAATTTTCCTACAACAATAGTTACCATTCAAGCAGTACCATGACTCCTTTTGAAGCATTGTATGGTAGGAGATGTAGATCTCCAGTTGGTTGGTTTGAAGTAGGTGAAATTTCTCTAATTGGTCTCGAACTAGTTTATGAGGCCATTCAGAAACTCTGACTCCTTAGAGAGGGGTTGAGGATGACCCAAAGTTGGCAAAAGTCTTATGCTGATGTCAGAATGAGGGATCTAGAGTTTGAAGTTAATGATTGGGTCTATTTGAAAATCTAACCTATGAAGGGTGCGATGAGGTTTGGCAAGAAAGGAAAGCTTAGTCCCCGGTATGTAGGCCCATATCAAATCTTGAAACGTGTTGGAAAAGTTTCCTATGACATAGACATGCAAAATGAGTTGACCCTGATTCACCTGGTATTCATGTTACTACGCTTAAGAAGTGTATCGGTGATTTGGTATCCATCATTCCCTTAGAAAGGTTGGGAGTTGACGAGAGCCTTTAATATGAAGAGGTTCCAGTAGAAATATTAGACCGGCAAGTTAAAAGGTTAAGAAACAAGTAAATAGCTTTCGTGAAGATTTTATGGAGGAATCATTTAGTTGAGGGTGCTACGTGGGAAGCCGAGGCCGATATGAAGTTCAGCTGTCCTCATATTCTTCCTTCAACTCCTATCCAAGCTTGAGGTAAGTAATTCCTCTTAAGTGTTGTGTTTTGGGAGTCATGTGTGCTATATGTGTTCTTTATGATTTCCTTATGATATGCATGTTCTTAAGAAAATTCATGTTTAGTATAAAAATGAATTCTTCATGATTTATATGTTTCCCATGTTGATTGTGCATTTTAGTATGATGATGGCATAGTTGACTTCATGAGGTAATTTGATGAACATGCTTAGTTATGCTTTTGACGAAATGGCATATTGGCTCCATGATATTTTGTTGAGCTTGCTTTGAGTTGGAGAAGGTTTCCTCCTATGTTTATGTGTAATGATGAGTTTTGTGCATAATGGGTTGTGGATGTAGCTCCTACTTCCTTGTGTTGCAATGATTGTGTCTTGAGATGGACTTGATGTTTCCTCTTTTGAATTGTGCATTATTTTTATGTTGCATGCATGATGGACTGCTAATCATGAGTATGTACTTACGTAAGGTGTCTAAATCATCATTCGAGGACGAATGATCCCAATGGGGAGATAATGTAACACTCTGGAACTGGTAGACTAAGCTAGAGTTTGACGTTAGGGTTAGAGCCTTGAAAGGACCTTCACGTACCTTAAAAATCATGTATTCGTGTTAGAACGTCAAGGCCTAAACACCAAGGACCAACCTGGGTCCTGGAGGAAAAGACCTACAGGTCTGCCAGATAGTGACCCACAAAAGGCATCCACGCCCCGTAAGGGAGCAGCGTCGGTGAGGCCTTTTTGGAATCTGCCTAGGGCAGTAGCCACGGACAGGACCTACACCTCGTGGATGGGTCCATGCCATGTGGTTTTCATCCGTAAGTCAAGCCCCCCAAATTCAGGTCCCAGTCCCTCGACCCACATTTGACCAGAACGGGCTGTGGGCCCATCACGGTCCGTGGGTGAGGGGATCGTGGGTCACACCTAGAAGGTGGTTTTAGCGTGTAAGTTGAGGGGTAGTTTCGGGTTTTCCAATATAATTAACCATTAAGTGATGTCGTTTTGTATTATTTTATACCAAGTATATAAATGTTTAAACCCCCTAAAAGTTAGTCTTAAAAATCGTAACTACCAAAGTTCCAAAATCAAAACCTCTCTAACATTTCTCTCACTAAAACTTCCATTGAAGAAGAAGAATAAGAAGTCAAGGTCTAGGGCTCAAGGACTGATCTTTCCACTCAATTACGTGAGGAATGTTTATAAGGTATGGTGGTTTTTCATCTATGGGTAGCCTTCACCCATAGAGTCCCTTCAAAACTTGATTTCAATGCTTCCAATATCCCCAAAAGATAGGGTTTCAATCTAAGTCATGGGTTCTCTTTCGAAATGTTTTCAATGGTTGATTATTATGGATTATGATTGAATTGATGATTTATTGTTGATTTATGATGAAATCCCCCCAAGAACCCATGAATCCGCCATATTACTAAATTGTGATTTCATGATGTGGCTTGATTGATTATAGAAGCATGTCAATTGATTATATCTATACTCATTGATTTTATTGAATCATGATATTCTCCATATCTAATGTAGAAATTCTAGTTGTTTGGATTGAATGTGATTCATAGTCCTTTTTTTTTTATTTGAACGACCCTTGGAGGGTTGAGGGGCTTAGCAACACCCCCAGGCCTTATCATAAATAAAAACAATAGGGATACAAGGAGGGGGACATAAAACCTTACCTCCAATCCTATGGTGGTTCATGAGTCTACTTTCCTACTAAGTAGAGTCTACTCATCCCCGTGAATCTAAGATGAAACCTAGAACTAAGCACCTACAGAAAGGACTCCTCTCTGTACATAATTCTAAGAAACGTAAATGAGGGAGAGTCTCCCCTTACAGTTAGACCTAAAACTAGCCACAAAACTAGAAAGAAGCCTAAAAGAACCGGAGTGAAAAGCTTCAGGGTGGTTTTTTTATCCTCTTCAGCCTTTTCCATCTGAAGTTGGTCGTTCCCATCTTTTCCAGAAGGAAACTTCCTTTAGCTGCTGCAGGTAGCTGGTTCTGAGTGTAGAAGTGTTGAGTGATGTCTGATTTGTGACTATCCTTGGACAGAAAATATGCTGTTGTATTGGCTTCTCTATAGGTATGCTGGCATTTGAAGAAGTCCAGCTGAGTAATAAGCTGGTGAAGTTGAGTGATGTACTTGCAATTTCCAGGGAGGCTTGCTTTTGTTATTGAGCCATTTGGTAAGTAGTTCTGAGTCCACTTCCAAGATGACTTTCCTGTAACCATGTTGAAAGCACCAGTCCAATCTGTGAGTTGCAGCTTGGTTATTGGTACCAATACCAAGGGGGATTGCGAATGCATATATCATGTTTCCATTGGAGTCCCTCAATATACGCCCTCCTCCTATCTTCCCGGGGTTATGCAATGCACTTCCATCTGTATTAAGCTTCAAAAAGGGGCTGGGAGGGCATTGCCAACTGACCGTGATGATCCTAATATCCTGGGAACATTTCTCCACTTCATTGATCATATCCTCCCAATTATTAGGCCAAGAACAATAGGGGTAAGTGACCATGAGGAGCTGGAAAGTGTCTTTAAAAATCATGTACTTCACTCTTGCCACATTAGATTTTTTCTGGCCAAATTTCACCGAGCATCTGTTCTTCTAGAGTTTCCAACAAATTAATATGGGAAGGATCTGAATAATGAGTTTGTGGACCTCATTTTTTGCAGCCATTCCCCACCAGCTCATCAGGAGGTTTTCAAGTGGCCTGGGGTCGTGAATAATTCCCATCAGTCCTAAGAAGTACCTCCAGATATGAGCTGCAAAATTGCCTTTAACAAAAATGTGTTCAATATCATCCAATCCTGGTCTAATGCAGCAGAAACATGTCGTTGGCTGTACTCCAAAAGAGCTCAACCTATCATTGGTAGGAAGTTTGAATTTGAGAGCCCTCCACAATAGAAAGGAAGCTTTGAATGGAACTTGTTTATGCCAAATAGTAGAGAATAGCCTACTCTTGTTCTTCTTGCCCCTCACCAGGTTCCAGGCAGATGAACAGGTAAAAGTCCCATTCTCATTTTGCTTCCAATAGGCTTCATCAGGGACTCCTGCTTCATAGTGAATAACAGTGCTAAGCATTTTGGGAACTAGCAAAGGTGGTACATGCATTCTCACCATAGTTTCATTCCACTGTCCATGTCTTAAAAAATCAGAAACTTGAGTATTATTCAAGCTAGTTATGCCATGACAAAAGTGAGCTAGAGGTCCTTCCCCCATCCAGTTATCCCACCAGAAAAGGGCATTTCCAGAGTTTATTCTCCATCCTATATCAGTTTCCACCATCTCCCAGTTCCTCACCAAGTATTTCCACACCAAAGAATCTCATGTATCCCCTTTCTTAGCTACTGGGTTAGACCTCTAGCAGTACTTGGCTTTTAGAAATTAACCCCATAAGGATTGTTTGGTCCTGAAATTCCACCACTGCCTAATTTGGAGAGAAGTGCAGACGTCGTTAAGATGCCTCACACCAATACCACCTTCTTCATAAGGGAAACTAAGAGATTCCCAAGATGCCCAATGATATTTTTTCTTGTCTTTGTCCATTCCTCAAAAGAAATCTGTTGTCACTCTTTTGATATATTGCAAGGTAGTTCTAGAAGGGGAAATGGTTGCATAGTATGAATAGGTATTGATTGAAGTACATGTTTGACCAATGTAGCTTTCCCACTAAATCTTAGGATTCGAGTGTGCCAACCACTGATCTTTTTGACAACCTTTCCCACCAAATCTCAATAATAAATAATCCTTTGTCCTCCTATATAAAGGGGGCAGCTAAGATAATTTATAGGGCTTTCTCTTTGGTTGAAGCCAGTGATTTCCTGAATCATATCAATAAGGTGAGAAGGGGTATCTTTAGGGACCATGAAGTGACTTTTTCCTTTGTTGATGAGTTGGTCTGATGTGTCTTCATAGGTTGCCAGAGTTTCCATAATGAGCTTCAAAGACTCTTCTCTTCCTGAGGTAAAAATGATAACATCATCAGCGAAGCTTAAATGGTTGATCTGAGGCCCTCTGAAGTCCATTTGGAACCCATGGAAGTGTTGATTGTCATATAAATTATTAAGCATTCTAGATAGCACCTCAGCCCCTAAAATAAATAGGGATGGGGAGAGAGGATCCCCCTGCTTGAGACCTCTTGTAGAATGGAAAAAACCATGTCTTGTCCCATTGACTATGATAGAGTACCAATTATTACTCATGATCCTCCACACCATGTCAATGAAAAATTCTCCAAATCCCATGTGTCTTAAAACCAGACTAGTAAAGGCCCATGACACTCTGTCATACGCCTTTGCCATGTCCAACTTAATCACCACATTATCCCCTTCCTTAGGTTTTTTAATGCCATGAATAATCTCCTGTGCTAGCATGACACTCTTTGAAATACTCCTACCTCTAACAAAACCAGACTGGTTGTTAGAGATAAGGTTAGGCAGCATAGGAGCAAGTCTGAGGCATAAAATTTTGGAAATGATTTTGTTGGTAAAGTTGCTCAAACTTATGGGTCTGAATTCTGAAAAAGTATTAGGATGATCTACATTTGGGAGTAGAACCAAACTTGCATGTGAAATGAACTTGGGAATGAAGTAACCACAGAAGAAGGCATGGACAACATTCAAAATATCTTCTTTGATGATGTCCCAGCAATTCTGAAAAAACTTCCCACCAAACCCATCCAGACCAGGAGCTGAATTCGGATTCATAGAAAAGACCACCTGCTGCAATTCTTCACTAGTAGGCATTGCTTGGAGGGTCATATTTTGCTCAGGAGTGACCATTCTTGGGATATGTTGTAATATATCCTCATTGATGGATTGCTCAATTCCAGTAAATATGTTCTTAAAATGGTCACAGGCTGCCTTGGCTACGTTCTCATCACCCTCCACCCATTCTTCATTTCCTATACAAACCTTGTGGATAAAAAGTTTCCTTCTTTGACCTCTCATAATGGCATGAAAATACTTGGAGTTGGTATCACCATCTTTAAACCATTGCAATTGAGTCTTCTGTTTGAGGATAGAATCTTCCAACTTCAAGTATTTGATGTACCTGGCATTAATCCTCTTTAAGTTTGCTCTATTTTCAGCAAAATTATTAACAATCAGTGCTTCCTCAGCCACTCTAACTCTCTCCTCATGATCTCGGACAGTGCTGAAAATGTCTCCAAAAGTTGTTCTGCACCAGTTACTACGAGTGGCAGTCAACCTCTTCATTTTCTGTTATAATCTCCACATAGGATTCCCTTCCACTTCCCTGTCCCAGCAAGCTTTAACCACATTAATAAACTCCTCATGTTCAGTCCAGCAGTGCAAGAACTTGAAATATTTGATAGGTTGCTTCACTCTACCTACAATCTCCATCAATAAGGGGCAATGATCAGACCTCACTGAAGGGAGATGGGTAATAGCAGTTTGAGGGATTCCTTGTAACCAGTTGTCATTGACCATAGCTCTATCAAGCCTCTTCCACACTCTAGCCTCTTCATCCCTGTGATTGCACCACGTATACCTCTGACCCGTGTACCCAAGGTCCATTAATCCACAAGCTTCAATAGTTGCAATGAAATCAAAACTTTTATTCATATTGTAGGGGATGCCGCCTTGTTTCTCATCTAGTGTAGTAATGACATTAAAATCACCAATAGTGCACCAAGGGATATTCATATTAGAAAAATGAATAAGTCTATCCCACAAGTGTCTCCTCAAGTAGTCCTTGCATTTGGCATACACAATCGTGATCAAAAACTTATCTTTGATTTCCACATGTTGTATAGTTCCTGTGATGTGTTGATCCTCAGATTCCAAAATATTAAGATTTATTCCAGCAGTCCAGAATAACCAAATCTTCCCATTAGAATTGCAGCAGGCATTTTCCATGCTCAATTTGATCTTATAACTGTTGAGATGAGAGTTGTCAGCAAAGGGTTCAAGAATAGCAATCATTGATAGATTGTGAAGTTTCTTGAGATTTTGTATTCTTTCCAGAGAACCAAGAGTATTAATACTCCTTGCATTCCAACAGAGTGTCATAATCATTAAAAACCTCTGCTTTTGGATCTAGTGTTGGGTCTGCTAGTCTGAGCAAATGTACTTTTGGAAGCTTGTCTGTAGTTTTGTTTATTTTGTTGCCTCCCCCTTAGAGACAGCCCCTGCTTTTCAGCTACCTCTTGTATGTCCTTTTGAAATTCACTCTGAAATGTAGACCCAAAGGCTTTGATAAGGTGAGCACTGACCTCTTCCCCATCTTTATCCTCTTCTCCATCTTCAATGGACTGAGTGTCTTCATCATATTCATCCTCTGAGTGTACCATATCATACTCACCCTTGTGTTTTTGCTGAATCTGTTCATTCTGCTCCTGTGCTTTCTTTTTGTTGGTGTCTTGTATTACAGCCTCTTTCTGTAGTTTCTTCTTAATGGTATTCCTTTTCTTTTTACTCAATCTTCCTTGGGATTTATTATTTGTCTTCAAGCTGAGGTCTCTTTCTGTCCCTTGTTTATCAGTTGCTATATGTCCTCCCCTTATTCTGTTCTCCTGTACTGTTATATTCCTGTGTACCCTCAATACCTGTTGTTCCCTTCTTCTTCTGAGTCTGGCTGTTGGTTTCAGCCCTAGCACCCTGACCTTTCTACTGTTTGTATTCTTTTGGAGTCCTTACCTGGTCCATTGTACTGTCAACCTGTTTATGGCCACCTTGACCAGTATCCTGCACCAAAGCAATTTTCTGTATTTCCTGTAACTGATGGACTGTTTTGGTATAGGCTTGATTAGTGGTTGCAGAGGCTCTAAGGTCACTATTAAGGTCATTGTGAACCCCCTCATGCAGAACATGAGTCAAATTCCCCCCTTTGGTTGTCCCTTCCTGCAAGTTAGTAGTTTTCTCCTGACACCCTCTATCCATCCCTCCACAAACTTCATCAGAATTTTCAGCATCAACATAGATAACACTGATGTCTTGTTATAACAATAATTTGTGACATAATCTTTTAGCACATTTGTTGTAGTATCATTAGATTTCGTAGGTGAATCATCTCTTGACCCTTCAATTGTTTGCACTTCATAATCTGATTTTCCTTTATTGGTGTTGTCCTCAGCAATACCTTTGTTTGGTTGTTCCTGCATTACTAAATCAATATAATTATTATGGATAGGGATGTTAGATAGTATACCTGCTGTGGAAGGTGCCTGCTGCATGTTGTTCTTGGTTGCCTTATATTGTGGTGAAACAGGTCTCCATGCTGTTTTGGGAGGTGTTTGCTCTTGGCTTTTTGTTTGTTTCCTTTTCTGAACTTGCCATTGCTCTTCCTGATCTATAACTGCCTGCTCATGATGTGCCTGTAGTCTCTTCTTGAGTTCATGCTGTTGGTTTGTGTGCTGTTGTTGTACCTGATTTTGCCATTGGACCTCACCATCTCTGTAGTCTTTTTCTTGAACTATGTGTTGATGGCCTTGTTGCCTAGTACTTGTTTTTGTTATACCATTGCCTTGTTCACTCTACGTTTTGTTTTGTTTTTCAGTTTCCATTTCTTTCCTCCTTTTGGATTCCTCTTCTTTCCTTTTAATGGTGCACACATTGTCCATGTGTCCTTGATGTTTACAATACATACAATAATCTGGGATGCCTTCATATTGGATTTTTTGCCATCTCCCTTTGTTTGGGTCAGAATTCTTGAACCCCATCCAAATGTGAGGAGGCCTTGCTTTGGTTAGGTCAACCTGGATCCTCACCCTAGCCATACTGCCTCTAGTCCTTTGGGAGTTTGGGGAATCTAGGTACAAAACCTTTCCAATAGATTCCAGGAGAGTAGACAACAGGACTTTGTTGTAACAATGCCAAGGGAGTTCAGGTAAAGCTAACCAGATAGGGACTATAGGAGTTTCTTCTTCCGGTGTGAAATTAGGAGTCCAAGCTTGAATTCTCATAATTTGACCTTCTATACTCATCTTTTGTTTAGTCCAGATCATAACATAATCAAATTCATTATCAAGATCAATGTACACGTGTCTAGAGTTATAGTGACTAATTTTCACTCCCCCTGTTAGCTGGGTCTGAAGGGTGAAGCTTCTTCTAATCAACTCCATTTTGGGCATGGTGTTAGTAAATTTACCAACAAGAGTATGCTTACAAAATTCAGCCAACTTAATACTATAATCAGTCTCCGCAAGTAAAATAGCAAGTAGCCCTTGTCTAACAGTATGTATAGGATCATCCAAAACAATAGGGATCTCATTTTTAGATTGATTGTACCTTAGACGAGCAACAAAAGATTGAACAATGGTGAAGCGAGCAGGTTCAGGGGTTCTGTCCGTCTTATTATTGTTTTGATCCTCGCTTTGATGTGGACCATTCGGTTGTTTCCCTATGTTCTGAACAGTATCATTGTTCACTTTGGGAGCATCATCTCCATTCCTTTGTGTATTAGAGACATATCTAGTATAGTTGTTAGAAATCTTAGGAGAGTTGTTGTCATAGTCCACGTTGGCTCTGTCATTGTTATCATGAGTTCTATTTTGCCTCCATATTTATTTATTTCCTTCAACTGGTCCTGCTTTCCTTCTTTGTCTTTGTGACCTTGGTTTTGTACCTGTTTCAACTCTTCAACAGTCCTACTGATGTGCTCATTTATCACATTGTGTGACTGAGCCTCAGTGTTAGCAGCCAATGATTGAATATTGATTTTTGTAACAGAATTACTTGTCTGTAGTTCGTTTTCTTCAGACTGCTTCAAGGGGCCTAGTTGATCCTTTCTTTGTTGCTCCACTTGTCCAATTTCCTCAGTTGGCTTGTCCTTTATTGTTGCAACCTACATTGGATAGGTAATTGGAGTTGGAATAATGTTAGTGGAATTACCTTTAATACCAAATGAAAAATTAGAAGAGTGAACTTCATCAGATGAATTTTCAGAATTAAAACTCCTTGTAGCTTGATCCCTGGCATGTTGCTCATCTAAACCATTTTCCTTCATTGCATTGCCTTCCTCGTGTGAATTTCTTGCCCCTAACTGATGATTTGCATTTGGTTGGATATTGATTTCTACAGGTGAGAGTGGTAATGAGTCACTCCATTCAGTGTTATCCATTTTCCGACTAGTCCCTTCATGGACATTATTCATAAAATCCTTTGATCAATTAGCTTGATTGTTAGTGGTGTTTTCTCCATCAAAATTGCTTGAAATCTCTGAAAGATGGATTTCGAAAGGAGGGGGGGGGGGGNGGGGGGGGGAGAAGTTGACATTCCCAAAATTTTCATGAACTCCGGTGGTCTGAGTTCGATTTTCACCGGAATTCTCCCCACCGGCGATTCCACCGTCCATTTGGCCTGAAATTTCTATGAGATGTGCACGATCATGAGGGGAGTAATCCCCAGTGGTTAAATCAGCTCGAATTTGACCGGAGGTGGCTTGAACTTGCCGGCACTGCTCAGGCGATTCAGTTGCGATTCTCACTGAAATCGCCTCACGATTGTTGTCGATTGGAACGGTGGAATCGAGTGATTTTTTGATATGTTGTAGCTCAGAACTAGTAGATTCCATGGGCATTAACACTTTTCCAAAATTCGATCCAGAAGCTTCGTGGGAAATAAATTTTCTAGTTCCTTCCAGTTCCTTCTTCGAAATCGTTGTGTTGACCGCATCTGTATGTTGCGATTTTTAGGAGCTATGGGATGTATAATGGAGCGTGGATGACTGGGGTTTGTTGCAATTGTCATGGCGCTTCGATTGACCTTGGTCCGGTGGCCGGGGGAGCTCCACCGGTGGCTCATGCGCCATTCCGGCGGTGCGCGCGTCTGATGAGTAAGTAGCTGTTAGAGACAGCTGCTGGAGCATTTTTCATAGCTAGAGAACTTAGAGAGAGAAAAAAAATTAGAAATGAAGGTGCGGTATTCATAGTCCTTGAAGGGCAAATTATGAGGGTTTGTACATGTTTATGAGATTTGTGTATGAGCATATGATTCACTTAGAGAGTGAAAATCTTATGGCTATGGTGTAATTTTTGTATCGTTGAAAGGTCATTCTCCATCTACCCTTACACATGAGTATGCATGTAATGTCCATGATTATGATAATATTATTGTGTCGATTGAAAGGTGATTCTCATGAAAACACATGATCATAATGTGAAAGTTTTCCTCACATATTAATGATGATTCTAAGTTTGAAAGTCCATTCTCACCTAGTGAATCTATGAGCTATTTTATGAGTTGTGTTGGATGGAGGGTAAGATACTCCTTCATGCATGTAAATTCAATTCAAGATTAAACATATAATTTTGGGAAATAATGCTTAGCACCGAGTGGATATGGAATATGAGGTAGAGGCCCTCTAGTCAATTAAAAAGTCTGGGTCATCTAAAGTAAACTCATGAGATGGAAGCTTCCCAATCAATTCAATAGGTTTGGGGTTTCTGGAAGCAATCTTCCTATCCCATAACTATGTGCCCACATAGGTCTTTAGCTAGTGGATCCACCTAAAAGCTAATACATTTAGTTCTACCTTAGGCAAGTAGGACATATCTTTTCGGTGTGGGACATGACACTGGATTCCATGTAGCTCACATGGTCTATGTCGATTAAGGCTATTTTCCCTAAATTACAAGATTATGAATTATGACAAGAACATGAACATGAACTATACTTACCACTTCTCAATGAGCTTTACTTAGTGTGAGTGGGGGTATGGGACTTCACTTATACATTGCACAAGGAGACTTTGAAAGGGGTTATGGTGTGGTTTCCTTATGCTATGAAGATATATGAATTTATGCATGCATAATATGGGTTGTTGCTAAGAGTGACTTTACTTACTACAAGCTATGAACATGAATGTTTCCTTGTCTATGAGTATTGGCTATGGATGAGTTCAAGGTATGATATACATGATTATGGGGACCTAAAAGTGGTACTTAGTATTAGATAGGATTATGGTATCTTGTCTATGCATTGGACAAGTATAGTTTAGGGTTGCTTATGAAATGGTTTGACTTATGTATTTACACAATTGGACATAATGATTCTTAAAGTTGATAAAGAGCATGGTTTCAACTAAATTGTCCCTTTTAAAATGTTTTAAGGATTTTTATGCATGGCTTTCATACTTAGTGAAATTTTGTGCTAGCCCATATATTCTACATTTTTCTATATGTGTAGGTCCGATTATTGAGGTGTGCTTCCTTCTTGATATAAGCTTTGATTGGCTATTCACCACGATTTTGGTGAGTCCTCATGGTTTGAGGACGAGAGTTATTCATTTCTAGATTCTTCTTACTTTCTCTTTGAGACTATGTTGTAAAGGGTTGTGACCCTTAATGATATTCGATTGTATTAGATGGTTAATGAGACAATGTCTAGACTTCTATTTGATTTTATGGAAAGACTTCCATTGTAAAAAGTTTTAATTCTGCATCATTTCTATTACTTATGTTTATGCTATGCTAAGGGATTGTATAAAACCCCTTTGGGGTCGAGGACGTCGTGTTACATCTAGGGGGTACCCTTGGGTCATGAAGGTTTGAGGGTGGGACATGAGATAGATTTTTCCCGGATACTAATAGCTGAGATTCATGAAAGGGCTTTCCAGGAGAAGACCACACTTTTATTTCCATGTCTGAGTTTTTGCCTAAGTAGAGAGGCTACTATTCCAGTGTGGGATTGTGATAATTTTATTGAGGTGACCAAGACGGTCAATGTGAGTTTAATACGGGATGTTACAAAGCCCGTGACACCATGTAGAGGCATTCAATTTCATTTTCCTCCTACGTGTGAGGCACTAGCTCTCGACCAGCCTAGAGAGGGTACCAGTCTAACCCATATGGAGCCCGACATGGAAGTCCCACCTGCTTAGTCATCTGGCTCGGCTGCAAGTACACCACATGTTCCTACTTCTACAGGCTATGCATTGCTGCCACTAGCCTGAATCTAGAAATTAGAGACTCAAATGGTGACATTTTTGTAGCATATTCGGCCTTAGATGAAGAAGACTGTTAAAAAAGCAGAGAAGAGGGTAGAAAAGGTTATAGAGATTAAGATACAAGTAGTGCACCAAAGGATAGATGCTTTTAAACTACGAATGCTGGATATACCTCAGCCTTGGCGTACTGTTGATCTAGGTGCCTTCTAGACGGAGTTGGCCAAGCTCCTAGCTGATATTGATGCTTAGCTACTATTGACACTACTGTATCGAAGCCTCCTCCCAAGGATGATGGTGGAGATATAGTTCTAAATGAACTATTTGGTGAGGATGATCCTACCTTTGACCCCCCTCGTGCGGCTGGAAAGCACACACGGGATTCTGAGTGTACTACTGATATGAAGGAGGAGTAGAGAGCAAAGAAGAAGGAGTGGTATCAACTTGAAGAGGCACAGTGCCATTCGAGAGTTGAAGATGAGATGTGGTAGCTTAGATTGAGAGAGTTAGATAGAGGAGCAACTACTTCGAGAAGCACTACTGATGGTGCTCCTCAAGTTATAGTAGGGGACGTCACTGATGGCACCGCACATGTTGATCCAGTGAGTTCGGGGCAACCGGACCTTATGCTCCATAGGCTTGTACCTCCCTATGTTTTACTTTATTTTGTGCATTGAGGGCATTGTACTGTTTTTCTTATGAGGGTGGGGTGAACGGATTGTGAGTGTTAGGGTGATGTCTGAATAACCCAACTCGCAATCCTTCCTTAGGGTTTTCTTTCCTGTGTTCTTTTTCCCCAAGAAACTATTTAGTTTCTACTAAACCAGCATGTTTAGGATAGAATAAGTGTAGAAGTAGACTAGAATGAAAAGCATGATGGCAAAGAGAATGATAATTGACACCCCCTAAATTTTTTAATGTGTGCTATATATGTGTGATTGATAAGTTGAATGTGTAGGGTCTTTGAGTGACACGATAGGAATCAATTATATAACACGACTTCAGCAATAACATGAACCGCATACATTAATGATTAGATAGTGAAACAAGGTCTCATGTGTGTGTAAGAATGTTTGTGTAACACCTCGGTCTAAGAAAGAGCTCAATTTAGAAAGAGATAAACTAGAAATAGTTAAATTGAGAATTTGTGCAAGTTAGTCTTCAATTGTGAGTTTTGGGTCAACTTCAAATGACCATTAATTTCAATACAAGATGAGTTAGGCGGCCCAAAGGTATCACATGAAAGATCTTTGACTCCTCTTTCCAACACCATCGAGTTTCCAAAATATCGAGTTTGGATGAAGGAGATATGACCGTTGTAGTGGAGCATGTCTAGTTAGGGCATTTCATCAGTTTTAAGGAGGGGTATTTGTGTCTTTTACTTACCCCCACTATCCCTTCACATTGTTTCACCCAATTAGGGGTCAAATCTGATTATATTCAGTTTACGCTATGTCTAAAACCGTTTGGAAGGTTAGGGAAAAGTTCAAGAGGAGAAAAGGGAGAAAAGCTTCAACTATTCAAGATTCTTGCGAACTTTAAGGATTTTGACCAACAAGTTGATTTTTTTGAGGTATGTAAGGCTTCGTAGTGATGGGTTTGTTCACCTTCAGGCCAATCATGAGTTTCCAATTTTGAATTAATCCATGAGATTGAGTATATTGAATTCTTAATTGAGTTATTTGAGGTTTTGTTGCTTCATTCTTGAATATGGAGTTTTGATTTCTTGAGGTGAGAGTCTTACGTATGAGGATTGTTCTTGAGGGATTTTTAGTAGATTTTTATTTGCTTGTGTTGGGTTTACAAAACTAAGGAAATTTTTAGCAAAACAATTGATTCTAGGTGAATTAGGAAAAAAAATTGAGAAAAAAATACATCCGAATATTCTGGAAAAAGGCTAGGACGGTGCGCCCTTCATGCGACATGAGGGTTAGCGTGGGGCACCTGCAATACGCCAGAAATGACACCAGTAATTGGTAGTCTTGCACAGCGCGCCACTGATACATCCAAACTTACACCTCAATTAAGAAGTATTAACGGTCGAAGTCAATTTATAACACTCAACGTGAGTTGAGGTCGATCCCACAGAGAATTTATTTACAGAAATAATTTCAATGTTGCGTTTACCCAAATGTTGTTACTATTTCCTAGAGAAAACAATTGCAGAATGTAAATTAGTTTTTTGTTGTAAGATTCAGGTAACCAATGTTGGTAAAAGATTCAGGTTAACAAATAGCATATTATTGCTCTTAAGGGTTGTACTGATAAATGAATGAAACCAAGATTGTGTTCCCCATAACGTTACATCAAGTGTTTATCCATAAATGAGTTTCAGTAAATTTAATCTTTGCAAATTAAAGGCGCATTAGATATATCTACCAATTCTCAGTCTAGTTAGATAACTTTCTCCCAAGTCCTCTCAGTCGTAAAGTATTAACAGATTTTACTCTTGCTTATAATGATGTTAAAGTTCTCTTCTCTCGAACTCGAACCTTCACTCCATTTCATTATATTAACTTAGATTTTTCCCAACTATCACTTTTCTCTTGAACAATTGGCACATACAGGCTAACTCTAATGCGTGCACTCATTAGAATAGATGAATAATGAAAGATTAACTATGCATTGAAAATATAAATCACCTTCTACTCATTTTACAAATTCACACTTAGATTTCCGTCATAGATCCTACAACCCCAGTTGTGGTGTCTAGCCACTCATGATTTCAATTGAACAAGTAGAAGTTTGTAATGAAACATTAAAATAACTCACTTACAAAAGTTTACAAATTCAACAAACACTTGATATTAAGTAATTCAAAATCCCACTTCCAAAGATCAATCAAATGTTAATCGATAAAAACCAAAGTAAAGAATGTTTAGAAACTAGTAGCTCATTCCAGTTATGACGAGATAAAAAACAAAATATACCCTAATTAATTCAAATAATTAGTCTAAAAAGAGTCCTACTCGAAGTAGGTTTGACTTCTCGTAGCTTCCCACGGCCAGTTGGATGACCCGTCAAGGGCTTCACGGTCCATGAAGCCCTTCGTGACCTTTACTTGGTTTTCACAAAATTAGTTCGTCCAAGCCTAAGTACTGGAAATGCACCACGAAAAACACCACAGACCATTATAGATACCACGGTTCATCTGGGTGTTCGTGGTCTTAACTTGGTAAAATCCCATTTTAGCTCATCGAGGCCTGAGCACTTGTTCAACTCTACGAGCAGCATCACGGCTTGTCATAAGGCCTGCAAACTTACCAGCAACCACGATTGCTTACACGATCTGTCATGAGGGCCACGGTCCATGAAAGGCTCTGTGGTCTTCACTCGGGCATTTGGTCATCATCAGCTTTCTTTTTTCTATTTTCCATATCCAAGTGTTTTACCTGTACAAACATCACCAAACACATCATATCAACATAAATACACTTGATTCTCACAATAATCTTTAGTTTTGAGCATAAAATGTGCTAAGATCTCACAGCATATCAAAACTAGATGCATGTGCATTATCTTGAGTCCAAATAAAGGGCACCACGACCCGTGGAACTACCCGTGAAGATCTATCTGCACCTAGTTCTTCACTTCTTTAATCAATTCCTTCCTATTACAATTACATTCTTGGGTCGCCTCCCACGAAGCGCACAATTTAACGTCACGGCGCGACACATGTTACTTGATTACTCAGATTTCATCAAGTTTGCATTCCTCCACTCTTTTTACTTCCTCTGGAACTCCTAGGCATGCCTTTATTCACTGACCATTGGCCTTGAACCTCTCACCCCTGTCATTCTCAAGTTAAATAGTACCCGACTGAAATACCTGAGTTACCTTAAACGGCACAAACCATTTGGATCTCAATTTCCCAAGAAACAAAAAATGTTTGGAGTTGAAAGGAACACTAAGTCACCCGAATTAAAGGTTTTTTTTCTCAATATGCTTATCATGACACCGCTTCATCCTCTCTTTGTACAGTGCACACCTCTCATATGATCTCAAGGAGAACTTATCTATCTCATTGATCTGATCCAGTCTAACGTTCGCTGTTTCACTCCAGCTAATATTCCACTTATTTAAAGCCTACAGTGTCTTATGCTCAAGCTCAACCGAAAAATCAAATGCCTTTCAAAACACCAACTGATATGGAGACACACCAATAGGTGTCTTGAAAGTTGTTCGATATGATCATCCAACTTTCTTGCCCAATCTGTCCGGTTGGCATTCAATGTTTTTCCCAAAATAGCCTTAACCTCCTTATTTGATACCTCCACTTGGCCACTTGTCTGCGGATGATAGGGTGTTGCCACTTTTTGTTGTTTAACCCCATATTTAGCAAGAAGAACACTGAACAATCTATTTCAGAAATGGGAACCTCCATCACTGATAGTAGCCCTAGGTGTACCAAATCCTGAGAATATGTTTTTCTTGAGGAACCCAGCGATGTTTTTACCATCATTTTCATGCAGAGCAAGTGCCTCAACCCATTTGGATATATAGTCCACTGCCACAAGTATGCACTTTTGCCCAGAGAAGCTCAGAAATGGGCCCATGAAATCAACTCCCCACACATCAAATAACTCTACCTCCAGAATGGGTGTCATTGGTAGTTCGTGGCAACGAGAAATGACTCCATTACGCTGGCATACATCACAACGCTTTACTTTATCTATTTCATCTTGATGAATTGTAGGCAAGTAATACCCACTTTGAAGTACCTTGTGGGCTGTATGAGCGCCTCCATGAGGGCCACCTACTAGAGAGGAGTGGCAGGCCTCTAAGATATGAAACATCTCTGCCTCAGGAATACATCGCCTGATGATCTTATCAACACAACCACTGTACAAATAGGGATCATCCCAAAAATACTTACCCACATCATGTAGGAACCTCTTCCTCTGCGGAAATGTTAGCCTCTGAAGCATCAAATCGTTGACAAGAAAATTAGCAAAGTTAGCAAACCACGGAATGAGATCAAGATTTGCAGCTAATAACTGCTCATCTGGGAATGAGTCATTGATAACTAACTCAAATTCCTCTTTTTTTTTCTTCTTCTAGCCTGGACAGGTGATCAGCCACCTAATTTTCACAATCTCTCATATCCTTGACCTCAAAGTCAAAATCCTGAAGCAGCATCACCCATCTAATTAATCTTGGCTTTGCATCTTTCTTTGCCATGAGATTTTTCAGAGCTGCATGATCTGTGTGGATTATCACCCTAGTACCTAACAAGTATGCGCTGAATTTCTCACAGGCATATACCGCAACCAGTAATTCATGTTCAGTGACAGTGTAGTTGCGTTGTGCTCGATTCAATGACTTGCTAGCATAGTAGATTAGGTGGAATATCTTGTTGTACTTTTTCCCCAATAAAACTGTTAAAGCAGAACAACTGGCATCACACATTACCTCAAATAGTTCAGCCCAATCTGGGCAAATGATCAGTGGGGTAGAAATTAACTTGTCTTTCAGGCATTCAAAATCTTTTAGGCATATATCATCAAAGGCAGATTTCACCTCTTTCTCCAAAAGTTTGCTCAAGGGATGTGCAATTTCAAATAGTCCTTGATGATTCGCCTATAAAATCCTGTATGTCCCAAAAATCTTTGAATACCTTCCACACAAAAAGGTAGAAGTAACTTTTCAATGACCTCAATCTTAGCTTTGTCTATCTTTAATCCCTTTTGTGACACCTTGTGTTCGAGGACTATACCTTTTTTGACCATGAAATGGCACTTCTCCCAGCTCAGCACTAGATTGGCCTCCTCACATCTCTGTAAAGAGATGCTAAGATTTAACAAACAATCATCGAAAGTGTCACCTACCACAGAGAAATCATCGATGAACACTTCCAAAGTGTTCTCTACTATGTCTGAGAAGATGGACATCATACACATCTAGAAAGTTGTTGGTGCATTACATAGTTCAAATGACATGCGTTTGAATGCAAAGATGTCATATGGACATGAAAAAGTAGTCTTTTCCTATACCCAGGGTATCCATCTAAGAAACAGTACCACCCTTTTCCAGCCAACCTTTCAAGCATATGGTCCATGAATGGCATTGGGAAGTGGTCCTTCAAAGTCCACTTGTTCAAATTCCTATAATCCATCCAAACCCGCCATCCATTGACTGGTATTTGTGGAATCAACTCGTTCTTTGCATTGGAAAGCATTGTCATACCATCACTTTTTGGCACATATTGCACTAGGCTGACCCAATGACTGTCAGAAATGGGTTACACTACCCCAACATCCAACCACTTTATGATCTCCTTTTTTATCACTTTATGAACTGGTGGATTTAACCTCCTCTGGTGCTTTATGCTAGGGTTGTAGTCCTACTGAAGTTGGATATTATGAGTGTCGATACCCAGGGGTATTCTAATGATGTCAGCAATGGTCCACCCAACTGCCCTTTTGTACCTTATCATCACTGTAATCATACCTTGCACTTCTTCATCAGTCAAATCTGCAACCAAGATCACAGGCAAAATATTGTTAGTACCCAAAAAGACATACCTTAGATGACTGGGTAACTACTTAAGTTCCAGTACAGCCGGCTCCTCAATGGATAGTTTCGCTGGAGGACTCGACCTATTTTTCGTATCCAGATCTAGTTTCTTTGGAGCATAAGAATGTGCTTCCATGCCTTGTAAAGCATTCACATTCTCTAGATAATCAGTCGGGTAGGCTGCTTCAAAGTTCATCAACACAACTGCCAATGTATCTACAGTCAGCCTTTCCTCAATAACATCTCCCATCTCTCCTTCATCAAGGATCTCTATGGAAGACCCCACATTCATGTCCTGTGGTTGTTTCATAGACCTGCAAATCTTAAACTTTACCTCCTTGTTGTTGAGCCTAAATTTTAGCTCTCCACTCTCAACATTAACCAAGGCTCGACTTGTAGCCAGAAATAGCCTCCCCAAAATTATGTGAACCTCAAATTCCAGTTTGCAATCCAAAATCACGAAGTTTGCTGGAAATATGAAATTATCCACTTTCATGAGCACATCACATAAGATACCCTTATGTCACGTCCCGCCACATCACAGTTAAATTTGGCGTCCGGATAGGGGCGGAAGGGTCTAGAGTTGTGGAGAGGTTTCCGGAAGACTCTAGAACCCTTTAGATTATTCAAGAAGGCTAGAAAATTCCCTAGAATTCTCTAGAATAACTTAGAAGGCAATGGAAGGTCCTAGATAGTTTCCAAGAAAGAATTCTCTAGAATGTGTAGAGAATTCTAGAAGAGGGACTAGATATTTTCTTGGAAAGCTTTAGAATTTCCTAGAATTAGTAGAAGATTCTAGGGAGGGACCAAAGTATAAATAAGTTTAGGGACTTAGAAAGTAATTTAAAATTGTACTTTAGTCCCTAGGAGTTAGTATAAATAGGTGGTGCCATTCATTTGCAAGGCATCCAACCAAGAATCCAATCACTCAAGAGTAAAGCAATCTTCCAAGCATAATACAAAGCCTTCTTCCAAATTCTCTAAGTCTTCCTTTTCATTCTCTTAGCGATCTAGTCTTAAAGGGCTTACTTGAGCTTACAAGATCGTGAAAGATTCGTGAGTAAGTTGTCAAGTGCCGCACGGAGCTTTAGTAAGACTCTAAGTCCGTGACACTTAGGTAGCTTTAATGACCTATCTGCCATTATCAATCTCATCGTTGTGGATTTTGGCACTCGTAAGCCCTGTTGCTTGTAGATGGCCAGCCACATCAGATTTATACGAGCCCATAAGTCACACAGGGACTTTGCAAAATCAAATGATCCATTGGTGCACGGTATAGTTAATGTACCTGGATCCTCCTTCTTTTGTACTAGAGATATATTGGCAATAGCACTGCAGTGATGAATATTGTCATTATAATCAAAACTTACAACTTTCTTCTTCGTGACCAAGTCTTTCATCAACTTAGCATATCTTGGCATCTACTCCAGAGCATCCACCAATGGGATGTTCACTGATAACTGTCTCAACATGGTTATGAACTTAGCAAATTTCCCATCTTTAGCTTTCTTTTTAAGCCTCTGAGGAAAAGGAGGAGGTAGTCTTGGTATCTGTTGGAATGACAATGTTACCTCAAATTCTTTCTCGCTTACTCCTGCTTGATTTCCTATTGGTTAAGCCTCTGCTACATCATCAACCAATTCAGATTCAACCTCCTCTTCCTCATCTCTTGTTACTCCCTGTTCCTGCTCAGTATCGACAGATATTGGTTTATTATGAATCTTACCTTTTTTGGTGGAGATAGCCATGAAGTGCCCACCCTTCTTAAGATTTTGAATAGTATCACTTAGTAGTGATCCATTATTCCTCTGGTTTAGTGATGTTGATAGTTGCCCTAACTTTTGCTCTATTTGTTTTATAGAGGTGGTGTGAGAATCCACCTGATTCATACTAGAGAAATCATCCTTCATCACTTTCACACTTGCATCAGTTGACTCAACCTCTTGCAGCAACTTAGACAACATATCTTTTAGCTTTGACCAGCTGGAACTACCACTTGAACGATCTCTATCACATGGGGGCACATACACACCACTGTGGTCATTCCTGTAACCATCTTTATTTTGTCAGTTGCCCTGTTCTCTATTTGTTGTCCTGTCATATTGCACTTCTCTGGAATAGTTTCGACCTGCATTTCCAGAATTATATCCTTGGTTTCACGAGCTATAATTCCAGAAACCTCCTTGGTTTCCCAAGTATTTGGCCTCCTCATCTAGATCGATGTCTGATGCTTGCGTAATTAAGACACAACTTCCAATGCAAGTGTCTACGATCATACAATAGTAAAGTAACCCAACGAAGGGTTGGGGTCGAGTCCCAAGGGAGTGGGCTTGAGAATTAATAGAAAAATAAAATTAAGTTCTAGTAGTCATAGCTAAAAGCATTATCGAATATAAACATGCTAAATCCAAGGGGTGATGCAAGCGTCAATTATCAATGTGGGTTTGTGACAAGTAATCAATAACAACAAAAATGCAAAGGGTACTAATCAAGGAGACGGGATTCATGGGATGTGATAGGAATACGGGATAAACTAAACTATTGGGTACATGCTTTTGATAATAAATCCATAGAATATTTGTGGCTAGGCTAGACTATAATGGGGGTAAATTCTCTCTCGAACAACTTACCTCGAATCAAATGGGTTCCTCTCGGACACCCACTTGCCGCATGAAGAACAACCTCCTCCTTAGCTCACTCACTCTCTCGAGCTGAGTATGTGGGAGAAGGACTAGGGTTCACTCTCTCGAGCTGAACCTCATGTCGACCCAATCCCACCTGTCATCAATTTAGTAGTCTTAGTTTTACGACCTCTCTCTCGAGCAAGTCAAAAACAGAAAGGTGAAATTGTAGTTGCAACTACAATTTCATTAATTTCCACCACAACTACTAAACGAAATCACATTTAGACAACAAATAAACCATCAACAAGCAAGACCCAACATATAATCTAACCCATATTCACAAAATCACACCAAAAGAATTGGGGTTTTAGCTAGACATGTAAAGGAGATAGAAATTTGTACCAAAATGAGTTTGCATTCAAATGGGTATGAAGATTTAAGTCTCAAAACAAGCAAAGAAGGAAGAATCCACAAGACCCAAGTCCAAATTCTTGGAGTTGAAACCCTTTGAATCTTCAAGTCCTTCAAAACCCTCTCCAAACTTAGAACTCAAAAGTCTATGTTAAAAATTATATATTAAAAATCTGATATTAAGCTACAACTCTCAACGAGTATTTATAGTTTTCAAAAATCTGTGTTGCAGCGGATCATTCGGCGTCGTTAGTCGGGATTGCCGATAAACTCGGCATCCGCCCTTTGGTAGGTTTCATCACATCTTGTTCTATCCGTCAGCATCATCGTGTTTTGGATCATTGTGCGACATAGTACTGCTTCGCGGAATTGCGCGGTGATATGCCTAGTGCTCCTTTTCACCACCAATTTGATCCTTTATTTTAGGGCTCAGCACACTGGAATAAAAGGTGAGGATAAGACCTTTTGGTGATTCACCAAATGTGTTCGACGATTCTCAAATCTTCATTGCTTCGTTCTTTCAGCTGCCTTTGTTCCGTTTTTGCTAAGTAGTGCCCATGCTTTCCCTCAAACTCCAAATACCTGAAACTTAAGGGTTTTCATCAGATGTTGAGATAAAATATGCATTTGAGGACACTAATTATATCAAAATATAGCTCTAAATGTGTCCAATTTGAGGACTCATCAGCACCCCCAACTTAAACTTTTGCTTGTCCTCAAGTTCAACTGTGCAAAAAGGGTGTCTCGAATAGTGCTACACAAGACTCAATAATGAAGGCACACAACAAAACTCAATTGACTTATGCAAAGATAAAATGTGCACTCAAAGATTCATGTTGTGACTCACCAATGTCAAAGAATCTCATCCTCACAATACTTGCTTCAACTGCGAGTTCAAGCTTAGCCAAAGTGTTCAAATGCCCTCACACAAGGAATGATTCCATATTCACACATGGTTCACCATATAAAGTTTCAGAATCAGATGCAAAGATCACACTCACAAATAAGAACACAACTCATAATTTCACCCATATGTNACAATACTTGCTTCAACTGCGAGTTCAAGCTTAACCAAAGTGTTCAAATGCCCTCACACAAGGAATGATTCCATATTCACACATGGTTCACCATATAAAGTTTCGGAATCAGATGCAAAGATCACACTCACAAATAAGAACACAGCTCATAATTTCACCCATATGTTTGCCCGTATTTTCCAATCAACAATTGTTTCAGCTCACTCAAGATCAAAAAAATCTTTTCAAGTCTTGTAATGGGGCTGAGTGCAAAGGTATGGTCATTTAGGCTCGGTGACTTTCAACCTCATGACATGTGGTCCTCACAACACTTCCTTTCCTCTTCCTTCATCATTTTCTTTAGTGCTCATAAATCATCCTATTATTCACTTTCCATGAATTGTTTCGAAACCCCATTTCTTTTTGTACTTTATTCCACAACATTCTTTTAAATATTTTTTCTTTTTATTTTTCTTTTCTCTCTTTTTTTATATGGAGGGGTTCCATTTTTCTCAACACCATGGGTTAAAGGAGACTTCCCTTGCACTTCTTGACTTTCTATTTTCTTTTCAACACCCCCAACTTAGGTTTTTGGCCTAAGTTGGCTATTCAATCAACCACAAATCAAGAGCATTATAGGTATTGGATTAAGAGAGGTCTAGTTTTCATCAAGTTTCTTCCAAAGAAAGGTAAGGCTCAATGGGTGTTCAAAAGCGGTTCACACACTCACAACGTAGGTCACAAAACAGGTATATGCCAAATTAGCTCAAAGTCTTAGAAGTTTCCTAAGATCATATCACGAAATAGCATCACTTAGTTGACCGGACCAACGGAGAAAATTCTAGGATCCATCATGCATAGTTCACAGGTAAGCTCATCACACTAGGCTTTGACACTACAAGTAAAAAAAGACTCCACACTTTCACTAGTGTGCAATGATCATCACAAGAGACTCAATTAGATACTAGGATAGTCATACCGAGATGCAAAGAATTAACATACTGTCTGCGCAACTCCATTTTGCCTCATCGTAGCCTTGTATTCATGTTCGTTCGATTGAGAGCACTACCCAAATCATCGGTATTGATCGAAACTGAGACTCAAATTTTACAAAAGAACAACCACATTCAATACACGAGAGGTGGCAGATTTTTTTTGAACGGGTAAAAATCATTTTGTAATTTAAAATAAAAGGAGCCACAAACTCAAACATCCACAGAAAACAGTATTTAACACAATTTAAACAGAACAGCCCAAAAGTATACACAAAAAACATGAGTCACAAATAGCACACAAAAGGTGAGCCTCACCCTACCACAAATAAAATGCAATTTGTCCTCAAATGCAAATAACAAAGAATCTGAAATTTAAAATAATGAAAGACAAATAGGGAGATAAATAGAAATCCTAGCTAATCGGTCGCTCCATCTGTCTGGGCTTCAGCGCCCGGAGTGACCCCAGAAGGACCAGCTCCACTGGATCCAGCAACAGGTGCTAAGAAAGCCTGCACAACAGCATCTATCATAATTTCCCCAGTCACAGCAATGTCTCCAAGGTCTCTCTCAGCCTCCCTAAGGGTAGGCAGATCAGTGTATATACTCGCCTCCTGCTTCTCTATCTACTCCTCGTCGGTTTAAGTATCCGACTCATCAATTTCAGCTTCCTCCCTGTGTATATCTCTGGTTGTATTCGAAGGAATCCGTAAGGTCTCAAAAGACGTTTACGTCATGTGCAGTCTGAATTAATGAAGTGAAGTCGGTAGAGTTCAAATAGTCTACATACTTCCTCAGGTCTGCTACCTCGGCTTTCAAAGCCAAAACCTTAGAGCTCTCGCCATGCCTGCTCTCACAGGTTGTGACCCTAGCGGTTAGATTATCAACAAAAGCATGTAGGGGCATCAATGCAGCTAATATAGCAGGCTCAATCATGCACGGGGTGTGTCTCTCTAGTCTATTAGCTCTCACGTCAGCTGACTGAGCAAGGTGCCCCATCTTCAAGATCATCGCCTGAGTAATCCTGGGCTACTGGAAGGAAGCGTACATGCCAGGAGCATGTGAAGCAGATGTAAAGGCAGAAGTACCGGAAGGCCCAGGGGACGGAGTAGGAAAAGGTATCTTTGTAGGTAACGAGTCAACATCCGCCTCTGGAGTTGACACAACTTCCAATGATGCCTGGAGCATGTTTGCGTAATCAAGACACAACTTCCAATGCAAGTGCCTACAGTCGTATAATAGTAAAGTAGCCCAACCAAGGGTTGTTGTCGAGTCACAAGGGACTGGGCTTGAGAATTAATAGAAAAAAAATGAAGTTCTACTAAGTCATAGCTAAAAACACTATCGAATATAAACATGCTAAATCTAAGGGGCGACGCAAGTGATGTTTGTGTAATCAAGACAACGTTCGATACAAATGTCTACGATCGTACAATAGTTTAGTAACCCAACCAAGGGTTGGAATCGTTCCCAAGAGAGTAGTTTTGAGAATTAATAGAAAATTAAAACTTAGTTCTAACTAGTCGTAGCTAAAGATATTAATGATTCAAAACATTATAAATTAGAGAGGGACACAGAAGTGTCAATTAACGATGGGGGTTTTGTCACTAGTAAGTAAAAACAACAAAATAAACGAGGGTTTCTAAGTAATGGGAGGGGATCCTTGGGATGTGACGAATATGGGTTAATCTAGATTATTGGGTACATGCTTTCGATAGAAGATTCATAGAATAATTGTGACTAGGCTAGACTTTAAGGGGGATAAGCTCTCTCTCGACCAACTTACCCCATTTCAAATGCGTTCCTCTCAGACACCCACTTTCCGCATGAATACCAGCCTATGCCTTAACCCACTCACGCTCTTAATGGGACTAGGGTTCACTCTCTCGTGCTAAACCTCATGTCGACCCACTCGCACTGGCCATCAATTTAGTAGTCTTAGTTTTACGACCTCTCTCTCTAGCAAGCCAAAAACACATAAATAAACTTATATTTGCAACTACAAATTCATTAATTTCATCCACAACTACTAAATGAAATCACAATTAAACTACGATTAAACTATCATCAAGCAAGACCCAATAATTATCTTAACCCATATTCGCTAAATAACACCCCAAGAATTGGGGTTTTTAGCCACACATGTATAAGAGATAAAAATTTATACCAAATTGAGCTTGCATTCAACTGGGTATGAAGATCTAAGTCTTGATACAGGCCAAATATGAAGAATCCAAGAGACCCAAACCCAAATCTTAAAGATGAAACCCTTTGGAACTTCAAGTCTTCAAAACCCTCTCAAGCTTAGAGCAAAAATATCAAAAATTACTATTCTATATGAAAATTATAATAATTGTTCGACTCTTAAAATTACAACTCTAACTAGTATTTATAGTTTTCACAGATTTGTGTTGCAGCGGATCATTCAGCGTTGTAAGTTGGAATCATCGATCAACTCAGCGATTCACCCTTTGGTGTAGTTCATCGCCGTCTTGCACCAACCTTCAACATCGTTGTTGTCTGGGTCATTGGGCGACATGGTACTGCTTCGCAAAACTTCTCGGCGATGCACCGACTGCTCCCTTTTTCCATCGACTTGATCCTTTCCTTCAGGGCTCAACACACTGGAACAAAAGGCAAAGTAAGACCCTTCAGCAATTCGCCAAATGGACTCGGCGATCCTCACACCTTCTTTTCTTCGTTGTTTTCAGCTTTTTTGTACCTTTTTCCGACATAGTGTCCAAGCTTTCCTTCAAACTTCAAATACCTAAAACTTAAGCATTTCCATCAGATATTGAGTTAAAATAAGCATTTGAGGCTATAATTTCTATTAAAATATAGCCCTAAATGAGTCAAATTTATGGACTCATCAACACCCCCAACTTAAACTTTTGCTTCTCCACAAGTAAAACTCAAGTTTAGCAGTTTAACAAGTATGTCTTAAACAGTGCTACATAGGACTCAGTTATGAATGTACACAACAAGACTCAATTTACTTATGCAAGGATCAATTATGTATTCAAATATTCAAGTTGTGACACACCATTACCAAATATTCTCAAGCTCGCAATACTAGCTTCAAATGCAAGTTCAAACTCAACAAAAGCCTTCGAATGCCCTCACACAAATGATGATTCAACTATCACACGCAAAGGTATAATCAATTTAAAGTCCAGGAATCAGATACAATACTCACACTCACAACGATGAACACAATGCATGCTTTCACCCATAGGTTCGCCCGTATTTTAGAATCAACATTTCTTTCAACTTTCTCAAGATCACAAAGGTCTTAACAAAGCATGTAACGAGGATGAGTGCAAAGGTATGGTCATTTAGGCTCAGTGACTTTCATCCTCATGAAATGTGGTGCTCACAACACTTCCTTTCCTTTTCCTTCATCATTCTCTTTAGTGTTCATAGGTTATCCTATTATTCACTTTCCACGGATTGTTTGGGAACCCCATCTCTTTTGTACTTTATTCCACAACTTTGTTTATAATTTTTTTATATGGAGGGATTCCCTTTTTCTCAACACCATGGGTTAAAGGAGACTTTCCTTGCACTTCTTGACTTTCACTTTTTTTTTCTTTTTCACCACACCCCCAACTTAGGCTTTTGGCCTATGTTGGCTATTCAATTAACCACAATTAAAGAGGATTATAGGTAATGGATTAAGAAAGGTATAGTTTCATCAAGTTTCTTCCAAAGAAAGGTAAGGCTAAAAGGGTGTTCAAGAGAGAATCACACGCTCACAAGGTAGGTCATAAAAGAGGTATATACCAAATTGGTTCACACACTTCGAAGTTTCCTAAGATCATATAAAGAGAATGTCTTACTTAGTCAACCGAAATAACAGGGCAAATTCTAGGTGTTTTCATGCATGCTTCCAGGTAAGCTTATCACACAAGACATCGACACTTAAGTCAAACAAGACTCCTGATCAGTCCACCAATTAGACTCATTTAGGGCTCTATTTTGATAGAAATAGTGTCTTCGAATGCTTATTTTGTCTCAATATCTGATGAAAACTATTAAATTTTAGGTATTTAAAGTTTTAGTGGAAGCATGGACACTTAGGCGCAAAAGGAAACAAAGAGGCTGAAAAGAATGAAGAAGTTAAAGCATGAGCATCGCCAAGAACCTTTGGCGATTCACTGAACGGACAAACTCTGCCCTTTGTTCCAGTATGCAAAACCCTGAAGAAAGAGGATAAAAAAGGCGATGAAAGAAGCAGTCGGTGCATCGCCGAATAGTTCCGCAAAGCATGAAACGGCGATGAAACAGAAGAAGGGTGAGTCGCCAAGTCATTCAGCGGCATCGATTAACTTCGCCGAAATATCCGCCAGCGCTATTTTTCTGAAGTCTATAAATACTAAACTTGTTATTAATTTTATAAGTTCGGAACCATTATTATTATTTTCAGAATAGAATAGAATAGTACTTTTTTGGATATTTTCTCTCATGTTTGGAGAGGGTTTTTGGGCGACTTGCAGAAAGAAGGATTTCATCTTCCCCAAGTTGGAAGTGGGTCTTCTCCATTCTTCTTCCTTTGCTTAAATCAAGGTTTAATTTCTTATACCTATTTGATTTAGTATCATATTAGGTGTATTTTGTTATTTCTTGATGTGTGGCTAAAAACCCCATTCTTGGGGTGTGATTTAGCTAATATCTGTTGATATTATTGTTGGGTCTTGCTTGCTGATAGGTTAGATGTAGTTTAATGGTGATTATACCTAGTGGTTGTAGTTTAACCTAAAGGGTTTATAGTTGCAAATACAAAGTCACCCATGTGTTTTCGGCTTGCCCGAGAGGGAGGTCGCGAAACCAAGACCACTAGACTGATGGCCTAAGGAGTGTGTCGACATAAGGTTCAGCCCAATAGGGTTAGCCCTAGTCCGATATCCTAACACTCAGCTCGAGAGAGTGAGTGGGGTAAGGCGTAGGCTGGTCTTCCTGCGGCAAATGGGTGTCCGAGAGGAACGCATTTGAAACGGGGTAAGTTGCCCCAGAGGGAACTTATTTCCATTTAAAGCTTAGCCTAGTCACTATTATCTTACAAATTTCCTTTCAAAAGCAGGTACCCAACTACTTATCTCAACTTGTATTGTGGTCACACCCCAAGAATTCTTACCCATACTGGATTTTCTTGTTATTTTTGTTGTGTTTACTAATTGTGACTAAACCCGCAAATCGATATTTGACACTTTTTTTCGCCCCCTTTAATTTACTATGTTTTTAATCGTTAATGTCTTTAGGTACGACTAGTTAGAGCTAAATTTTATTTTTCTATAAATTCTCAAAACCACTCCCTTGGGACACGACCCTTACCTTTAGTTGGGTTACTATACTATCGATGATTGTAAACACTATACCGTAGGTTAGTGTCGTTCGTCACGCTAACTATCAAAATGGCGCCGCTGCCGAGGAGTGGTGTTATTTGAGAATTTTTAGATTAGTAGAATTTTGTTCTTCTTAGTCATAGTCTACTTACCTAATTTTTAGTTTTGTCTAGTTTGTCTGTGTGTTGAGACATGATAATGAGTATACATGATGGGGTTGGTGGACCAATAGAGCACCTCTCAGTAGAAGTGACGAGATTCAGAGATCACATGCTGAACTTCAATCATCTAGGAGTAGAACCTTTTCATGAGTCATGATTGAGGATTAAAACATTATTGATACAATGCCAAACTCATGAAATCCCTGATTTAGTTCTATTGGAATGCTTCTATAGGGATCTGAGTCCCGGAAACATAGAGTTAATCAACCGACTTATGCCATGCGATCGCGATAAATACTCCTATGAGACCGCAGCCTAATTTCTTGACCTTGTGGCTAAAACAAACAAGGATACTGAGAAGGACCAACATTTAATCATTTTGCTAGGTCAGATGAACAACTTGACCCAAAAGGTCGAGGAACTAGAAGTGATGTCCAAAGAGAAGAGCAAATGCAGACTCCTACTGACCAGGGCATATCAATGGACATTAAAACTAAACATATACCATCCTTCAAAAGCAAAATGAACAAGATAGAGTGCTAGAGGAGATTAGAAAAAATGTAGATGCGCTAAATAAGATGAGCAGTTCTCACTCTAGATCTATCTAACTAATTGAAACTCTCTTGGGTCACATAATGCCTGATCTTCGTCAGGCACAAGACAAGGGGTGGCTAAATGATGTTTTGGCCAACTCCAAAAGTGAAAGTTAGGTGCTCACATGCGTTGTGCCACGACGTTAACTAAGACACTTTTTGGGAGGCAACCCAAAACCCTTAACTACTTTAAGTTTGTTACTTTTTAAATAAAGGTGTTTTGATTTTTTAGGAATGGAGCATGAAAAGTTTGTGAAAAGTACAGGATGAATTACTCAAATCCAATTGGCGAAACGCCGATTAGATCGGCGACCGCTACAAATACCGCCATTTGGATCCTCACTTGGGTTAAGGGTCCTATAAAATCAGCGAGGTAGATGAACACTTGGTGGATCACCGAGTAACTAAGCAAATCCAAATAACGTCACCGAATGGGTTAGAACGGGATGGGATTTATAAAATCACGGGCCTTATCTTTCAATTTTTTTCATAACTCTCACTCTCGATTCTCACGAAAATCGCACCTACTTAGTATTTTCAGAATTTTTGCAAAACGTAAGTATTTTAGCTATTTGAGTAGTGCTTGGATCTGTAATAACCAGATGCTTAGCATCACAGTCTTGATCCAATCTGCCTAAAAGGTTGGCTCTCCAAACCTTATATTTAATTTTGGTATAGATGCTCTCATTTCAAGTAATTTTATACAATGTCGTGTGATGTGCCTTTCTGATGAATTTAGATTATTCTAAGCGCTAAGGTGAACTTGCCGAACCCTTCGAAATTTTCCAAGCTATTCGGCAAATCCTACTGAAGTTGTGTTTTTCTAAAACTCGATCTAGTTGTTCTGACTTCTTTCAAATTCTTTGAAGAAATGGCTAAATCCAAAGTTGCAGGAAGAAGCAAGCCACCCCAAGATAGAACAAAAGGGATTACAACGAGCAAGGATGCAGATACATTCAGCAGAAAAGTTGATAAACTTTCCAAAACTTGCGGTAAAGGGAAAGGCAAACACAAGGCCTTAGAATTTTCAGATGGGGCTGAGCGGCGAGTTAAGAGGCAGAATAATTCACCCAGGGCCAGGATTCCCTAGCCTACAATTACTGCACCTCCAGTTCTAGCATTGACACTGATATTAGCACCTCTCGTACAAGGTCCTCAGTCAAAATCAAATGGAGAAAAGGCTGAGCGGTTGAGGATAATTCTGGAAGAAAAATGTATGTCCATAGACAGGGTTATAGATAGATACCCAAAGATAATGGAGTGTCTGAGATATCACAAGTTCCAAATCTTTACTAGATCCCGTCGCCCTTATATTCCAAACTAGGTAAGAGAGTTCTACAGTGCATATAGTGCACTAATACCCCAAAAAAACAACTAGCAGTAGCCTTCAGAGAAGTTAGATATGTGGTTGTCAGAGGCAGGAGAGTGAAATGTGATAATGAGGAAATCAACGCAGTCTTGGGCATGCCCACAAATGTTGGGAATCACTGTCAGTATCTGATTAGAACAAAGAAGCTGGAAGAGAAGAAAGAGTGGTTAACCCCACTAATTGCAAATGAAACTCCAAAATGGGTGGTGGAAGGAGTTCTGATTGAAAAGAAAGAGCTAAACCTAGCCGCAATATTCCGGTTCAGTTTTATCAGCAACATAATTATGCCATCCCAAAATTAGTCGATCTTTCGCCTGGCCAAGGCAGCCTGCTTGGGTTGCGTTAGAAAGGAGACTCAGATAAACTTGGGTATAATCATTACTTCAGAGATTCTCATGCGTGCAGGACAGAGCCAAACCTCACTTCCATTTGCAGTCTTGATTACAGAATTGTGCAAATGAGCCTAGGTGCCTCGGGATGTCAGGAAGGACGTAGAAGTGACGCCCACAACCTCTACTAATATTCGGAGGATCGAAGTCGAGTATCTTAAGGATAAGGTAGAAAAGAAAATGACAGCATCGATGAAGATAGTAAGCACATAATCATCACCTGCAGAGACACATCCGACCATTGGACCTTTAGTTATATCCATTGCCACTGTTACTCACGATGATTCTCCAGGTTCTTCTGTCGCTGTACGATCACCAAAACCTACTACTATTGCTGTTGATTCCCAACTTCCACTCACCCGGGCATCTCTACTCCAGATGGGATAGTTGGCTCTTTCTGCCAATCATCAAGCTGTGAACCTAGAGGCCTCTGTTCCAGACATGATCCGTTGCCTTGACTGATGTTGTGACACCTTTGAGCATTACCATTAATGCCATAGCGTCAAGAATATCAGTGTGCAAGGTTAACCAAGGGCCCACAGAGGAGGTGACAACTTTAAAAGCTACCATTGCTGAACTACGAAAAGATAGAGACCACATGAAGTCCACCAATGTATCCATGGTCTTTGGAACAATAGAGACTCCAGATATGCCCGAAATACCTCAGATTACCACAGGGCATGGAGATGGAAGGGAGCATATAGCTGAACTTGAATCGGAGGCAGAAACTGACGAAGAGATATTTGAAGAAGCTACAACGGATGATATAGTCGAGACTGAAGAAATCATGATAAATGCTACTGTGCTAGCTTCCTTAGCAAAGTCTCTTGTTGCGGCATCCAGTGGTGCTAGCCCTTCTAGTGCTCACTCCGGACACTGATGCCATGACATATGGAGAAATCGCATAGTCAGGATCCCTCTTTACCTCTTTCTACGTCTTATATTTCTTTACTTTGCCTTTTGGATTCTGTATTTTTAACATTTGAGGACAAATGTTCTTATTGGTGGTGGGGTTAGGCTCACCTTTTCTGTGCTATTTGTGATTCGTGTTTTGTTTATACTTGGGTTATTCTGTTTAAAATTGTGTTTACACTGGTTTTCGTGGATGTTTGAGGTCATGGCTCTCTTTTGTTTTTCTTGCAAATGATTTTGACCCTTCTAAAAAATTTTGAATTCTTCACACATTTTTTCCACCATTTGTGAGTTCATTGGGGCTGTTCTTTCACAAAAATTTGAGTCTCGGTTCTGATTAATATCGATGACTTGAATAGTGCTCTCAATTGAACAAACATTAATGTACAGCTACGATGAGGCCAAATGAAGTTGCATAGACAATATGTGAACTCGTTGTGATTAGCCATTTATCGAAGTGATTCTCTTGTAATGACCGTTGCACACTAGCGAAAGTGTGTAGTCTTGTTTGACCTAAGTGTCGATGCCTTGTGTGATTAGTTTGCTTTGAACCATGCATGAATAAACCTAGAATTTTCCCTGTTAGTCTGATTGATTTATAAAGGTGTCCTCTTGATATGATCTTAGGCAATTTTAAAGAGTGTGAGCCAAATTTGACATATACCTCTTTTGTGGCCTACCCGTGAGGGTGAGAAACTCTTTTGACAACCCTTTGAGCATTACCTTTCTTTGGAAGAACCTTGATGAACCCTAGACCTTACTTGACCCGCTACCTACAATCCTCTTAATTTGTGATTTATTGAATAGAAAACTTAGGCCAAAAGTCTAAGTTGGGGGTGTGGTGAAAGGGAAAAGGAGAAGTCAAGAAGTGCAAGAAAAGTGCCCCTTAACCCATTGTTTTGCATAAAAGTGGAACCCCTTCAATAAAATTCAAAAAAAATGTGGAATAAAGTCGAAGGGAATCGGGTTTCAAGCAGTCCATGGAGGAGAATAAAAAAGGGTGACTTAGAAGCACTAGAAAAAAAAATTGATAAAGGAAAAGAAGGGAATGCCTTAAGAAGGCCACAACTCACAAGGAAAAAATCACTGAGCCTAAATGACCATACCTTTGCACTCAGCCCTATTACAAGCCTTAGAAAGACCTTTTTGATCTTGAGTAAACTGAATCAAAAATCGATTGGAAAATAAGGGCAAACCTATGGGTGAAAACATGCATTGTGTTCCTCTTTTTGAGTGTGAGCGTTGCATCGGATTCCTGATCTTGAATTGATTAACCTCTGTGTGTGAATGTGGAATAATTTTTCATGTGAGGGCATTTAGATACTTTTTGTTGAGCTTGAACTTGCACAAGCAGCAAGTATTGCGAGCATGAGAATCTTTCGTAATGGTGTGTCGAAACTTGAATTTTTTAGTACACAATTGATCCTTGCATAAGTAAATTGAGTCTTGTTGTGTGCACTCATGATTAATTCTTGTGTAGCACTGTTTGAGACACCCTTTTTGAACAGCTGAACTTGAATTTACTTGAGGACAAGCAAAAGTTTAAGTTGGGGGTGTTGATGAGTCAACATATTGGACTCATTTAGGGCTTTATTTTGATAGAAATAGTGTCCTTGAATGCTTATTTTGTCTCAATATATGATGAAAACTTTGAAGTTTCAGATATTTGAAGTTTTAGTTGAAGCATAGACACTTAGGCGCAAAAAGGAACAAAAAGGCTGAAAAGAACGAAGAAGTTAAAGCATGAGCATCGCCAAGAACCTTTGGCGATTCACCGAAAGGACAGACTCCGCCCTATGTTCCAGTATGCGAATCCTTGAAGGAAGAGGAGCAAAAAGGCGATAAAAGGGGCAGTCGGTGCATCGCAAATACTTCCACGAAGCAGTACTATACCGCCCAATGGTCCAGAATGTGAAGATGCTGCAGGCAAGCATGAAACGACGATGAAATAGAAGAAGGGTGAGTCGTCGAATCATTTGACTGCATCGACTAACTTCACCGAAAGATCCGCCAGTGCTATTTTTTGAAGTCTATAAATACTAAACTTGTTATTAATTTTATAAGTTCGAAACCATTATTATTATTTTCATAATAGAATAGTACTTTTTTGGATATTTTCTCTCAAGTTTGGAGAGGGTTTTTGGGCGACTTAAGAAAGAAGGATTTCATCTTCCCCAAGTTGTAAGTGGGTCTTCTCTATTCTTCTTCCCTTTCTTAAATCAAGGTTTAATTTCTTATACCCATTTGATTTTAGTATCATTGTAGGTGTATTTTGTTACTTTTTTATGTGTGGCTTAAAACCCCAATTCTTGGGGTGTGATTTAGCAAATATATGTTGATATTATTGTTGCGTCTTGCTTGTTGATAGGTTAGATGTAGTTTAATGGTGATTTCACCTAGTGGTTGTTGTTTAACCTAAAGGGTTTGTAGTTGCAAATACAAAGCCACCCATGTGTTTTTGACTTGCCCGAGAAGGAGGTCACAAAACCAAGACCACTAGACTGATGGCCTAAGGAGTGGGTCGACATGAGGTTCAGCCCGAGAGGGTGAGCCCTAGTCCCACATCCTAACACTCAACTCGAGAAAGTGAGTGGGGTAAGGCGTAGGCTGGTCTTCATGTGACAAATGGGTGTCTGAGAGGAACGTATTTGAAATGGGGTAAGTTGCCCGAGAGGGAACTTATTTCCATTTAAAGCTTAGCCTAATCACTATTATCTTACAAATTTCCTTTCAAAAGCATGTACCCCAACTACTTATCTCAACTTGTATTCCCGTCACACCCCAAGAATTCTTACCCATACTTGATTTTCTTGTTGTTTTTGTTGTTTTAACTAATTCATACTAAACCCCCCAAATTGATATTTGACACTTTTGTGTCCCCCCTTTAATTTACTATGTTTTTAATCCTTAATGTCTTTAGCTACGATTAGTTAGAGCTAAATCTTATTTTTCTATAAATTCTCAAAACCACTCCCTTGGGAGACGACCCCAACCTTTAGTTGGGTTACTATACTATTGACGATCGTAGACACTCATACAGTAGGTTAGTGTCGTTGGTGACGATAAGCATCAACTCCACACTTTCGCTAGTGTGCAACAGTCTTCACAAGAGAATCGATTTGATAAATGGCTAATCACAATGAGATGCAATGAGTTCCCATATTGTCTATGCAACTTCATTTGGCCTCATCGTAGCCGTACATGCATGTTCGTTCGATTGTAAGCACTATTCAAATCATCGATATTGATCGAAACCGAGACTCAAATTTGCCACGGAACAACCATATTCAATAGAATACAAAGGGTGGCGAAAATGTGCGAAAAATTCAATAAAATTTGGAAGGGTCAAAAATCATTTTGCAATTTAAAAATAAAAGGAGCCATAAGCTCAAATATCCACTAAAAGCAATGTAAACACAATTTAAAAAAGAATAACCCAAATATAAACACGAACAAAAGTAGCACACAAAAGGTGTCGGCCTCACCCCACCACAAACTAAAACATTTGTCCTCAAATGCGAATAACAAGCATCTGAAAATACACATAGAGAAAAACAGAGAGGGAGGCAAAGGGTAATCCTGGTTAAGCAGTTGCTTCATCTTTTGTGGAGGCATGGTTCTTCTTGCAACTTTGGGTGTAGTTGTCTCTGCTACTTCGAGTAGTAGACCTTCAACAATTTTAGCATTAAAAAAGAGGCGAGGTGGGGACGTTAAGTGGACCGCTGAGTGGTTCAACGAGCTCTACACAGCTTTGTTAAGCAACCCAACGCGCCTATTTTCAACCCACTTACTCAAATTCTTTACAACCATCCTATTTTAAATATGCAATGAGTTAAATTTAAGCAAGACAAAACTCATCCAAGCACAACCCCCTTTTGCGATGACCAATTGAGAGTTCAATAGCTAGGAATTCAATTCAAGTTTAGAGTATAAATTGATGCTAAAATACTTAGTTAAAGCAGGTTTATGTAAAGATTAATGTGCAAATGTGAAGTTGGAGGCATGAAGATGTATCAAAGTGAACCGTGTTAAGAATTTTAAACCTTTTGTCTCACAAGCCGCTCAGATCCAAACCACTCTGCGATAGTCATAATCATGGAATCTTTTGGCGAGTCGTGGAGTATTTCGGCGAGTCGCTGGAAAATCAGTTGCCTCGCCGATTCTTACAGATCTTTCCAATAATCTTGGGAATCCAAACGGCGGTCTTCATCGAGATCGCCGACAGAGTCGGCGATGCTCCAATAATTTCAACAGTTCACCTATTTTGATAGGTTCCAGCTTGAAGATATATTTGAGTCAAAAGGCGGATAGGTTGAGATTATCGACCTCTTCGGCAATTCGTCGATTGGACCTGTTGTTCTCCACTATACACTGTTTTGAACAGTTTTCTACAGTTCCGTCTGTACAAACAACACACCATTATTTTTCTAAGAAATAAAAAAACAATCAAAGGGGTTTTGGGTTGCCTCCCAAACAGCGCCTTAGTTAACGTCGGGGCATGACGCAAGTCAACAACTTTTCTTCATCCTCGGAGTCAGCCATGGTGTAGTTTGGCGAGTCCTCTGCAAATGGTGGATAGCGACCTGTCATCAAATGGGTGATCTGAGCATCTTGCAGTTGAATAATCATGGAGTTTGAGGTAGATGTTTCATTCAACATTTCAATGCTTTCGTTCATCTCATCAAACTTCTTGTCTTGCTCTTTGAGATTTTGTTGAATGAGCATCAGTTGTTTGCACACCCTCATGCTTCTTCCAGTGTATACATTCTCGAAGGAAGAAGTTATTTTCCTTTTCCATGGCTTGTGCTTCAAACCCCATGACTCCTTTGGACAGAATGTCTACTTAAGCCACTAGTGTGTCCTACTCGTGTTTCTTTTGGGCTTCCTTGTTGATTTCAACCATACCATCAAGAAGTGTTGCGACGATTTCGTAGGGATGGTGGAGCATACCTCCCTTGAAAAGTTGATCAGCTATGCTCCTATTTTCGGGTCCAAGACCTCGATAGAAGCACTCCAATAGCGTCTTGTCAGACATTTCATGAGATGGGCATGGCTGTAGCACTGATTGAAACTTCAGCCACATTTCTTGAATTGTCTCATTCCCTGCTTGTTTGAACGTCAGGAGGTTGTCTCTGAGGTTCAGTAGTTTCAGGAGGGGATGGTCCGTGTGGTACCCATAATGATTATCCATTCTTATTTCCGTGCTTTGATATTCAAACAAGAAAAAAAACCTACAATTTAGATTAGTAAAGCTAAAACTAAGAAGAATAAAAAATTCTACTTAACTAAGAATTCCGAAATACCACGACTCCTCGGTAGCGGCGCCATTTTGATGTTTGCATAATCAAGACACAACTTTCGATGCAAGTGTCTACGATCTTACATTAGTTTAGTAACCCAACCAAGGGTTGGGATCGTTCCCAAGAGAGTGGTTTTGATAATTAATAGATGAATTAAACTTAGTTCTAACTTCTCTGAGCTAAATACATTAACGATTAAAAACATTGTAAATTAGAAGGGGACACAAGAGTGTCAATTAACAATGGGGGGTTTTGTCACTAGTAAGTAAAAACAGTAAAATAAACTAGGGTTTCTAAGTAATGATAAGGGATCATTGGGATGTGACGGGAATACGGGTTAAGCTAGATTATTGGGTACATGATTTCGATAGAAGATTCATACAATAATTGTCACTAGGCTAGACGTTAAGGGGGATAAGCTCTCTCTCGAGCAACTTACCCCATTTCAAATGTGTTCACGGACACCCACTTGCTGCATGAAGACCAGCCTACGCCTTAACCCACTCACTCTGTTGAGCTAAGTGTGTGGACATGGGACTAGGGTTCACTCTCTCGAGCTGAACCTTATGTCGACTCACTCACACTAGCCATCAATTTAGTGCTCTTTGTTTTACGACCTCTCTCTCGAGCAAGCCGAAAACACATAAATAAACTTGTATTTGCAGCTACAAATTCATTAATTTCATCCACATCTACTAAACAAAATCATAATTAATCTAGATTAAACTGTTAGCAAGCAAGACCCAACAATTATCTTAACACATATTTGCTAAATCACACCCAAACAATTGGAGTTTTTAGCCACACTTGTATTACAGATCGAAATTTGTATCAAATTGAGCTTGCATTCAACTTTGTACGAAGATTTAAGTCTTGATACAGGCCAAAAGTGAAGAATCCAAGAGACCAAAACCCAAATCTTGAAGATGAAACCATTTGGATCTTCAAGTCTTCAAAACCCTCTCAACCTTAGAGCAAAAATATCAAAAAGTACTACTCTATATGACAATTATAATAATTATTAGACTCTTAAGACTACTAACTAGTATTTATAGTTTTCACATATTTGTTCTGCAGTGGATAATTTGGCGTCGTTAGTCAGAATCGTTGAACAACTCGGTGATTCACCCTTTGGTCTAGTTCATCACCGTCTTGCACCAACCTTCAGCATCGTCATGCTCTGGGTCATTAGGCGACATAGTACTGCTTCGCGGAACTTCTCGGTGATGCGCCGACTGCACCCTTTTTCCGCGGACTTGATCCTTTCCTTTAGGGCTCAGCACATTGGAACAAAAGGCGAAGTAAGACCCTTCGGCGATTCACCAATTGGACTCGGCGATCCTCAGGCCTTCATTTCTTTGTTATTTTAAGCTTTTTCATTCCTTTTTGCGTCGTAGTGTCCATACTTTCCTTCAAACTTAAAATACCTGAAACTTAAGGGTTTTCATCAGATATTGAGATAAAATAAGCATTTGAGGACATAATTTCTATAAAAATATAGCCCTAAATGAGTCCAATTTGTGGACTCATCAACAAGCATCATTATTAATGGGGGTTTGGGACAAGTAATCAAAAACAACAAAAATGCAAAGGGTACTAATAAAGGAGACGGGATTCTTGGGATGTGATAGGAATACGGGATAAACTAAACTATTGGGTACATGCTTTTGATAATATATCCATTGAATATTTGTGACTAGCTTAGACTATAGTGGGGGTAAATTCTCTCTCGAGCAACTTACCCCGTATCAAATGGGTTCCTCTCGGAAACCCACTTACCACATGAAGAACAACCTTTGCTTAGCCCACTCACTCTCTCGAACTGAGTGTGTGGGATAAGGACTAGGGTTCACTCTCTCGACCTGAACCGCATGTCGGCCCAATCCCACTGGCCATCATTTTAGTAGTCTTAGTTTTACGACCTCCCTCTCGAGCAAGCCGAAAGCACAAAGGTGAATTCGTATTTGCAACTACAATTTCATTAAGTTCCACCACAACTACTAAATGAAATCACATTTACACAACAAATAAACCATCAACAAGCAAAACCCAACAAATAATGTAACCCATATTCACAAAATCACACCCCAAGAATTGGGGTTTTAGCTAGACATGTAAAAGAGATAGAAATTTATAACAAAATGATTTTGCATTGAAATGGGTATGAAGATTTAAGTCTCAAAACAAGCAAAGAAAGAAGAATCCACAAGACCCAAGTCCAAATTCTTTGAGTTGAAACCCTTTAAATGTTCATGTCCTTCAAAACCCTCTCCAAACTTAGAACTCAAAAGGCTATGTTAAAAATTATATATTAAAAATTTGATATTAAACTACAACTCTCAACGAGTATTTATAGTTTCCTACAATCTGTGCTGAAGCGGATCATTCGGCGTCATTAGTCGAGATCGCCGATCAACTCGACAATTCGCCCTTTGATAGGTTTCATCGCCGTGTTGCTCTATCCTTCATCATCGTCGTGTTTTGGATAATTGGGCGACATAGTACTGCTTCACGGAACTGTTCGGCGACACGCCGACTGTCCTTTTTCACCGCTGATTTGATCCTTTCTTTCAAGACTCAGCACACTGGAATAAAAGTCGAGGATAAGACCTTTTGGCGATTCACCAAATGGATTTGGCGATTCTCAAATCTTCATTTCTTCGTTCTTTCAGCTAACTTTGTTCCTTTTTTGCTAAGTAGTGCCCATGTTTTCCCTTAAACTCCAAATACTTGAAACATAAGGGTTTTCATCAGATATTGGGATAAAATATACATTTGAGGACACTAATTCTATCAAAATATAGCCCTAAATCAGTTCAATTTGAGGACTCATCAACGTCCTGATCTTCATACCTGTTTGGGGCCCCTACAACATTTACCTTCTCAGAACCTGCCATGATATGCTTCGTGAGTAGATCCATCTAGGTTCTCATATGAGCCATATCCTGATCCCTTTTTTCCTCTCTTCTCCTTTGTTCAGCTGATAGCTCAAAAGTGACTCCCAGATCTTCCACTTCAACCTCCCCGGTGTGCCAGGGTCTATCATTATTTGTCATTTCATCCATTAGCTGCATGATTTCAGCAAAAGGATTCCTCATGAACGATCCACCATAAACTGCATTAACAACAAGCTTAGTAATGTAATTAAGCGATCTACAAAAGGCCTATTTCAATTGTCTCTCAGTGAGACCATAGTTCGGGCACTTTTTCAGCTTCTAGCTGAATCTCCACCAAGTATCATGCATTGCCTCCCCTGGTAGTCGCTTGTGCGCACTTATCTCATCTTTCATCTGTAACTCTTTTGATTTAGGATAGAATAGTTTCAAGAAAGCCTCATTCAGGTGATTGCAGGTCCTGACTTAATCATACGGCATCTCATTCAGACAATTAGTTACCTCCCAGTGAGAGAAAATGGAAATAGCCTCAACCTCATAGTTGTCTGACTAACCTCAGGAATTTCCTGTGATTTGCATATAGCGACAAAGTTAGTAAGATGCAGATTCGCATCATCACCAGTTGCACCTCTAAACATACCTTTCAAGTTCAACAATTAGATCATTATGCTAGTGATAGTAAATTTTACACCTGGAGATAGTACATGTAATACTATTGCTCCAGTGGCTCTAGCTCTGTCCAAATCTAAGTCATCCTCTTTAAACATCATTTGAGCTGGTTGTTGTGCTCGACCTCTTGGAGCTAGTTGTTGGCGGTAAAGAGGAGCTATTTCTTTCACTCCTGGATTTTTATCCACCACCCTAGGCGGGTTATTCACAACATTCTGTTGAATACCTCTTGCAGCGGTTTCAGTTTCTAGTCCCAATCTTTACCTCTGAGCCTTAAGTTCTTGTGCATTCACCATATTGCGGATAATTTTCCGAAGCTTCGGGTGGTAAGGAATCAATGGAGCTCCCTTACTTCTAGTACTTGGCATACACTGTCGAACTCACCTATAAAAGAAACAAGCAAAGAACAAGACATAAATTAGAAAATATAACTACAATTCAAATAAATGCTAGTAAAATACTTCTAAACTGAAATTCCCCGGCAGCGGCACCAAAATTTGATACGTCCAAACTAACACCTCAATTAAGAAGAATAATCGGTCGAAGTCAATTTATAGAACTCAACGTGAGTTGAGGTCGATCCCAAAGAGAATTTCTTCACAGAAAGATTTACATTATCTCGTTTACCCCAATGTTGTTATTATTTCCTAGAGAAAACAATTACATAATGTAAATTGGGTTTTTGTTGTAAGATTCAGGTAATCAATGTTGGTAAAAGATTTAGGTTAACAATTAATAGATTATTGCTCTTGAGTTGTAATGATTAATAAATGAAACTAGGGTTGTGTTCCCCATAACATTACATCTAGTGTTTATCCGTAAATGAGTTTCGGTAAATTCATTCTTTGCAAATTACAGGTGAGTTAGATATATCTAACACTTCTCAATCTAGTTAGATAACTTTCACCCAAGTCCTCTCGATCCTAGAGTGTTGATAGATTATACTCTCACTTATAATGGTGTTAAAGTTTTCTTCTCTCGAACTCGAACTTTGACTCCATTTCATTAGATTAAACCAACTTTTTCCCAACTATCACTTTTCTCTTGAAAAATTGACAGATAAAGGCTAACTCTAATGCTTGCACTCATTAGAATAGATGAATAACAAAAGTTGAGCTATGCATTTCACATATAAATCACCCTCTACTCGTTTTATGAATTCACACTTAGATTTCCGTCATAGATCCCACAACCCCAGTTGTGGTGTTTAGCCACTCATCATTTCAATTGAACAAGCAGAAGTTTGTAATGAAAACATTAAAATAAATCACTTACAAAAGTTTGCAAATTCAACAAACATTTGATATTCACAAAATCAAAATCCCACTTCCAAATATCGAGCAAATGTTAATTGAAAAAAACCAAAGTCAAGAATGTTTAGAAACTAGTTGCTCGTTCCAGATAAGATGAGATAAAAACAAAACTGCCCGAATTAATTCAAATAATTAGTGTAAAAAGATTCCTACTCGAAGTAGGTCTGACTTATTGCAGCTTCCCACGGCCAGCTAGACGATCCGTCATGGGCTTCACAGTCCATGAAGACCTTCGTGACCTTTACTTAGCTTTCACAAAATTGGTTTGTCAAAGCCTGACTAATAGAAATGCACCACGGACAATACCAAGGACCGTTATAGAGACCACGGTCTGTCTGGGTATCCGTGGTCTAAACTTGGTCAAATCCCATTTTAGCTCCTCGAGGCATGAGCAATAGTTCAACTCTACGAGCAGCATCATGGCTCATCATAAGGATCACGATCTATGAGGGAGCTCGTGGTCCTTCCTTAGAACTTCTTAAGTTTATCTTCTCGAGGCCTGCACACTGACCAGCAACCACAGACGCTTACACTATCTGTCATGAGGGCCACAGTCCGTGAAAGGCCTTGTGGTCTTCACTTAGGCATTTGGTCATCATCAACTTCATTTTTTCTATTTTCCACATCCAAGTGTTTTACTATAGAAATATCACCAAACAAGCCATATCTACATAAATACACTCGATTCTCGAAATAATCCTTAGTTTTGAGCATCAAATGTGCTAAGATCTCACGACACATCAGCCACCCCTGCGCCCGAAGCGTCATGCCACTTTTCTTCTTTGTTCCTATTCCGTACTTGTTCCTTTGAGTTGAGAATACAGTCTCTTCTTAATCCTAACTATTTAAGCCTTAGTTAATCATCAAGATATACTATATATCATGAATTGTAACTCTTGAATTCACATTTTAAATTCAAGATAGAGTTAAGAGAAAAGTTCGATAGAGTCCGTGGAGTCAATTTGAGAAGTCTTTTACAATCTTTTAAGATTTGTTTTAAGACTTGAGTATCAGGCATTTGTCTTGAGGTTTCCACGGGTTGTTTCAAGTGTGGTCAGACTGGGCATTTCATGCGAGAGTGTCCAAAGAACAAGCAGGGAAGTGGTAATGGGGGCAATACAGCCCAGTCATCTTCAGTTGCTCCACCAGACACAGCTTCACTTAGAGGGGCTACTTCCAGTACTGGCGGAGGAGCAAACCGCCTCTATGCGATCACTAGTTGCCAAGAGCAAGAGGATTCGCCAGATGTTATCACTGGTATGATTCAAGTCTTTGACTTTACTGTTTATTCTTTGCTAGACCCATGAGCGAGTTTGTCTTTTGTAACTCCTTATGTTGCTATGAATTTTGATGTTATTCCTGAGCAATTTGGTGAACCACTCAGTGTTTCCACAGCTGTTGATGAGTCTATTCTAGCAGAGAGAGTCTATCGTGATTGTCCCATTTCCGTCAATCACAAGAGTACCATGGCTGATTTAATTGAGTTAGACATGGTAGAGATTGATGTCATTCTTGTTATGGACTGGCTTCATGCTTGTTATGCCTTAGTTGATTGTAGAACTCGAGTAGTCAAGTTTCAGTTTCCAAATGAGCCAGTCTTAGAGTGGAAAAGCAGTTCGGCAGTGCCTAAGGGTCATTTCATTTCGTACCTTAAGGAAAGGAAGTTAGTTTCTAAGGGGTTCGTCTATCACTTAGTCTGAGTTAATGACTCAAGTGTTGAAGTACCTCATATTCAATCAGTTTCAGTAGTGAATGAGTTTCCAGAAGTCTTTCTAGAGGATCTTCCCGGAGTCCCTCCTGAGAGAGAGATAGACTTTGGTATAGATATTTTTCCAGATACTCGTCCTATATCTATTCCGCCATAAAGAATGGTACCAGCAGAGAATAGTTGAAAGACCTTTTAGAGAAAGGCTTTATTCGACCAAGTGTCTCACATTGGGGCGCTCCGGTCTTGTTTGTGAGAAAGAAAGATGGTTCCCTTAGGATGTGTATAGATTACCGTTAGTTGAACAAGGTTACCATCAAGAATAAGTATCCTCATTCGAGAATTGATGATCTTTTAGATCAGCTTCAGGGTGCTTCCTGTTTCTCAAAATTTGACCTTAGATCAGGCTATCATCAATTAAGAGTAAGGGAATGTGATATTCCAAAGACAACTTTCAGAACCAGATATGGTTATTATGAGTTTTTGGTCATGTCCTTTGGGTTGGATAATGCACCAGCAGCGTTCATTGATCTTATGAATAGAGTCTTCAAACCTTATTTAGATATGTTTGTTATCGTCTTCATTGATGACATACTAATCTATTCAAGGAGTGAATACGATCATGCTAGCCATCTCAGAATAGTAAGGAATTTTATGCTAAACTCTCTAACTGTGAATTTTGGCTTGAGTCTGTGGAATTCTTAGACCATATTGTGTCTAGAGAGGGAATTAAAGTCGATACTCAGAAAATTAAGGCAGTGCAGAATTGGCCTAGACCCACATCTCTAACTGATATTAGGAGTTTCTTGGGTTTGGCTGGCTATTATAGAAGGTTTGTAGAAGGGTTCTCGTCTATTTTGTCACCTTTGATGAAGTTGACTCAGAAAATAGTGAAATTCCAATGGTCTGAAGCTTGTGAGAAAAGCTTTTAGGAATTGAAGAAGAGGTTGACTACTGCTCCAGTTTTGACCTTATCGGAAGGTACTCAAGGTTTTGTGGTGTATTGTGATGCATCTAGAGTTGGCTTGGGTTGTGTTTTAATGCAGAATGGTAAAGTTATAGCTTCTGCCTCCAGACAGTTAAAAGTTCATGAGAAGAACTACCCAACCCATGACTTAGAGTTTGTTGTTGTAGTATTTGCTTTGAAGAAATGGCATCACTATTTGTATGGTGTTCGTGTTGATGTGTTCACTGATCACAAGAGCCTACAATATGTATTCACGCAGATAGAGGTCAATCTCAGACAAAGGAGGTAGTTAGAGTTACTCAAAGATTATGACATGAGTGTTCTTTACCACCCAGGTAAGGCTAATGTTGTTGTTGATGCCTTAAGCAAGTTGTCTATGGGTAGTACCACCCATTTTGAGAAAGGGAAGAAAGAACTAGCCAAAGATGTGCACAAACTTGCACATCAGGGAGTCAGACTTATGGATTCCACAAAAGGAGGAATAGTGGTAATGAATGGGCCTGAATCATCACTAGTGTCAGAAGTGAAAGAAAAACAAGACCAAGATCCCATTTTGCTAGATTTAAAGGCGAATGTTCATAAGCAAAGAGTATTAGCTTTTGAACAAGGGGGGGATGGTGTATTGAGATATCAAGGTAGGTTGTGTGTACCAATGGTGGATGAACTCCAAGAGAGCATCATGGAGGAAGCTCATAGCTCCATATATTCTATTCATTCGGGTTCCACCAAGATGTACCATGACTTGAAAGAAGTGTATTTGTGGAATGGCATGAAGAAAGGCATTGCAGAATTTGTTGCTAAGTATCCAAATTGCCAACAAGTGAAAGTAGAGCATCAAAGGCCCGGTGGTTTGGCTCAGAAGATAGAACTTTCGGAATGGAAGTGGGAGATGATCAATATGGATTTCATCACAGGCTTACCAAGGTCTCGCAGACAACATGATTCTATTTGGATGATTGTCGACGGGATGATGAAATCAGCCCACTTTTTATCAGTAAAGACTACCAACTCAGTAGAAGATTATGCTAAGCTTTATATTCAAGAGGTGGTAATACTTCATGGGGTTCTATTCTCCATTTTTCCAGATAGGGGTGCACAATTTACTGCACAATTCTGGAAATCTTTTTAGAAAGGTTTGGGTTCAAGGGTGAACTTGAGTACTGCCTTTCATCCTCAAACAGATGGGCAAGCAGAGCGTACTAATCAGACATTAGAAGATATGTTGAGGGCATGTGTGATTGATTTCAAAGGTAATTGGTATGATCACCTACGTTTAATTGAGTTTGCTTACAACAACAGTTACCACTCTAGAATCCAAATGGCTCCATATGAAGCTCTTTATGGGATAAGAGTAGATCTCCTATTAGATGGTTTGAAGTTGGTAAAGAAGGGTTGATAGGAACAGATTTAGTTCACTAAGCTATGGATAAGATGAAAGTTATTCAAGAGAGGTTGAAAACGACGCAGAGTGGTCAAAAATCCTACATTGATGTTAGGAGAAGGCCGTTAGAGTTCGAAGTAAATGATTGGGTATATCTAAAAGTTTCACCCATGAAGGATGTTATGAGGTTTGGTAAGAAGGAGAAACTTAGTCCTCGGTATATTGGGCCCTATCGAATATCCAAAAGGATGGGCAATGTAGCTTATGAGTTGGAGCTACCAGAAGAGCTAGCAGCGGTTCACCCGGTGTTTCAAATCTCCATGTTGAAGAAGTGTGTGGGAGATCCTTCATTAATCATACCAACTGAAAATATTGAGATGAAGGATAGCTTATCTTATGAGAAGATTCCTATCCAAATTCTAGATTGCTAAGTGCACAAGTTAAGGACAAAAGAGGTTGCATCAGTCAAAGTCCTTTGGAGGAACCAATTTGTTGAAGAAGCTACATGGGAAGCTGAAGAGGATTTGAAGAAGAGATATCCACATCTCTTTGAATCCGGAGAAAGTGCAGACCAAGGTACTAATTCTCTTCTTAGTACTCTTTAAATCATGAGTGAGCATGTATTTTGTTTGCATTTACTTGTGGGGTGTTTGAGCTTGATGTTACCACCCTTAGCCTAATAAAAGTAATCTCATTCTAGGACGAATGTTCTCTAGGAGGAGATATTGTAACATCTCGCAATTTGATATAACTAAGAAGAAGCTTATAATTGGAAATAGTCACTTTTTTTTGTTTTGAAAGAATTAAAATCTGGAAATTTGTCAACTTAGGAAAATTGAGTTTTTGGTCAATCTCAAACGACCATAATTCCTAGCTCAGGATGAGTTAGGTATGATTCCAGATATGGTTGAAAAGATATTGGAATGATCTTTCCAACGCCGCCAAGTTTGCACGATTCCGAGTTTGTATGAGCAAGTTATGCTCTTTGAAAGTTGGGTTGTTGGATTAAGGAAATGTCCAATCCGGGATTTTTAAAGGGTATTTTAGTCTTTTCATTACCCTATTATTTTAGTCCGATTTTAGGAGTTTAATAAGGATCAAGACTGAACTTAGTCAGTTTTAGAAAATCAGAATTTTCACGCTAGGGCTAAGGAGAAAGGAGAAGAGAAAAGAGGAAGAAAAAAGGGCAATTTCATCAAGAACGTTGGTGTTTTCACTAATGATTTGGTTTGATCAGGTATGTGAGGCTCTCATAACGTTGGGATCGTTCTCCCACGTGCCAAGCATAATTATTTCAGTTTGGATTCGTCCTAAAAGCATTTGACTATTGATGATCTTGATACCTATTCTTGAATTTGACTGAGTTAGGAAGTTTCTGAGTTCGTTACATCGCATTATAGGGTCGTTTTGAGTTAGGTTCTTAGGTACATTTGTTGGGTATCTGTATCTAAATGTAATTTAAGAAAAAGAACCGAGTTAGGGTGAATTGGGGCTGGAAAACGAAGAAGAAATTTTGTCTGTGGTCGCGTGTCGCGCGCTTGGTCCCGGATTTTGAAAATTTCTGCTTCACGTCGTGGAGCTGACACGAGGTGTTCTGCCTCAAAAGACGTTTTCAGAACCAAAATTTAATTATGCATCCGCGTCGTGGTCCACCTTCGTATTTTGATTTTCAGTCTTTTCTCATGTTTAGCTATTTAAAATCATTCCTAAACAACATGAGATCTTTCCAGTCACAAATCTTAATCCTTGAATCCATAATTCAATTCAAGGATCAGTTAAGAGTCAAGTCAAGAGCAGTTAAGGTTAAAGTCAACAGAAGTCAAGAGTCAAGTTAAGATAAGTTCTTAAAGTTTATAAAAGTCTTTCACAAATGTTTTAACTTTGTTTTAAGACTTAAGTTTTGAGTTCAATAAAGAGTAAAATTGAAGTTCTTTTCTTCAAGGAAGTATATAAGGACTATGTATTCCCAAAGAGATTTAAAAATGAAATAAGAGCGGAAACTAAGATTTCCAAAGAGCCTTCGGGCTAGTTTTCAGAAAAGAGTAATAGCTTTCTAAATGAAGCAAGCAGGGAAACTGAGATTGCCATGATAGCATTTGAGCTAAGTTTTTGAGCACGAATCTCAAATCACAGAAAGAAGTATGATTTTAAAACACAAAGAGCTAGTATATTTCTTGGAGTTGTATTGAGCACCAATATGGGGGAGAGTTCAGATAACTCACAGCCTCCATAAACCATGTAGCCACCATGGGTAGAAAAAGGGTCATACTTTTTAGATGAACCCTTTTCACATAGACTAGTGGATCCATTAGTAGTTCAGGTCCTATACCTTTGGTCAGGTATAGGATGCGCTGGCAGCGTGGGTAGATCGTTGTATCATCACTATAGCTCTTATGTGATGGTTGTCGGTTAGATAAACTCCCACATAAGACTATTGTATTTTTTTATATACATCAGTTTATTGTATTTTTACATACATCTCAGAGTTTTATGTATCTTTGCATACACAGAGTTCACAGCATGTTTTTACACAACTTTTCTTTATATTGCACTTGTCTTAAATTTCTTTATATTGAAATGAGTTTAGTTATGTTGAGTTGAGAAGAGCCAAAGTAAGTGTTTCTTTCAGATTCTCTTTCAAGCTTATGTTGTTTTAGCATTCCAACTCGCATACTCGTACATTCAATGTACTGATGCCAGTTGGCCTGCATCGTCTTATGATGCAGACACAGGTAACTAGGATTGGCCTTTCAGTGCACCGTTGATTCAGTGAGCAGTTCAGAGTTAATCGGTGAGCCTCCTTGCATTACGGAGGATCTATTTTCATTGCTTTCTAGTTTAGTCAATTAGGATGTTGTGGGGTTTGTCCCAACATCCATCTCAGTTGTTTTAGAGGCTTCATAGACAGACAGTCAGTTAGTTATTTTAGTTGTCTTTACTTTTCATTTCTTATGCTAAAGACTTGAGTTTGCCTAAATGGCCAGTTGAATGTTCATTTATAACATTCTAGTTTCTTCATAAATATTTATGTGATGAGTTACGTCTTCCGCTGAGTTAAGTAAGCCAGTCCAAGTGTTCCCTTGGGGCCAGCAATGGTCTTCAAGTGTTAGTCCCGCCCAGGGTTTAGGCTCGGGGTGTGACATAAAGTGTGAAACTCTAGTAACTTATTTTTAATAAATATAGTCAAATAGTATATGATGTTAAATATATTATCAATTTATCCCATTAACTATCAATTAAATTATTTATCTAAAATTATCCGTAAATTAATTAACTATAGTTACACGAATAGTTCAAAATTCTCAAATCAACTTCACCGATTGATCAAAAATGATTCAAGATAACTATCTGGAGGGGTTAAACGGTAATTTTATGTTGAAAAATTTAAATATGACTTTCCGGGTCATTACATATTGTATCTTTACATACATTTGAGTTATTATTGTATTTTTACATACTATCTAGTTATGATTGTATCTTGACATACAATTGAGTTATTATCAACTGCTTTTTAAAAGCTTTACATATATTGCATCTTTTATTGTTGTTTTATTCTTGAGTATCTTGAGTTGAGTATCTTTGGGTTGAGTATCTTTGAGTTGAGCATCTTGAGTTAAGCATCTTTACGTTAAGTAAGTCTTCCACTGAGAGTTGAGCCAGGCCAAGGGTTCGCTTAGGGTCAACAATGATTTTTGAGTGCCAGTTACGTCCAGGGAGACCCGTTGAGTGACAATAACTATTTAGAAAAACTATATTTATATGATGATAAATGGTAAAATATTTAAAACATATCTTTTTTTTTCTGATAAAAAAATGGTAACTTCATTACCAATTGATCATTTTAGCCTTAGGTGGTTACTTCAAATGCCTAAATAAGAATATTATCGAGGATAGTAACACTTTCCTATTCTTTTTTAATTTTATTTTATAACATAGAAACGTCATAATTATATAATTATGAATGGAAAAATAAAAAAGCATATCTTGTCTGAATGATTAAAAAGGAAAAAATATTAAAACATTATCCTATTGGACTAGATATTATTTAGGAGTCTAAAATGGTAATGTCATTACCAATTGATCATTTTAGTCTTAGAAGAGTATTTCAAATGCCTAAAAAGGAAAATCATTGGAGATGATAACACTTTTATCTCTTAACTATAAATAAATTTTTATTTTTATTCTTGTAATATAGAAAAGTTATATTTATATGATTATGAATTGTAAAATATTAAAAATAATATCTTATTTGACCAGAAACTATTTAGGAGTCTAAAATGGTAATTTCATTAATAATTGACCATTAGTCTCAGATGATAAATTAAAATACCTAAATAAGAAAATTAGTGGGAGAAATTACACTCTGATATCTCAATCATTAATAAATTTTAATTTTAGTCCTTTATATATGAATATGCATATTTAACCTTTGATTAATTCAAATGTGTTTCTTTAATTCTCTTATGTAGAAAATGTGCTATATTTGGGCTCTTCTAAAAAAAAAATGATCCTAAAATATGTAGTATCATTTTAAGCTTAACATCGCACATGAGTAATTAACTAATGGAACGATCAATAGTTGATGAGTTAAAAAAGTACATTTGAAATAATTGAAGGTTTAATGTGTTTAGTCAAATAACACAAGAAATAAAATAAAAATTCATTGATAATTAATACTAGAAGTACTCTTGACTTCACACTACTATAAAGTTTGAGATAACCCCTAACAATACCAAAATCTTTAGTGTACCGGTTAGACGTAACTTATAATATACTAGAGTTGTATGTATTTGAAAATTTTGGACAATATTTTTTTTTTGAAGAAAACCTCTTTTTTTGTATTAGATTAACTTAATTTTGAAAAATATTTTTTTTCCAAAAAAAAAATTACCATGAAATCACTTATTTTTGAAGAATGAATTATTTTTGTTTTTTGAATTCTCAACTCATAGTCTTAACCTTTAATTAAAAAATTTATCATCAATCTATAAATTTCATACTTTTTTCCTATGGATTGGACGACTAAAACATTTAAAAAACCATTTATGAAATATTACTTTCTAAGAATATACCAACATATTTTTCATTGATAAAGTTTTCTACCAAATGTTATCGTGCCACAAGTTAATTATTTGGACTGCTTAACTCCAAAAATAATTATGGAATATAAATTTTATTAATTTAAAATTTTTAAATAAAATATATAATATTTTTCTTAGAATCAGATTACGATAATTAGTTAATTATTATTTTATCAAATATGACTCAATAACCTTGAAATTTCTTGACCGCCTCTAGTAGCAAATCATGATAGACATCTATAAAAGTTGCATGCCTTTTCACATTTTATGTATTCTACTTCAAAATAGAGTGATTTTCATATTTGGGTATCAAATATGGATTGAAAGAGGCTAAGAAATACTACAAACGACAGTGAAAATGTAAGAAACTCCCTTCTAGACAAAAGAGCAACAAGTTTATTTAAGAAAGTAGAAGAGTTTTCTATTTTATGTGATATAGATATTGCTATAATTATTTTTTGCGGGGGAGAAGCCCAACCCATTGTTTGGAAATCTACAAATCTGGCTAAGGAGGTATTAGAGAGGTATTCAGAGTTTCCTGAGGAAGAAAGGATTAAAAAGTTAATGATACATGAAAACTCTCTTTCAAAGAAAGCGGATGAGAAAGAAAAAAAAATTGAGAAGATAGAAAAAATGAATGAGGAGAAGGAAACGAAAATCCTCTTCAATCAACTTGTGGAGGGAAAAAAATCGCTGAACTCACTGCTGGAGAAATTCAAGGTTTATGAAAGTTGTCTGATAGTAAGATAGCTAAACTTCAGGAGAGAAAGAAAAAAAATCAATCAACAACATCAGTCTTCTCAACCTAAAAATTCTTCGTCAAACTTCAAATTCCCAAACAAAAATGTTACCCTATTACCAAATTCAATGGATGATTTGATCAATGACATGTGTTTTGTTGAGACTATGGCTACTAAACACAATTACTTTGGCTTAAGCGATGGAAACAATATCGAGTCTGCACCAACTGAAGGCGATGACATCAGTGCTGGAGATAATGGGCATTCCAAGGACCTTGATTGATAGTGTAATGCTTATGTTGTTCTATCATTATCTTTTATGTTGGTTTTTAATAGTTTTTGTTGATTTATTTCATTTTCAAATCTATTTTGTAATTTTGTATTTTTATTTCAGTTATTTATGAAGGTTTTAATTTTATTCGAAAAGTGAACATATTTGTTTAGCAATTTGTCTATATTTGATATATATTGTATTCCATGTGCATGCTTAAGCCTTAAAATTCTTACCCCGCATTTAATTGTCTATGAATAATCATTTTAAAAAATCTGAGAATCTATAAACTATCCAAAACAATTATTCAGATTTAAAATATCACAATATCCAGATATCACTTTTTTTGTTTTTCTCTCGTATATGTGTTCTTCTTATTCTTAAACTATTTTCAATTCTCCCCCATTTTTTCTTCTCTGAACTTTCTCTATTCTTATTTTTCATCCCCTTCATATCCTCTATCACTCCATATCTTTGAAATGATTTTGGGTTTTAAGTCATTGGTAAGGGTTGTCAAATCTTAATTGTTATAGTAGAGCTTTATTCAAGATGATGAAATTATGATAGAGAAAATGGATTTAGGTTGTTTGAATGAGTTTTAATGGTTACTCATGAAAGGAAATTTTTGTGGGTGGTGTTTTTGTGATGGATGTTGTTTCAAAGAAAATAGAAAGTTTTTAGTAGCCTCACGATAAACACTTGGCAATTATATATATATATATATATTGAAAACACAGAGTATATATTTGATTATACTTTGAACATAAGTTCTGAATTCATTGTATATCAATGTATTCATAATCCACACTTTTTCAAAAAATATTATTTTTTAGTTGTTGGTAGATATGTATAGATTAGATGTAAGGATGTTTTTATGTTAGAAGAGTAACAATGGTGGAAAATGAGGATTGACGGTAATGAGAGGATTGGTTATTTCTTAAATGTTAAAACTTAACATATATTGTGGATACCAGGTCTAGAGAATTATTTGGGAAGGGGTCAGATAAAGAATTATCTTTAGGCTAATGTTGTTTTATAACTATACTATTATAACTCAATTGTGCTAACCACAAATAATAAGGTAAAGTTCGATGATATGGATAAAAGAAGAACCTCATCCTAATAACTCCAATTGATAGCATTAATCTTCAAAGATTTCTTGCCAAGCGTGAGTACTGAGAATAGAATTTGCAAATGGAATGTGGAAAAACAATAGAGTGAGCGAGAGAAACACTTGTACTCACCATATTATCATAATAAAGTGAGCAAGGGAAACACATGTACTCATCAGTATTATTAATGTATCCTAAACTAAAATGGTGTCACGACCCGCCACAAATCCCCTGTAGAAAAGCCAAAACCCAAACTACAAGCAATAAGCAAAATAACTTAAAGTAAAACTATGTGGAAGAAAAATAGACAAGGAGTAGGGCCCATAACATAGATATGTATATAGCAATGAGAAATATACTGAAAGAGCCAGAAAGTGATAAAGAAACACAAAATTGTACACAAGAACAAAACCCCTGACCTTATGTCGCTAGTAAAAAAGCATCTAACAACATAAAGGATGATACACAATAGTGTTGTCTAATCAAAATACAAAATACATTGAGTACAATAGAGGGAAAACAGTATATCTCTGGATAGCAAAAGCTCACCACCATCCAACAACGATTGCCTTGGAAGATTTTGAATTAGTGGGGGTGGCTCATACTAGGAGATTCATTAGAAAAAGATGTTTAAGTGACGTATGAGTACCAAAATATGGGGTACCCAGTAGGCATTATAGACCGGATAAGATCAAATATAAATTGTATAAATAAAATAGGCATGATAATGCTAACACTACAATTCAACAGCTAACTAGAAACATATCAGCCACTACTGGCAGTGAGGATAATAAAATAATGAGCATTCGATATCCAGTAAATCACAATTAGAAACATAATGCAAGATGATGCAATGCACATTTGGGAAATGCATAAAAGTAGATTTCCCACAAAATCCCTCGTGCCACTCAAAATGATCCCTCAGACTTGACAACTTGTATAATGCACAAAATATAACTCGAGAAAGTTCCTCAAGCCGCATAGAATGCTTTCGTAACCTTATCACTAAAAGAGGTAAAAGTCGGAATAGTTCTTTGGATCGCCCAGAATGCTTCCTCGAGTTGTTCAATATAATAGTAAAACAACCCATCCTTTAATCAAAAACCATAGAATTTCATTTGCTTAACATAAACGTGCATTTTGTGCTAAACTCATATAAAATTAGCATTTTCCCTTGAAATATGCAAACCTACAAGGTAAAACAATTAATTTTAACGTAAATATCTCTTTAGGACGAAGACCCAGCAAATAGTGTAAATCATTTTAAAATTTCCAATCTCCTCGAGTAAAACTAGCAATATGCTCCCTCGGAGCCCAAAACAAGTAAAAATGGTGACAAGCCAGTTAAAAGGTCTCAAATATAAGCTTTTGTCATTTCTAGCTCAAAGACGGATAAATACAGATGTTGTGTATGTGAGTGCATACCAAACACAGTCAGTTCATTCACATTATAGTCACACCTCAAAAATAACTGGATAGACTCCTGTAACAGTACTATCGTACTAAACTGAAACTCCAGCAAGTCCAAGTCCAAGGCACTAGGCCCACAACATGACAACAACACAATAAAAGCTAAAAAACAATCAAAAAAGGCAGACCATGCTAAAAAAAATTAAAGCACATAAATCTAAGTTTTAAACTACATATATTAATTCTAATGATCCTATACCGTCAATCAAGACTAAGGTTAACCTTCACTAAGGATTCACGATTAAAATTCTAGTCTAAATTCTTGAAATAGCCAAAATGTGACTAAGTATCATATAAGCCTAAAATTAAGATCCTAAAACCATCCTACCGATCATGCAACTTATTTCATATAGAATCTTACAAAACCAAGTCTAAACAAGAAAATCATAACTTACTTCAAGGCCGATACCATACTTGAATCTCTATCCACGAGCTTTTCTCTTCCGAGAAACCTCCAAATTATGTCGCTCTAACAAATTAGTGATGTAGACGTCAACAAAAGCAAATTGATATCCAAAGTGCTATAAAAAAGATTTGAACATAAAAAATTGGGTCAAAATAAGACAGTGGGAATTGCACGAGGAATCACAAAATCGATTGTTTCTTAAGGTTACAACCAGCTTAGGATATTGTTCCCAGAAATGGGCACAATCAGACAATATCTAGTTCAAACAAGAAAACAAGAGAAATCTAAAGAATAAATAATATAGGAATAAAAATATTAAGTTTGTTTCACCCCAAACTTGAGGGGTGCAATTGCAACCTTATTCCAAAACATAGGCATAAGCCAACCTTGTTGGAAGCCAAATAAAGTCAACAAATCAAACAGGTACATCTCCACTTAAAAAAATTCTCTCAGTTGGTAGGGCCCCGTCAAGAGCAATACAAAGAAAAAATCTACTCCCAACAATTTATATAAAGCAATAAAAATCTAGCACATAAGCATGTTTGGGGCACGGGGCCACCATGGTATCTAGGAAAGCATAAATGTTGTGTGGGTCATCAAAACCACCATGATCTATATACATAAGATAAAAATAGGTACGTATCTAACCAATATCTCAATAGCTATCAAACATCAACAATATGACTAAACAACCCAACAAACTAGTCTAAACCACTCTAAAACTACAATACTTGGAGGGAATAGTGTCACGACCCAAAATCACTAGTTGTGATGGCACCTATGTTCCCAACCTATAGGTAAGCCAACCCAATAAGTTAACCAATTCCACTTAAAATATGGAAAAGTAAATAGCAAGCAATATCTCGAATACTAAATCTTTTATAATAAAATGCAGAAAAACTGAATACCACCCAAGATTTAGTATCATAAGTACAAGAGCTTCTAAAGTCAATAGAAATCTCTAATTATTTAATAAGTCTAAACAAAAGAAATATCCTATCAGAATACCAACACAGCCTAATAAGTAGAGATAGATGAACGTAGGGGCTGCAAAATATCCAAGTATCTTACCACAACTCCAAGATAATCCAAACTAAAACACAAGCTCCAAGAAATGCACTCAAATTTGAAATACAATATGCACCACAAAAGAGTGCACCAAGTGTAGTATGAGTACGAAACCAAATGTAGTCATTATATCTCATAGACCGACAATGCAGAAGTAGTGACATTAGTATATATAAGAAAATATTTCTTTAATTTTACAAGTCCAGACTATACTTATCAACCAAGTTTTCATCAAATAGGGATAATCATATGTCATGTAATGTCCAAACATCAATGAAGCACATAATGAAACAAGAATGAAGAATGTAATGAGATGCAATGCAATGTGACACCATGAAATGATATGGCTCAAATGCCCAGTACTTTCTCAATCATATATACACGATACTCCTTGAAAATACATCGAGAGTTCATGACCCGTGGGGGACTCGCGAGGTCCATATACCAACACGGACGATCTCCACGTGTTTCTACGGATGATCTCAACGCACTATCAAAAAATTTAAACAATTTCTGCGTGGACGATCTCCACGTGACCAAATTATAATCTTAATATCTTACCATCCCCAGCACGGACGATCGCCACGCGCCTAACTTATACTCAATCTGATGTTAATGCATGTGCACAATATGATATCAATGAAAAAGGATGATGATGCATCTCAATCAAATATCAATATGATATGTAATCACCTCAGCTATCACAAATATATGGGTTCAATAAAGAATACAATCACATATAAGAAATCAAGTCAATAATATATCAGCTAATGCACATATGATTTGGCATTCTCGGATTACAATCTGCATTCTATAGTAATAAACTTTCCCTTTATAACATCAGTACTCATATCAATCCCCATCACACCATTGGTACGAGACCCCCATCTTACGCCCTTACCCTTGGTCCATTCCATTTTTAATCTTTAATTAGAAAAATGTCCTTCAACGAAGTCTAAAAGTCTTAACATACCTTGAATGTCGAACATGTGCCACAAATCCTCAAGATTTTATCTTTCCCCTTTGTAATACATCAAGACTTTCATCATCTATCAGATATGCATTATTCATAAGTAAATGAATTCATAGACACCTATATTGCTATACCTCTACCCTGAACCACAAATAATACCTAAGAGTTAAATCTAGGCTCATAAGGATATAACTTGATCTCAGTAAGACTAAATAAAATAATATATACTTAATTTTACCCATAAACTAAAAAGAAGAATGAATTTATCATCAATTTCCTAATATTTGTACCAATTAATATGTGATGTCCCATATTTCCCAAATTCAAACCTAGAGTTAAGTTTTAATCCCTCTAAATATCATAAATCTAATTGTATTTGTATAATACAGTAATACACCTAATAATTGATTGCATATCTCAATATATAAGAACTTGAATGATAATATGTGATAACATCAAGAAATTTTCATACCCAAACTAACTGCCCAATAATTTAACTACGAAACGACATCAGGACCTTAAGTACCCTGCAAAACTATTCTATAACTGATATGTAAATTCTATTGATTAGTTTCAAAAGAATGCATTGGATGGATGCCCGGGCATTGAGAAGGAAGGACGTTTTCAGAGGCGAAAGGCCATGGGGCCCTTTGAATAAAGTAAAAAAAAAGAGCGCTAGGGAAGAGAGAATGTTGCAGAAGTGCTTCTAGATCTCATGGAATAAGGCAGAATTTCTAACAAAACTTTCCACCTCAAGTGCCAATCATTAGCATTAACCAATGAGTTCTATTAAGTTCTTGTCCCCCACCCACAAAATTTGAAAAAGAAACCCATAACCCAGCTTAACTCCTTGAGGGATTTCAAACAATTTCCAAATCCTGATTTCTTGTTTTCTTCCTTCGTACAACACCATTAATATAGAATATTATATAATCCTATCTATAATCACGAATTCAGAGGTTGGCAAGGTGATACCTAGTGGTCGTTCTCTTTGTGCATCGGGTGTTGAGGCTTCCGTTAAGTTGTACAGTGATAAGAAAAAAAGTATTAAACCCTATTAACTTATTTTAATAAATATGTTAAGTGGTATAGGGCATTAAATAAATCATGGCCTCAACCTAATTACCATCAACTAAGGAAAACAATTTAATTACAGAATAAACACCCTCCAACTAAATAACCGTAGTTATCGAATAGTTTAAAATTTTCATTTAATTTTACAGAAAGAGTCGGAATAATTCTATTGCTCAAAATGACCTAACGGGTCATTACATCATCTACCACTAAAACAATCATTCGTTCTCAAACGGTAAAATAATAAAATGTAATTGAACGCTTAAAATATATGGGGATATCTGATCCGCATGTCCAACTCGTACTCCCATGTAGCCTCTTCAACTAAATGATGTTGCCATTGAACCTTTACTGAAATAATCTCTTTTGACCTCAACTTTCGAATTTACCTATCCAATACACTAACAACTCCTCCTCAAAAGTCAGATTCTGATTAAGTAACATTAACTCCAACTGAATCACATGAAAACCAACCTGACAGTACTTGCTTAACATTGAAATATGAAGCATAAGGTGAATACTTGACAATGCAGGTGGCAAAGACAACTCGTAAGCCACCCAACCATCTGAACAATCTCGAAAGGACCAATATACCTTGGGCTCAAGTTGCTATTCTTCCCAAATCTCACTACACCATTCATGAGTGAAACCTTCAAAAAACATGCCCTCTAACCATGAACTCTAGATCACAAACCTTCCAATCTACATAACTTTGTGGATCTTTCTGAGACATGAGAAATGTATCCTGAATCAACTCGATCTTATTCAAGGACTCTCTCGACAGATTTAGTATCTCATGGCATAACCTAAATTGCATCAAACCAATCATTAAAGTATCAACATCTTCTACCATACAAAACCTCAAATGGTTCCATCTTAATGCTCGAATGATAACTGTCATTGTATGAAAACTCCGCTAAAGACAAAAAACATATATTCCTAATACCCACCAAAGTTGATCACACACGTTCACAACATGTTCTAAACTTTAATGTAATATCACATCTGCTAGGTTCAAGCTATAAGTAGGATAGTTTTTCTCATGAAGTTTTGACTGCCTTGAGGCATAAGCTATCACTTCTCTTCTTACATCAATACCCAACCAATACCAATTCAAGAAGCATCACAATAAACGATAACATCCTCTCCTTACATAGATAAAGTCAAAATTGGAGTAGTAGTAAATAAAGTTTTGAGCTTTAGGAAGCTCACCTCACACATATCAAACTAGTAAAAAGCCACTTACTTCTAAGCCAATCTAGTGAATGTGTATGCAAAGAATGAGAACATCATCAATAATAACCAACGAGGACTAAGAAACTCTGAATCTTGATAATGGAAAAAGATTTATCCCAATTACAATCTTCCTCAATCTCCATGGATTCAACCACAATACCTTTCTTGCTCACTACACAATCCAAATATGCCACCAAACTAACAAAAACTCATACCTTAAAAACATGCATAGAGCTTAATCTTTATTCAAATTTTAAAGAACAATCCTCAAATGATACTTGTGATCCTTTTTACTACGAGAGTATACCAATATATCATCGATGAAGATAATAATAAAGGAATCCAAGTATGATAGAAATAACTCATAAAAATATATTTGATCTAATAAATCTCTTACTCAACAATTCTTGTTACTAATCCTTCAATTCCACAAGAGCATTCTAATAAGAAATGATAGAAGTAGGTAAAGTGTTCAACTCTAAGCCAATACTAAATTATATATCATGATCAGGTGAAACACTTACAAGAACTCTTTTACCATTGTAATAGATTCTAAAGGAGATGTATCGTTACCAATATGATGACAATAAGTCAAATAGATGAGGCATCATATTTTAAACCATAAGGTGAGACTCCATAAATCAAAATACCTTTCTCGGACAAGTACTAAGAGTTTCCTTCCACTTTAGTTTAGGAAAAGTTGGCATATCTTAGGTTATTATCTTGGTCTAATAGTATGAAAATGAACGATAGGGAGAAATATCATTTATATCCACTATGATGTTGAAATCTACCATATTCAAAATAGGTAAGTCTGTCCATGTGTCCTGTACTACCAAGTGAATAACATAAGATCGATGTAATCGATCTACCACTAAGAACCATCTACTGGTGTAGGAATATGTATAGACATAGGATAAGAGTCATGAAGAATATTCAAACCTAAAATAAGATATGTACTTATGAAAAACAAAGTATATCCACACTTGAAATAAAACTGCAGTCAATCGAGAGCATATTGAAGGATATCTTGACCCACTTTGGTTACACCAATACAGTTAGTTATTTCTGTAATAAAATATTTCCAATGACAACTGCATTAGTCTATGACCTGTGTAGCAATTATAACTACTATGCACACGTCTTTATGCACATCTAACCCTTCCAAAATTTCTTAACTAAAGAATATTTCTCCTCTCTTAGTTTCAATCAATATTACTGATCCTTAACTCAAGAAATGAAAGGTTGTTCACCACATCAATGTATCAATATTTATCATTAACACACTATATTAAATGTCATTATTGACTGCTATCCAATTTAACCTTTTATAGTTGCTTGATGTATTAGACTTGGTCTATATCGTGGCTCCAGTCAATGAATACCAACATGGATATAGTGCCACCTAACTTAAACTATTCAAAATGTCTTGAGTATACCTCTACTCGGAATGATAAAAGGAAATCTACCATATAAATCTTATAACAAGTATTACCCTTTCAAATGTCATTAGAAGATGTCATATTTTATAAATTTGTCCTTCTTCATCTTTTCCTCATAGCCTTACCAAGTGACCTCAACTTATCCTTAGTCAAGACTTGGGTCATTCGCCTCTAGTCATGCTTAAATCATGGAAGGCAGCTCAAGCAAAAATCCAAGCTATTCATCTTCATAACATAAATCACATTATTCATACTTCCTTTTAAAGACATGGGGATTCGTCTCTTTGCCTAATTTACAAAGGCTAATGGGTATTCGCCTGTTGCCTTACTTACTTTAAGTTCACGGGTACTCGCCTGCATAACCAACATCATATGACACGGGTACTCGCCTCCATATCATTTCATAAGGATCATAGGTACTCGCCTTCATGTCCAATCATCATAATAAAAACATGGGGAGTCATCTCTTGTTCAATTCTAAGGAGTATAAGAAAACACCTCACATCTTTCTCATATTGGAGGTCAAGGGTAGTCGCCTCTAGCCTCATCAATTACTTAGTATTTTAGTCTAGGTTGAGCAATCCTTTCAACCTAGAATTATTCATGTGAGCAAACCTTTCACATTCATAAAATCATGCTTATCAAGTCATGTGGGAAGTATCCATTCCACACTATAACATCAACAATCAACAATTCATAGTCTAGGCTTTACTCTGAAAGCACTTAACATCATGTTCATCATATATGCTTCAATCTCAAGAAATTCTACTCATAAATCATCTATCCTATAAGGATATATCTAACCCATAAAGTTTCCTTTCATGGCATCACACCTAATCATATCAATTCTACCCTAGAAACATAGGATAGGCATGGGTACATGTAATTTCATCCTAAAACACGTAATTCTACCAATTTAATCATAAACAATCATAATTCAACCATTTGGATCAACATTCATCATAACCCACAACAACGGAAGAAACCCTAACTCATATTGGGGATTTAGTCTTCACAATTGGGGAATCTTAAGGGGCTTCATGGATAAAAACAATTCATGGATGAAAAGCCATCATACCTTAATAACAAAGCCCAAAAAATCTTGAAGATTGGAGACTTGACTTGATGTAGCTTCAATTCTTCCTTCTTCTTCCACCTTCTAGAGAGAGAATATTTGAGAGAAGAGTTTTGGGTTTTCTTTAGGGCTTTGAAATAATAACTTGAATTAAGGAATCTAGGGGTCAAAAATGCTTATATAGGTGTTCTAGACTTAGTTAAAACGACACCACATTGATTTAATTAAAACCATAAAAGACCCATGTGCCCCTAAAATCAATTGCCACCTGCGACCCACGAGGCCTCACCGATGGATCATCGATGGACCAACGGTCCATCCTACATGGCCGTCGATGGTGGTCAGAGACCAGATTCAGAGGGTTTGACCTACGGATCCTAGACTCTGCACCGACGGACCGTCGATCGACCTATGATCTATCCTGGTCAACCATTGTTAACTACAAAGATTTTGGCCGACCTACGAACCCCTAGACCACGGACCCTGGTCTGACCTACTATCTGATGGTCAGGTCGTGGTCCTGCTGTCTGAGCAAAGTCTGGGGTGTCCAACCACAGTCTGTGGGTGGCCACCGTCAGTTAGCACCTGCAACTTTTCCAAATCTGCAATTTTACCCTTTTTTGAATCCGGGGTGTTACATTATCTCCTTCTCGTGGTCATTCCTCCTTGAATGAGATTTTAGGCACATTTTTAAACAAAAAGACTCAAGACTAGCAGCCCATCATGCATGCAACTCATCAAAATACACACAATCGAGAGGGAAACATCACCTGCAAGCTAAACATACTCAATGCATCATAAGGAAGTAGGAACTACATCTAACAACCCAATATGCATGAAATTTCAGATTTCTTACATTCAAGGAGGAACTAACATCTCCTAACTTGAAAGCAGTGCTCAGCACAATCTCATGGAGCCTACATGCAATTTATACGCAAAGCACATATTCAAGGAAGAAATCTCCATTCCAACCCAACACATGTTCAACAATTCATCTCATGAAGTCTATAAACAACTCATGCTCAATGCACAACAACATGAGGAAAAATAAATCATAAAAGCCATTTTCTTTCAAAAATTAAGCAATTCAACATGCATTTTAAGGAAATCATGGAAACACATAAAACACACATAACTTCAAACAAAAGCAAGTCAAGAGGAACTCATTACCTCAAGCTAGAATAGGAGGAAAAAGATAAGGATACCATAACATCATAACGGCCTCGGCTTCCCAAGTAGCACCCTAAACTAGATGGTTTCTCCATAACACTTTCACGGAAGCAACCTCTTTGTTCCTCAATTTCTTAACTTGTCGGTCTAAGATCTCAACCGGAACTTCTTATCAGGAAAGGTTCTCTTTCACTATCAACCCTTCTAGTGGAACTATGCATTTTGAATCTCCAACACACTTTTTTAACATAGAGACATGGAAAACTGGATGCATTGATGCCAACTCATTTTGAAATTCAAGCTCATAGGCAACTTTACCAACACGTCTCAAAATTTGATACGGGACTACAAAACAAGGACTAAGTTTCCCTTTCTTACCGAACCTCATTACACCATTCAAGTGTGAGACTTCAAGCAAACCCAATCAAGCACATAAAATTCAAGGTCTCTCCTTCTAACATCGGCATAAGACTTTTGTTGACTTTGGGCCGTTCTCAACCTCTCTCTAATGAGTCGAACCTTCTCTATAGCCTCATGAACTAACTCAAGTCCTATCAAGGCAACCCCACCCAACTCAAACCATCCTATAGTAAATCTACACCTCTTACCATAAAGAGCCCCAAACAGAGCCATACCAATATAGAATGCTAAATATTATTATAGCCAAATTCAATCAAAGGCAAATGGTCATCCTAATTTCCCTTGAAATCAATCACGCAAGCCCTTAACATGTCTTCCAATGTTTGTATTGTTCATTCTTCTTGCCCATCGGTATGGGGGTGAGAAGTCATGTTAAACTTAACTTTAGTGCCAAGACCTTTTTTGAAAGACTTCCAAAACTGAGAAGTAAACTGAGTACCTCTATCGGAGATAATGGACAAGGGTACTCCATTCAACCTTACCATCTCTCTCAAATACAACTTAGCATAATCTTCCACCGAATAGGAAACCTTGACGAAAATGAAATAGGCAGACTTCGTCATTCGGTCTATTATAACCCAAATCGAATCATATTGTTGCCGAGTACATGGAAACCCCACAATATAGTCCATATTAAAATCTTCCCACTTCTAAGTAGAAATGCTAATGTCTTCGGATAAACCTCCCGATTTTTTATGCTGAACCTTCACGTGTTGGCAATTAGGACAATTAGCCACAAATCCCGCAATATCCTTCTTAATCCCATTCTACTAATAGACCTCCCACAAATTACAGTAAATTTTGGTGTCTCCCACGTGAATAGAATAATGAGAACTTTGGGCTTCTGACACGATATGTTCCCTTAGGTCATCAACATTAGGAACACACGGACGACCTTGATACCTTAGAACACCATCTCCCCCTTGGGAGAAAGCCTCAACGGACTTCTTAAACAATGTTTCCTTCAATTCAACTGAGATCGGATCAATACATTGTTTGGCCTTCACATCAATCATAAAAGATGATTCGGAACCATTATAGACCATAACACCACCCTTGGTGAAATCCACTAGTTGAACTCCCAATCGGGCCAATCTATGAACATCTCGAACCAACTCTTTTCTATCATCATAAACATGTGCAACACTACCTATGGATAACTGACTAAGAGCATCTGCCACCACATTTTCTTTACCAAGGTGATAGGGAACACTCATATAATAATCTTTCAATAATTTGAGCCACCTTCTTTGGCGAAGATTCAGATCATTTTGGGTAAACACATATTGTAAACTCTTTTGGTCGGTGAAAACATCCACATGGACACCATACAAGTAATGCCTCCAAATCTTTAAGGCAAACATCACCGCCGCTAATTCGAGGTCATGGGTAGGATAATTCTTCTCATGGATCTTAAGTTTCCTTGAAGCATAGGAAATCACTTTACCATTTTTCATAAGCACACACCCTAACCCAATTCTAGAGGCATCACAATAAACAACAAAGCCATTTGTACCTCTGGTAAAGTCAACACTTGAGTGGAGGTAAGTCTATCTTTCAACTCTTGAAAGCTTTTCTCACAAGCTTCCAACCATACGAACTTGGCTTTCTTTTGAGTCAATGTTGTTAATGGAGAGGCAATCGTAGAAAACCCCTCAACAAATCTTCTTTAATAACCGGCCAAAACCAAGAATCTTCGAATGTATGTCGGTGATAGGGTTCTAGGCCAACTCTTGACCGCATCTGTCTTAATAGGATCTACCTCAATACCCTTACTTGAAAAAATCTGGCCTAGAAAACCCACAGACCTTAGCCAAAACTCACATTTGCTAAACTTAGTAAAGAGCTGTCTTTCCTTAAGGATTTGAAATACAATCTGCAAATGATTAATGTGATCATCCTCACTCTTCGAATAAATCAAAATATCATCAATGAACACAATTACGAACATATCAAGATATTGTCTAAACACCCTATTCATAAAAGCCATAAATACCGCCGGAGCATTAGTCAAACCAAAGGACATAACCAAAAACTCAAAATGACCATATCGGGTTCTAAAAGCCATTTTCAGAATATCTTCTTCTTTCACCCTTAATCGGTGATAACCTGATTAGAGATCAATCTTAGAGAAATAACTTGCCCCTTGAAGTTGGTCAAACAAATCATATATTCTTGGAAGAGGATACTTGTTCTTAATGGTCACCTTGTTCAATTGTTGATAATCAATACACATACAGAGTGGACCATCTTTCTTCCTAACAAATAAAACCGGAGCACCCCATGGAAAGATACTCGGTCGGATAAGACCCTTATCCAATAAATCTTTCAATTGTTCTTTCAATTCCTTAAGTTCCACCAGAGCCATTCTATAAATGTAACGACCCTCAAAAGGAATAGGTAAAACTAGAGCCTAACGATTGTGTGTTTGAGTTGTAATGCGGTTTCATGTGGTAGAATTTGTCCCAAGCTATGGTTGAGGGGTTGAGGGGTTAAACGTCAAGGTACGACTCCCCATGGACCACCCTAGGGGTCCTTGAGGAATACCCTAAAGCCTAACCCCCCAAGACCCCAAAGAAACCAAAACTGCCCAAAAATGTTATGAGTTACGAAAGGGGACCTACGCCCCATAGGTCCATCCGCGCCCCATGGATGGCATCCGTAGGTCATGTCTCCTTAATATGAGTTGTATCCATGAACCACGAAGGGACAGCACGGTCCGTGGGTGGGGTTTTGTGGGTGACCAATGTGTTGTTGTCCAAGGTTCGGCCAATGTGGGGGTAACTTCGTAAATTCATGTTAAGTTGAGTTGAGTTAATGGATGGTTATTATTGGTTTATTAATGTATTTTAAGGGTTTTAAAATTATTAAACTCTATTTTCAACTCATTATTTCAAAATCCAAAATACAAACCTCCCCTCCCCTCCTAAAGTTCTCTCTCTAGAAACCTCCATGGGAGGTGAAGGAAGCAAGCTTTGAAGGTCAAGTTTTCAACCTTTTCAACTGATTTTCATAGAGTTCTTCCATAAAAGGTATGGTAGTGTTCATCCTTGACTTAGTTTCTTTCAAGGAGCTAATTTCAAAGTTGATTTCAAGTCTCCAAGTTTTCCCCAAAAACCATAGTTTTCAATCTTGGAATGGGTTCAATTCCAAACGTTTTTCAAAGGCTTTATTGCATTGAATTATGAATGAATTTTGGATTTAAAGGTGAATTAATATGTTTTATCCCTTGAACCCATGTTTTCCCCCAAATTCTTAAGTTGTGAATTGTGATTGGGAATTGATTGTTCATGGAAGTATGATGAATTGCTTATGTTTATATTGAATTGGTTATGGAATCATGTCAATTTCCTTATCTATTGTAGTACCTTAGATTTTTGGTTTGATGTTGGTTCATAGCCTTGGAAGGCAAGTTCATGAAGGATCTATGTATGATTATGAGGTAAAGTATATGTGTGTGATTTCATTGAATGTGTTATGATCATGCTTAGAATGTAATTGTGTGGTGATTGAATGTATATTCTCAATTAACCTTTATGAATGATGATGATATATGTGAAAGGTCATTCTCACATACTCAAACACACCCATGAATGACTAATGAATGGATTTTTCTATGATAATGTTAACGATGATGTATCAATTGAAAGGCTATTCTCAATTGTACACTAATGAATGATAATTACATGTTGTGAAAGGACTTTCTCACAATATGGGGATTCTTAGATGAAAGGATATTCTCATCTTTGAATCTATGAGCTATCCAATGAATGTATGTTGGGTTTGAGATGGATACTCAACCATAAGTTGAGGCGGGGTATCTAGTAATAATCTCTTATCCCATAATAATGAACTAATGTAATGAATGTCAAGTACTCCTTAGGGAATAATGCTAAGCACCGAGTTGATATGGAATGAGACAGAAGCCCTCACGTGAGTTGAGGTGGGGTTTCTAGTAGCAATCTCTTGAGATGGATTCCCTCACGTGTATTGAGGTGGGGTATCTAGTAGCAATCTCTCTATCCCATAACTATGTGCCCACATAGGTTAATAGCTAGTGGATCCACCTAAGCTAAATAAATGGTCCTACCTTAGGCAAATAGGAATCCCTTATCCGGTGAGGGTGACACCAAGATTCCATGAATTGCTCACATGGTCTATGTCGGTTAAGGCTTACCCTCACAAAGAATGTTAATGAACTATGGCTAATCAAGAATGCACTACTTAGTGTGGGTGGTAGTATAGGATGTCATCCATGCATTGCACAAGTAGGCTTTGAGAGTAGACATGGTGTGTTCCTTATGATGTAATGTTAAATGAAATAAATGTGCTCTTATGATGATGCTAATGAGAATGATGGTTTAATGTTAAATGAATGAAGGTGCTCTAAATGAAGCTAATGAAGAATGTTGACTTATATGTTTAAATGTAATGATGCATGCTATAATTGGATTGTATTATGAGTTACTTCCTTGTCATGACTTATTGAATATGAATGTGCCTTGTCTATGGTGGCTCCAAAGGAGTACTTAGTGTGAATAGTAGTATGGGATGTTGCTCATACATTGCACAAGTATGACTTAGGGTTGTCCTAGATGTTAGTCCTAATGTGATGTTATGACTTATGAAATGCTTATGTTTCTTATGTATGAGTATTGTTTAAGGATGGAAAGGATGAATGGTAAGTTCACTTTTGGTGGTCTTAATGTGGTACCTAGTGTGGATGGTGGTATGAGACGCTATTCATTCATTGCACAAGGTATAGCTTGGGGTTACTTGTGGTGAAAGGTTAATGTGATAAAATGGGTTATATGTGATTATGTTCTAATGTGATGAAATGGGTTATATGGTTGATTATATTGTAATGTGATGAAATGACTTGTATGTTGGTTGTCTTTGTAAATTATGCCTCTTATACTCATGTTCATGAAGGTTTTCTCAAATTGGCATAAAGCATGATTTCCAAAGAAAATGTATGTTTTGAGCATGGTTTTTGCATGGCTATCATACTTAGTACTTTATGTGCTAACCCATATTTCTCCATTTTTTCTACAAAGTGTAGGGTTTGGACTTGATGTTCTATTCTTGGAAGATAGGTTTCTAAGGAGTATGGAGTTGAAGAATTGGTGAGTCCTCATAGTTTCGAGGACGAACCCGTTATTTCCCTTTATGTCGTTTACTTTATGTTTAGAGCTTTTGTATGGGCTAAGTCCCCCAAAGTTTTATTCAAAGTATTTAAATGGTTTGAGAAAATGTATAGAAAAGACTTCCGCTTGCTTTTTATGAAAAATGACTTCGATTGTAAATTTAAAGTTTTAATTTCATGCCATTTTCCTTATATCGAATGTTATGAATGTTATGAGACTTTTTGGAATATTATATGTTGTGTCACTTCCAGGGTGTAGGCTCGGGTCATGACAATAAAGAGGAATAGAAATAGGTTGTGTATCTGGGAGAAGCTCAATTCTAAAGTCTATTTCCTTTTCGGGAGGAATACTGGGTAGATTATCTAGGAACACTTTCAGAAACTCGTTTACAATAGGGAGCGACTCAAGAATAGGGGTTTCAGAATCCACATGCCTCACACTAACTATATGGTAGATACAACCTTCGAAAACATTTTTCTAGCTTTGAGATAAGAGACAAATTGACCTCTAGGCATAGAATTTCCCCCCTTCAACTCTAGGATAAGCTCATTTGGAAATTGAAATTTGACTACACGAGTCGTACAATCAATAGAAGCATAACGGGAGTGTAGCCAATCCATCCCAAGGATAACATTAAAATCTATCATATCAAGCTCTACCAAATATACTAGAGTAACTATATGGGATAAGGAAACGGGACATCTTCTATAGACTCTCTTAGCCACAACAGAGTCACCAATACGGGTAGAGACACATAGGGAAGCATATCAAATCTCATAGCCACATAGGGAGTCACAAAAGACAAGGTAGCACCGGGATCAACTAAAGCATAAACATCTAGTTGGAAAAATTTCAACATACTTGTAACCACATCAGGATAACACTCTTGTTCACCTTTAGTCTGAAGTGCATAGAATTATTTTATCTTAGGAGCATTCGCACCAAAACCACTTGGACCGGATGAAGGATAGGGTTGAGCCCTACGATGATTATCTTCATCATTCTTAGCAACCAAAGGACAATTCCTTATCTTGTGATCCGTCTTTCCACAACCAAAGCAAGCATTGGACCCACTAAGCACTTACCCTCATGATTTCTCCCACACTTAGCACAAGTACGCATCGAAGACCTATTACCATATCCTTGAGGTTTAGGGTTAGACACCCTTTCATTGTTAGGCCTAGGAGGAACAGTCAAAGAACCTTGCCCGGAGAACTTTTGATAAAACCTTGAACGACCCCGTCCACTGGACTTATAATATGAAAAGTTACCATTGTTCATTCTTTCCCTCTTTGTCTCCTTAGATCTTTTCTTAAGATTTTCCTCTTCACTCTGTTGGGTGTGCACCCTAAGATGAGAAATGTCCATGTCATGGACAAGCATTGCGGTACGGCACTCTTTGACTACCATGTCGGACACACCCGACACAAACTTACTCATCTTAGCCCTACGATCCGCCACAATAGAAGGAGCATATTTGGACAATTGAGTGAACCTCAAAGCATATTCCCTCACACTCATATTTCCTTGCCTAAGATTAATGAACTCAAGCACCTTGGCCTCTCTCATATCAAGAGGGAAGAATCTATCAAGAAAATCACTTTTGAACCTCTCCCATTCTATGGGACCTGCTTCTACCGGCCTTGCCTCTTTCCATTGGTTGAACCAAATTTGTGCAAAGCCTTTGAGTTGGTAAGCGACCAATTTCGCCTTCTCTACTGGAGTCACTCCCATGATATCAAGTACCTTATAGAACTCATCGATAAACTCTTGAGGATCCTCCTTAACCTTGGAACCATAAAATTATGGAGGGTTCATCCTTGTAAAGTCCCTCACTCTTAACACCTATGTACCCACATTTGGGTTCACGGGGACAATCACCTCTCTATTGTCTTGTGTCGTCAAGGCTTGAGCCAACACCTGAAAAGCCGACCTAAACTCTTCATTTGTTACATTCTCAGCCAATGGGTCAATCGGAGCTTGAGGAGAAGCTTAGGGAGGAACTTCTTGACCCACATTATCTTCCTCATTCCTTCTAGGTGCCCTTCTAGTTGTCATATCCTGAAAACCATCGGGTAAGGATTAAGAGAAAGATCTTATAGAGTTTAACTCTATGGAAAGACTTAGAGAAATGAAGAAGTGAGATTTCCTAAGCATCCAGTAGCTTCTCATTCATAAATGTGGCGCATGTCACACTTATGAACAAGACTCTACTTGACATGGTTTTGAGACATTCTAGAATCATTCTAAACCTTGTGCTCAAATTACCAAGTTTGTCATGACCTAGGGGTACTCCCTAGATGTAACAAGGCGTACAAGTCCCCGAGAGGACTCATACAATCCACTTAGCATATCATAACATAAAGTAATAGAAAATGGTGCAGAAATTTAAAACATTTTCAATACAATTAAAGTCTTTATGAAACGAGTAGAAGTATAAACAATTGTCTCAAACCATCTAACATATGAATAATCTTGGGACACAGCCCATACAACAGTTTGAATATGAAAAGAAAGACATAAAGCAAAATGGTGGTCAAATCTTCAAATGCTATGAGGACTCACCAAATCTTCACTCCTTGATCTACTATGATCTTAGCCATGAGTGTGAGAATCAATATCGCCAGACCCTATATTTGGATAAGAAATGTACGCAAGATTATGTGTTAGTACAAACATGTACTAAATATGATAGCTTACATAAACATCAACATAGGCATAACATAAGCATTAGTCAACATAAAACATAAGCCATAAGCATAATCAATACATATAAAATATCATAAACAAGGAGGAATAATTACTTAAGTAACCTCAACTTATCCTTAGTCAATACTTGGGTCATCCACATCTAGTCATCCTTACATCATTGAAATCAACTCAAGTAACAATCCATGCTATTAATCTTCATCACATAAATGATGTTATTCATACTTACTTTTAAAGACACGGGTATTCACCTCTTTCCCTAACTTACAAAGGCTAATGGGTATTCACCTCTTGCCTTACTTACTTTAAGATCATGGGTACTACCCTCCACAACCAACATGAAATGACACTGGTACTTACCTCCACATCATTTCATAAGGATCATGGGTACTCGCCTCCATATCCAATCATCATAATAAGAATGTGGGGAGTCGCCTCTTGTTCAATTCTATGGAGTATGGGAAATCACCTCATATGCTACTCTTATTAGAGGTCAAAGGTTGTCGCCTCTAGCCTCATCAATTTCTTTGTATTTTAGTCTAGATTCATTTTAGGTGAGCATTCCTTTCAACCTAGAATCATTCATGTGAGGAAAGCTTTCACATTCATAAAATCATGCTTAACCAGTCATGTGGGAAGTATCCCTTCCACATTATACCATCAACAATCAACAATTAATAGTCTAGGATTTACTCTCAAAGAACTTAACATCATGTTCATCATATATTCTTCAATTTCAAGAAATTATACTCATAAATCATCTATCCTATAAGTATATATCCAACCCATAAAGTTTCTCTTCTTGGCATCAAACCCAATCATATCAATTCTACCCTAGAAACATAGGATATGCATGGGTACATGTAATTTCATCCTAAAACATGTAAATATACCAATTCAATCATAAATAATAATAATCCAACCATTTGGATCAACATTCATCATAACCCACAACAATGGAAGAAACCCTAACTCAAATTGGGGATTCATACTTCACAATTGGGGAATCTTAAGCGGCTCCACGGATAAAAGGAATACATGGATGAAAATCCATCATACATTAATAACAAAACCCACAAAATCTTGAAGATTGGGAACTTGACTTGACCTAGCTTTAATTATTCCTTCTTCTTCCACCTTCTAGAGAGAGAATATTTGAGAGAAGAGTTTTGGGTTTTATTTAGGGTTTTAAAATAATGACTTGAATGGGAAAATTTAGGGATAAAAAATGCTTATATTGGTGTTCTATACTTAGGCAAAATGACACCACATTGATTTAATTAAAACCGGAAAAGACCCATGTGCCCCTAAAATTAACTACGAGCTGCGACCCATGAGACCCATCGACAAACCGTCGATGCACCAACGGATCGTCAATGGACCAATGGACCATCGATGGACCAACGGTCCGTACTTCATGGCCGTTGATGGTGGTCTGAGACCAGATTCAAAGGGTTCAACCTACGAACCCTCGACTCTGGACCTTACAGACCGTTAATCAACCTATAGTCCGTCTTGGTCAATTGTCGCTAACTACAAAGATTTTGGCCAACCTACAAACCCCTGGACCACGAATCGTGGTCTGACCTACGGTACGTTGGTCAGGCCGTGGTCCTGAAGTTTGAGCCAAGTCTGGGGTGCCCAACCACGGTTCCTACCTATAGTCTGTGGTCCCAACCACGGTCCGTGGGTGGCCATCGTCGATTGGCACCTGCAACTTTTCCAAATCTATAATTTTATCCTTTTTCGAAGCCGGGGTGTTACAACAAGTTATATGCTCTCCAGGCTTGACAGGACCAGGAAGATTCTCCTGATGTGGTCACTAGTACGTTACGGGTCTTTCATTTAGATGTTTATTCATTGTTAGATCCAGGGGCTACACTATCTTTTGTAACTCCCTATAAAGCAGTAAACTTTGATGTCAACCCATAAACTCTCTCAGAACCCTTCTTAGTATCTACTCCAGTTGGTGACCCAGCTATAGCCACACTGGTATACAACAATTGCCCTGTCACAACCTTTCAAAAAGTCACCTCAGCAGATCTTGTAGAGTTAGAAATAGTAGACTTTGATATCATTCTAGGAATGGATTAGTTACATTCATGTTATGCCTTAGTCTATTATAGAACCAGAATCGTTCAGTTTCAATTTCTAAACGAGCCAGTCTTAGAGTAGAAGGGTAGTAGTTCACTGCCTATAGGTCGATTTATCTCTTACATTAAGGCCAGGACGATGATCTCTAAAGGGTATATCTATTATCTTGTTCGGGTTAAGGATTCAAACTCCGAAACCCCAACTCTTGAATCATTCCCAATTGTAAATGAGTTTCTTGAAATGTTCCGAGAAGATCTTCCCAGATTTCCTCCCGAAAGGGAAATCAACTTTGGAATAGATCTCCTTCTATATACCCAGCCTATTTCGATTGCTCCTTACAGAATGTCTCAACCTAATCTTAAAGAATTGAAAGAATAATTGAAAGACCTTCTAGATAAGGGCTTCATCAGACCTAGTATCTCTCCATATGGTACTCCAATATTGTTCATGAAAACGAACGATGGTTCTCTCAGAATGTACATCCACTATCGGTAGTTGAACAAAGTTACAATCAAGAATAAATATCTCATTCCCAAGATTGATGACTTGTTCGACTAACTTCAGGGTTCTAGTTTCTTTTCTAAGATAAACCTCATATACGGCTATCATCAGCTCAGAGTCACAGATAATGACATTCCGAAGACCTCTTTCAGAACTTGGTATGGTCCTTATAAATTTGTAGTTATGTCTTTTAGACTAACAAATGCTCCTGCAGCTTTCATAAACCTAATGAACAAGGTGTTCAAACAGAATTTGTACTTGTTCATTATCATTTTTATTCATGATATCCTCATTTATTCTCGGAGTGAGAAGGAGCATGCAACTCATCTGAGTGTTGTCCTGCGAACTCTCAAAGATCGCCAACTATTTGCTAAGTTCAGCAAAAGTGAATTCTGGCTATAGTCCGTCATTTTCCCTTGTCATGTGTTATCCAGCGAAGGGATCCGAGTATATTCTCATAATATTAAGGTAGTACAGCACTAACCCAGACTCACCTCTCCAACAGATATCAGAAGTTTCTTGGATTTGGCCGATTATTATAGGATATTTGTTGAAGGATTTTCATCGATAGCTTCCCCATTGACAAAGTTGACTCAGAAAAGGGTCAAGTTTTAGTGGTCAGATGAGTGTGAGAAAAACTTCTTAGAATTGAAGACTAGGTTGACTCTAGTTTCTATCTTGACTCTACCAGATGTTTCAAACGGTTATGTGATTTATTGTGATCCATCCAAAGTCATCTTAGGTTGTGTGTTTATGCAAGCTTATGCTTCTAGACAGCTTAAGGTCCATGAGAAGAACTACCAGACTCATGACCTCGAGCCTACAGCCATAGTATTTGCCGTAAAGATTTGGAGGCACTACTTGTATGGTGTTCATGTTAATGTGTTCACAGATCATAAGAGCCTCAAATATGTGTTCACCCAGAAATAGTTGAATCTTCGTCAGAGGAGATGGCTTGAATTTCTCAAAGACTATGACATGAACGTATTTTACTATCTAGGTAAGGTCAATGTGGTGGCTGATGCTCTTAGCAGACTATCTATGGGTAGTGTGGCACCTGTTGAGGGAAAAAATAAAGAGTTAGCAAAATATATTCACCGGCTTGCTCACTTAGGAGTTTGCCTTACGGACACATCAGATGATGGTGTAATAGTTCAGAATGGGTCAGAATCTTCATTGGTAGCAGAGGTTAAGGAAAAACAGGATAGTGATCCTATATTACTTCAGTTGAAAGGTGTAGTTCATTAGTAGAAAGTAAAGGTTTTCTCCCATGGGGGAGATGGTGTGCCTCATTACCAGGTTCACTTATGAGGCCTTAATGTGGGTGAGTTGAGGAAGCAGATCCTTAAAAAATCCCATAACTCCAGGTATTCGATCCATCCATGTGCCACTAAGATGTATCGTGATTTACAGGAAGTCTTTTAGTGGAACGACATGTAGAGGGATATAGTAGACTTTGTGGCTAAGTGTCCTAACTATCAACCGTCAACAGGTTATGGTAGAATATCAAAAACTAGGAGGTATGACTCAAGATATTAACATTCCTTCATGGAAGTGGTAAGTGATAAACATGGACTTCATTACGGGTTTACCTTGTACTCGCACACAGCATGACTCCATTTGGGTGATAGTGGATGGAGTCATTAAGTCCGCTCACTTCTTGGTTGTCAAGACTACAGATTCAGCGGAGAACTACGCCAAACACTACATCAATGAGATAGTCAGGTTACATAGGATTCCTTTTTCTATAATATCATATAGAGGTCCTCAGTTTACATCTCATTTCAGGAAATCATTCCAAAAAGGTCTTGGTACTCAAGGAAATCTCAGTACAATATTTTATCTGTAGATAGATGGTTAGGCAGAGCGTACCATTAAAACCTTAGAGGACATATTGAGAGTTTGCGTGATCAATTTCAAGGGTAGTTGGGATGATCACCTACCTCTCTCAGAGTTTGCCTATAATAATAGCTTACATTCCAGTATTCAGATGGCCCCGTATGAGGCATGATATGGGCGTAGATGTAGGTCCCTGATTAATTGGGCTAGATTTGGTTCATGAGGCTATGGAGAAAGTTCAACTAATTAGAGATAGACTATAGACAACCCAAAGTCGTCATAAGTCCTATGCATATGTGAGGAGAAGGGACTTAGAGTTTGAAATCAATGATTGGGTTTTTACTGAAGGTGTCACCTATGAAGGAAGTGATGAGATTTTGCAAGAAAGGGAAGTTCAGTCCCACATATCTAGGTCCTTACAGAATCTTGAAAATGGTTGGTATTGTGGCTTATGAATTAGCTTTTCCAGTAAAACTAGAAGTGGCTCATCTAGTCTTTCACATTTCCTTGTTGAACAAGTGTGTGGATAACCCGACATCAATAGTACCATTAAAGAGCGTGGCTGTGAAGGATAGTCTCACTTATGAAGAGGTTCCAGTTGAAATTCTTGACCGTCAGGTTCGTAGGTTGAGAAATAAGGAAGTCGCTTCAGTAAAGGTTTTGTGGAGGTGTCGGTCCGTAGAGGGAGCTACTTAGGAAGCAAAAGCAGCCATGATGGCCAATTTTCCTCACCTCTTCCCTTTCGGTTCCGTTTCAACTTGAGGTAATAGTTCCTCTCTTGTCTCTCAGTTTACTCTTGTATAATTTAGTCTCAGTATCTTGTTCCCTCAGTTATTCTTACATTTCAGCATATTTGCATGTTCATGGAACTCAATTCAGTCAGATATCAGTTTCTAGTACTAAGTGGTAAGGATTGCAACTCATTCCCTCCATACTCAACTTGGTTAGACTTCATTCAAGGATAAATGTTCCCACAGGGGAGATATTGTAACACCTCAGATTCGAGAAGATAGAAAAAAAATACAATTTTCCAGGACCTGGTGCCAGTACCAACAGAACCACCCATTGACCGTAGGTAGAACCTCGGACCATAGGTGTGGTTTCGTCGTTAAGTCCAAGACTTAGGGGAAATTCAAGATCAAAGATGAGACCTACGGTCGTGGTCCATAGTCTGTCGATGGATTTACGGACCGTAGGTGTGGTTCATCATTGGGGTACAAATTTTTATGGTTTTTGATCCCACCCACGTTACAACAGAACGGTCTGTGGTGGGACCTATGGACCATAGGTTTGACCGAAGGTGAGGGTCAGTAGCCAATTGGAGGAAAATGGTTGTTGGGTCAACTTCAAACGGTCATATATTTTATCACGTAATGAATTAGGTGGCCCATGACCTATTATATTAAATTTAATTGAACCTCTTTCCAACGCCACTGAGTTTGCTAAAATCCAAGGTCGGATTAAAAAGTTATGCTTGTTTAGTGAAGCCATGTCGGGCAGACCATGAACCACAACCTCAAACAATGGCTGGTAGGTCCCTTCATCGATGGCCTTCATCAACTTTTAAGTCAGGGTCATTTTGTTCTTTTTCCGATGCGTTGGGGCACTTAAACTATGTCATTTGATGCATAAACTATGTCGTTTTACTCAGAATATGTCTAATAACCTAGTCAGACATACATAAAACCCTCATTCTCACAAAATCACCCGAATTAGAGAAAAAATAAGAGGAAAGTTGACCAGCCCTCTCAAGAACAAGAAAGAGGTTTTCTTCAAGTTCAGCCCCTAAATCCAAAGGATTTCTCCATAGTTTTGATCAACAGGTATGTGGGATTCACTAGTGAGTTCCTTTCACCCTTTAGGTCCCAAGAATTCAGTCAGTCCCTTGATTCTCCATATCTTGTTTAGACCTACAGTTTCTAAAACCTTGAAGATTTGTTGTGACTTAGTTGTTGTAGTATCCTTAATCAAAATAGAATGTTTCTCAGAAAGTGTGCTTAATTCCTTGTATAAAAACACAGAACCCTAGTTGTGTAGATTCTCTTAGTTCATGAATTACACTTGCTAGGTCAATTAAACAGATAATCATGCTTCACATTTTGAATGTCACATTATCAGTATATAAACGTTGCATTCTCAGTTAGCATGTCAGTATTTGAGCTATTTAGTATTTTAGTTACATTTCAGTCATATACATATTCAGTTGGGAGTAGACTTGGCACCGAGTTAGACTTGGGTTTACCGTACCTCATAGTCCCAGAACTACGTACCCGCGTAGGATTATAAGTCCCCTATGTTGGGCATCATGCCATTCATGCCTTTATACCCCTGGCAAGGTATGTTGGGTCATCTGGAAGGGGCGTATACATTGGACTCCACATTTAGGTCACGTGATTTATGTCGGTTAATAATAGCTCCCACAGTCATACTCTTAGTGCATTTGACCAGGTTTTCAGCATTTATATCAGTTTACAGTTCAACATATTATCTTCATGATGTTTACTTGGTCATTGCATTCATCTTAGTTTGTCAGATATATTTCAGTATTTATATCTCTGTTCAAATTATATCATTGCTCAGTTATGCATTGTTCAGCTCATATGTTTTTTTTAGCTTAGTATCTATATCCTGCATACTCAGTACATTCCAAGTACTGATGCATACTCTGCGCTACATCCTTTCATGATGTAGGTTCAGGTACTCAGCATCCAAATTTTGCATATATCAATTCTCTATCCGCATTCAGCAGCTTCAGTGGTGAGTCCTTCTATTTCGAGGACAAAAGACATGCTTTTATTTATGTCTTTACTTTCAGTTTTCAATTTTGTCAGAATTAGTTGGGCATGTCCCAGCAACTCAACTCAGTTAGAGCCATTTCAGACATAGTAGTAGATTCAGCTTGAGTTGTTAAGTAGTTGTTTTTGTTATCATGAAACTCTTAGTAAATTTTATATATTCAGACTAGTTGGTTTTCCCCCACTTTTAGTTAACCATTTGTAACACCCCGAATTCGAGTTAAGGATAAGTAGCCAATTTTCAAAACTTGTAGGTACCAACCACAGTGGCCAACCAAGGTCCGTGAGGTGGACCACGGAACATAGGTAGGGTCTGTGGATGGGCACCCAAGGCTGGTAACCCAGAATCAAAGGGCCACAAACCACTGCCTGACCAACAGACCGCCGATCAGACCACGGTTCATGGTTAGGGGTCCGTAGTTCAGGGACCTAAATCCCAGATTTCTCTTAATCTAATGACGGTCCACCAGAACGGACAGTAGGTCAGTCCACTGTCCATCAACCTGGGTCCGTCGGCCATGGGCTAGCAGTTATTTTAGGGGCACATGGGTCTTTGTCGATTTTAATTAAATCAAAGTGATGTCATTTTACCCAAGCCTAGGACACCTATATATGTTATTTTAACCCTTAAATTCACTAATTCAATTCATTCTCACAAACTTACCAAAACAATTGGGTTCGTCTCCAAAATAATTCTCTCTCTAGAAAGTGGAAGAAGAAGAAAGAGTTCAAGCTAGGATTAAGGTCAAGTCTCCAACCTTCAAGCTTTTGTGGGATTTATTAAGGTGTGATGGCTTTTCATCCATGGAGCCCCTTAAGATTTCCCCAATTGTGAAGTAGAAATTCCCCAATTTGAATTAGGGTTTCTTCCAATGTTGTGGGTTATGGTGAATGATGATCCAAGTGATTAGATAATGATTATTTATGATTGAATTGATAGAATTACATGTTTTTAGGATGAATTTACATGTACCCATGCTTAACCCATGATTCTAAGATAAAACTGATGTAAAGTGGGTTTTATGCCATGAAAGGGGAAATTGATGATTTAGATATATTCTTCTAGAATTGATGAGATACATTATAGATAGCTTGAGATTGAAGCATATATGATGAATTGTGGTTAGAATTGCTTGAGATTGAGGCTTATGAGATGATTATTATATTGAATTGCTTGAGAGTGAAGCACGTAGGATGATTATGAGATGTAGTGCTTTGAGAGAAAAGCTTATACTATGAATTTTTTATAATTGATGAAATTATTGTGGAAGGGATAGTTCCCACAGAAATTGCTAAGGTATGAATGTATGAATTTGAAAGGGCTTTCTCACATTGAACAATTCTAGGTTGAAATGATTGCTCACCTAAAATGAATCTAAGTTAAAAGACTATGAAATTGATGAGGCTTGAGGTGATTTCTCATGACCTCCACATGAAAAGGATATGAGGTGATCTCCCATATTTCTAAGTTAGAAAACATGAGGTGATTACCCATGTAATATGATGATGAATGTGAGGCGACTACTCATATTCAATGATTTCAAAGTAGCAAGGTAAGAGGCGACTACTCATTAGCCTTTATAACAAGGACATGGAGGCGAATATCAATGATCCCTTAATGAAAGATGTGGAGGCTAATACGCATATCTTATGTATGAAATGATGTAGAGGTGAATACCCATGTCAGATGATGTTGGGCAAGGAGGCAAATACCTATGATCCCATAAGATGGACATGCAGGCGAATACCCATGACCATATATGTAAGTAAAGAGGCGACTACCTATTAGCCTTTATGTAAGGCAAGAGACGACTACCCATGAGTGATGATTCCAAGATTTTGACTCATTTAAGGCTTTGTTTTGAAAGTTTTAGTGTCTTCAAATGTCTATTTTATGCTCTAAACTGATGTTAAAATGTTGATTTGCAGCTATGGAGTCAAAGGAGCAATACAAGGACATTATCGGACAAAAAGGAACTAAAAAGCTGAAGAAGTAAAGAAAAGTGATCCTGGTGATCACCAAGACAACTCGGTGAACCGTCGAGTGGCTCTTTAGCTCGCCTTAAGTTCCAGCGTGTCAGCCCTGGGGAAGAAACCTAGTTGGCGACAGAAATGGCCAATCGGCAAATCACCGATTGACTTCACAATAACAAGTTGGATCGCCGAAAGTTATAGGACCTAGGGTGCTGAAGGCCAATGCAAAATGGTGATGGAAAGAGAGCAAACAGCGGATCACCGAAACACTCGGCGAGGCGGGACTTATCCCGCCAAGTGGACTTTTAGGCAAAAATGCAGGCAACTATAAATTGGATTTTAAAAGGAAGTTTGGGAGTTCTCACTCAGTACTCACCCATTATTTGCAGTTCCCATTCTAGTGTTAGAGTTTTCTCTTAGTTTGTAGTTCTTATTGTATACTTTGAGGATTTCTAAGCTTAATTTTGAGGATTTGCAAGTGGGTTTCTAAATTTCTTCAATTTGGACCATTGTAAAGACTTGGGAACTTTTACCCAGATCATGGCAAATGTATGTGGTAATCGTTTCTCTAAATTTATGATGTGTGGCTAAAACCCTAATTCTTGGGGTGTGATCATGTGATTATGGGCTGAATTAGCTTATGGGTATTGTTAATTACTGATTTAAATACTTAATTGAAGTGGGTTTTAATTGATAGTTGTGATTTAATCTAAGAATTGTAGTTGCAAATGCAATTCGAACTTAGAATTCTGGGCTTGCTTGAAAAAGAGGTTTTAGAATCAAAGCTTTTAAATGATGATTGTAGCTATGAGGTGATATCGGTTTAGCTGAAAAAGTAAATCCTAATCTCGATTCTACCTATCTAGCTCGAAAGAGTAGATGAATTAAGGTGTGGGATGTTCTTATTCGCTAAGCTTGTTGATGTTCAAAAGAAATCACTTGAATCGTGACAGTTGTTCGAGATAAAACTATCTCACTTACAGCCTAGCCTACCCACTGATATTTATCTCTTTATTAGTAGTTTCAATTACCCATATAGTGAAATTTACCTATAATTGATCACATCCCGAGAATTCCTCTCTATATTATTATTTCCTCCGTGTTTGATTGTATTGTAGTTGATAATCGACAATCCAACCCCCCCCCCTAATCTGACATTTGTTGTCACCCCTTTAGATTTATTTGTATGTTTTCGATATTTCTATTACTATAACTTATTAGACCATGTTCACACTTCATAATTGAATTTGAACATGTACCGCTCCATGTGGGTTCGACCCTAACCTTTCGTTGGGTTTTATACTAGTTAACGATCGTTTACACCTAGAATTGGATAGGGTTTGCTTGAAACGTTAATCAATGAGCCTTTATAGAAAGGCAAGTGGTGATTTCCCATGTCTATAAAAGATACACTAAACATTTTATGATAGGTGATGAGATTTGATGATGGCCTAAGGTTGGCTACTATCTTGAGTAAGACTAGTGGAGGATTACCCATGTTTGGGCTAAAGTATGCCTTGAGGTTACTTCAAGGAAGTATCATAAGTATATTTTAAGTTAAGGAGTTTATGTTATGTGACTTGATTAGCTTGGATTGTTGCTAGAATTTCTTTCCATGATATGAATGACTAGAGGCAAAAGACCCAAGTCTTGACTGATGATAAATTGAGGTTACTTTGATAAGTGTTCCTCCTATGTTATGATTATTTAGGTGCATTGATTATACTTATGACTTATATTGTCTAACTCTTATGCTTATGTTGATGTTTATGCAAGCTATCATATTTAGTACATGTTTGTACTAACACATACTATTGACTACATTTCTTATCAAAATGTAGGGTCCGGCTATATCGACTCTCATCCTCGTGGCTAGATCTTAGTAGAAGCGAGGATTGAAGATTGGTGAGTCCTCATAGCATTCAAGGATTTGACCACCATTTTCCTTATGTTCTTTCATTTCATATTTTGAACTATTGTATGGGTTGTGTCTTAAAGATATTCATGTTTTAGATGGTTTGAGACAAAGTGTATTAGACTTCTGCTTCGTTTTATAAGGACTTTGATTGCATTGAAAATGTTTTAAATTTTCGCATCATTTCTATTAGTTTATGTTATGATATGCTAAGTGGCTTGTATGAGGCATCTCAGGATCTTGTACGCCTTATTACATCTAGGGGGTACCCCTGGGTCGTGACACCATTGATTTAGCTTCCGCATAGTATATGTTTCATTCAGTAGCTTTTATAGTATGATTATGATATGCCAGAAAAGGGGTTAGCTTGGGATCACTCAAGATCCTAGGTCTCGTGTTACGTCAAGAGGTAGCCTCTGGGCATGACAGTCATGACGTGATTTCTCGAGTCATAATGGAACATACTATAAAACACCAGTAGGTAAACCAACTTGTAACCCAGAACAACAAGTAATGGATATAAGGGTAGAAACAACTCAGAAGTAGTAATTTAATAATAGAAATAGAACAACAAGTAATGGATATAAGGGTAGACACAAAGCAGAAGTAGTAATTTAATAATAGAAATAGAACAACAGATGGATATTGTGTGTGTGTATATATATATATATATATATATATATATGTATATGTATAAAGATGCCCCCCAGAACTAGGAAGCCATAAGTACAGAGTTGTCTAAACAAAAGAGTACAAGTCCCAAAAGTGGACTCAATATAATAGCTTATCTCAAAAATCAAACGACTAGCTAACAAAATACAGATAGAGAGAGGTAAGTCCAGGACGCCAAGTGCTCACCCTCACCTCTGATATAAGCCACAACAGGCTTGATTAATCAATGTTGGTAGCCAGTGCTTGGACCTACATCACGAAATAAATGTAGAGTGTAGCATGACTACCAAAACAACAAGTTCTCAGTAGGTATCATAACCTGACTGAGTAGGGAAAGTAAAAGCAATATGAAATATTAGAATCTAGACACAATAAAAGTCAAAGAGGAATTTAAGGAAATGCATACGAGTGTACTAAGACAGAAGAGAACTCAGTACAACTAATTAAACCTAACTAGAAACCATGACTCCAGAAGGTACACTCATGCGCAAATTTAAGTAAAAATTTGTGAATTATGTTTGATGATTAAAGTTATTTTCTATCAAGTTCTGTATTTGCTATGTCAATTAATAAGCTATTGTAACAACCCGAGAGCACCCCCCTCGTTGTTACCGACAATTTAAAACTTTTACTTTGGAAATTCACTTCACTTCATATATGAAAAATAGAATCTAACTTCGTCACAATGCACCATCTAGACATAGAAGTATCGAAAATGGGACTTAGCCCTTACATCAATAAAAACTCTTGAAATAGGAAAGTACAACAATGTCTTTCAACATAAGCAAAGAACTAAACATAGAAGCTAGATCATAGGATCTTGTCCTCGGACTTGAGGACTCACCAACTTGGGAAAGCAACTCTAAGTGTCTTGAGAAGTAAGCTTGAATCCTCAAAGGCCCGAACCTAAATGTATGGGGTAAAGGGAGAAAATATGGGTTAGTACAACACACATACTAAGTATGGCTACTATGCAAAAAAAAACCATTGAAACATGCATAAAAGGACATTTAGTCAAAACATGCTTTTTACCAACTAATTTCAATATGCACACAAAGTAAGTATCATAGTCCAAACCAACATAATATCATCCCAACATGTAAACAACCCAAGTAATACTAGTGCAATGCAAAGAATAGAATCCCATAACCCTATTCAAAGTCAAGTATCACATTAAGCAACCTACTTTATGCATACATTCATAAGATCATATTTCATCATAACTTACCATATTCATAATGATCATACATAACATTGCTTCAACATACATAAGTCATAATCATCATAATCACAAAAGAACACTACTACAACCATCTCTTAGGATCCCACAAGTGCAATGTGCAAGAGAAGTCTCATACCCTCCCTTACACTATGTAGAAACCCATAAGAAATACCTAGTAAGAGTTCACACCTTTCATACCTTCATTTACTTTACATTAGGGAAATATTTCAATAACCGACATAGACCATGAGAGCTACATGGAATCCGGTGTTCTACTCCCACACCGAAAAGAGAGGGTTAACACTATCCTAAGGTGTAACCATTTGTACATAGCTATCTAGGTGGATCCACTAAGCTAGAGTCCTATGTGGGCACATAGTTAAGGGTCAAGGAGATTACTTCTAGAAACACTAACTTACTAAACATGGGGGTTTCCATCTCATGAGACAATACATACCTAGGTAATCCGAACTTGCTAAATGTGAAGAAACCCATTTGGGGAGCCGGACTTACTAAACGTGAGACCCCCATCTCAATTTCATGCCCTTTCGGTGCTAAGTATCTAATTCCCTTTAGTAATCATCTTTAGTCATCACATAAGTTCACATTAGCCTTTACTAGACTCTTATGTAGACATCTTACCATAATAGCTCATATGTGTTCATGAGTGAGTAGCAATCCTTTCACTTTAGAAACACTTAGCAAGTGATTGAACCTTTCACTTTACATTACATTATAATCATGACAACTACCTTTCAATCATATAGTAAACATACCATAACATAGATACATACTTCATAACTAATTCAAGTGTGGAGGGATAAGGATAAGGAAACTAGGTCATCAACACCACAACAACACATTAGATATAGCATCATTACAATCTAAGTAATTTCACCTTTCATACTTGAGTTCAAAGAAGAACCAACCATCATACCTTCTTGCCCTTCATGGGACACCCATACTTCAATTACCAAACAATTCATAACCAATACATAATACAAGGTAATTCATGAAGTAATAACGTAATCAACATCAATAAAAGCAATTGACATATTCCCTTCATAGCCCTCAAGGCTTCATTCAAAGACTCAACCCTAATTTCAAAGAAATTATACATAACCTAGGGTAGAATCATCATACAAACATGAATTACATAACATCACATTCAATTCATAGCCTTCAATCAATATCCAACACAAACTAGGGTTAGAATTAGGAAAAGAAGGAGAAACATAGGTCCACCAATACAACATAAATTCATACATAATTGTTCATATAACATCAATCAAAGTCAGTTTAAAACATCAATTTCACTTTAGAAAGAAGACCCACGTTTTTGAATTGAAACCTAGAAATTGGAAATTTTAAAATTCATCTTGAAGGGGCCTCTTGGGGAAAGGAATCCCAAGAGTGATAAGCAACCATACCTTATTGACGAATTAACCACGAAAATCCGAGTTGAAACCTTGGAGATTTGGTCTTCTTCTTGAAGCTCTAATCTTCTTCAATGGAGTTCTTGAGAAGATAGAGAGAGTAGAGAAAAGGAGGAACTTTAGGTTTAGATCTTTGGAGTTTTGTGTTTGAGTGATAAAAGTGAGGTAAATTGACTTAAAAATCATTGTATATACGTCCCCTAAAGTACCCTAAATACCCCTCACTTAGTTGGACTCTTTAATGAAGTAAAAATCGATTTCTAAATTTATGTATTTTCGTCGCAGAACAAGTCCGCGACGCGGAGTTGTTCCCTGAAGATATTTGGAATTAAATTTTGACACAGTAGAGTCCGCGACACGACCGCGTCGTGAACTAACTTTTTGCTCCTTAGGGGAGCTAGTCTGTGACGCGGAGCTATTCCCACCAAGTGCAATTTGCAAGATGCCTTGGCAGCTTGCTTGGCCAAGGTTGGGGTCCTCCTCGAGGCCCCTTAGGGTGGCCCCGGGGAGTCGTATTTGAACTTTTTTACCCTTTAAACATATATTTACCTAATTTAAATCTTTTTACAATATTATACCATCATACGACACTCCCAAACCTGCCCAAAACCTAAGGACACTCTAGAACACATTCTTCTCTAGTTTCCGGACATCGTGGTCGTTTCTTGGCGTTTAGACTTTTACTCTTCCAAACCAAGTCAATTGCATTAATTTAGGTTTAGAAACATCATTTTAACTATTTTTAAGTCATTATTCACAAGGTTAGGCTCTAACTTAAGTCATAGAATTTTCGGAGTGTTACAATATCCCCCCTTAGGAACATTCGTCCCCGAATATCGCTTGGACCTCTTTCTAGGGAGACAATGACTCAAACTTGTAGCACAACAACCATGCAGATCCACAACATCATATCATCATATCATATAGGAATTTAAACTGCAACATCACTATGCTCAAAACTCTTTACTTCATATAAGTATAGGAGGAACTACCTTCTCCATATTCAATGAGCATCAACATATATATTAAGCAATCAACAAGACATTTCTTTAACAAGACAACATCAAGCATGCTCATTACAACTCTCATGAAGACATCATCACACAACATCTATGGGTTCAATTCAACCATGAGAAACAAAATTCATGAAAACTCAAAATACAACCTAAGCATGAATTTTCACAAAAATATGCACATACAAGGAAATCATGTCATAATCATCAACACACATGATTTTCAATTTATACCTAATTAAGAGAGACTACTAACCTCAACTTTGGCTAGGAGTAGGAGGAAAAAGATGAGGGTAGCGGGACTTCATATCGGCCACGGCCTCCCATGTTGCACCCTCAACTAGGTGGTTTCTCCATAGGACTTTTATGGAAGCCGCCTCTTTATTCCTCAACTTCTTAACTTGACGATCTAAGATTTCGACTAGAACCTCTTCATAAGAAAGGTTCTCATTCACCCCTAAACCTTCTAGAGGGAGAATGGACACCGGGTCACCTATACAGTTCTTTAACATAGAAATATGGAACACCGGGTTAATCGGGGCCAATTCGGTGGGCAATTTCAACTCATAAGTGACCTTTCTGACACGCTTCAAGATCTCATAAGGTCCAACATACCGGCGGCTAAGCTTCTCCTTCTTACCAAACCTCATCACCCCTTTCATGGGTGAGATAGTCAAGTAGACCCAATCACCTACTTCAAATTCAAGATCCCTCTTTCTATTATCGGCATAAGACTTTTGCCGACTATGAGCCGTTTTCAACCTATCCCTTATAAGTCAAACTTTTTCCGTAGCCTCATAGACCACCTTGGGACCAAGATGAGCAAATTCACCTACTTCAAACTACCCAACCGGAGATTGACACCTTCTACCATAAAGTTCTTCAAAGGGGGCCATAGCAATACTCGAGTGGTAGTTATTGTTGTAGGAAAATTCTATCAAAGGTAGGTGGTCATCCCAATTACCTTCGAAATCAATGACACACGCTCTCAACATGTCCTCTAGGGTTTGGATGGTGCGTTCTGCTTGACCATCCGTTTGAGGGTGAAATGCAGTACTAAGTTTCACTTGAGAACCAAGCCCACTTTGGAAAGACCTCCAAAAATGGGAAGTAAATTGGGCACCTCTATCCAAAATAATCGGCAATGGGGCCCATGCAATTTTATAATATCCTTAATGTACAACTTAGCATAATCTTATGTTGAATAAGAAACCTTGACGGGAAGGAAATGGACTGATTTAGTCAATCTATCCACAATGACCCAAATGGAGTCATGTTGTCTACGGGTTCGAGGCAAACCTACCACGAAGTCCATATTGACCTCTTCCCACTTCCAAGTGGGGGTATCAATATCTTGAGTTAGACCTCCCGGTCCTCGGTGCTCGGCTTTGACTTGTTGGCAATTTGAGCACCTAGCCACAAAATTTACTATGTCTCTTTTCATTACGTTCCACCAATAAATCTCACGTAAGTCGCGATACATTTTGGTGGCTCCCGGATGAATGGAGTATCGGGACCCATGGGCCTCCTCTAAGATTGTCTCTCTTAGGCCATCCACATCCGGCACACATAATCTCTCTTGGTGCCTAAGCACCCCATCTTCTCCTTGAGAGAAAGTTTCTATTGCTTTGTTGAGAACCGACTCTTTTAGTTCCATCAAAATAGGGTCAAGATGTTGCTTCGACTTCACATCAACAACAACCGATGACTCAAAATTATGACGGATTATGACACCTCCTTTTGGGGAATCTTCAAGTCGGACACCCAACCGGACTATCCTATGTACATCACAGGCTAACTCCCTTTTTGTTTCTTCCACATGTGACACACTACCCATAGATACACGACTCAAAGCATCCGCAACCACATTTGCCTTTTTGGGGTGGTAAAGGACACTCATATCATAGTCTTTTAAGAGTTCCAACCACCTCCTTTGTCAGAGAGTCAATTCTTTTTGGCTAAAAACATATTGAAGATTCTTGTGGTCGGTAATCACATCCACATGTACCCCATAGAGATAGTGTCTCCAAATCTTTAAAGCAAAGACTACGACCACTAGCTCAAGGTCATGAGTTGGATAATTCTTCTCATGCACCTTGAGTTGTCTCAAGGCATAAGTTATAACCTTACCATGTTGCATGAGGACACAACCCAAAGCCATTCGGGAAGCGTCACAATATACTACAAACCCTTCGATGCCCTCCGATAAGGTCAAAATCGGAGCAGAGGTGAGCTTATCTTTCAACAATTGGAAGCTCTTTTCACAAGATTCCGACCATTCAAACTTGGACTTATTTTGAGTTAAGGTCGTTAATGGAGATGCAATGGATGAAAATCCCTCAACAAACCTCCGGTAGTAACCGGCCAAACCCAAAAAGCTTTGAATGTCGGAACGACTCAAAGGTCTAGGCCAACTTTTGACCGCATCGATTTTCTTTGGATCAACTTCTATACCCTCACTAGAAACAATGTGACCAAGGAAAGCAACTGATCTTAGCCAAAACTCGCACTTGCTAAACTTAGCATAGAGTTGGTGATGTTTGAGGACTTGCAATACTCTCCTCAAATGATTCATGTGATCATCCTCACTTTTAGAGTATATCAAGATGCCATCAATAAAGACAATAACAAATGAGTCTAGATAATTTCTAAACACGCGATTCATAAGGTCCATGAATGCAGCTGGGGCATTTGTAAGACCAAAGGACATCACTAAGAACTCAAAATGACCATATCTTGTTCGGAAGGCTGTTTTCGGAACATCAACACCTCTCACCCTAAGTTGGTGATAACCCGACCTCAAATCAATTTTTGAAAAGTAACTTGCTCCTTGAAGTTGATCAAATAAGTCATCAATCCTAGTGAGTTGATACTTGTTCTTAATGGTCACCTTATTTAATTATCGGTAATCAATACACATACGAAGAGATCCATCCTTCTTCTTCACAAATAACACCGGTGCACCCTAAGGAGATATACTAGGTTGTATGAAACCCTTATCCAACAAATCTTTGAGTTGAGCTTTTAATTCCTTCAACTCCGCCAGGGCCATCCGGTAAGGAGGGATTGAAATGGGTTGTGTATCCGGCAATAAATCTATGCCGAAATCTATTTCCCGTTTGGGAGGAATCCCGGGTAAGTCATCAGGAAAGACTTCTGGAAAATCCTTCACTACGAGGACCGACTCCAAAGGAGGAATCTCGGACTCAAGATCCTTGACCCTCACAATATGATAGAGACAACCCTTAGAAATCAACTTACAAGCTTTTAGACATGAAACGATCCTTCCCCTAGGGACGGAATTTCCTTCCTTTCATTCTACAATGGGTTCATTAGGAAATTGAAACTTCACATTTCGGGTCCTACAATCTATGGACGCAAAACAAGCATGAAGCCAATCCATCGCCAATATAACATCAAAGTCTAACATACCAAGTTCCTCCAAATCAACTAAAGTGACTCTATTGGGCAATGATATGGGACAACCCCTATAAACTCTTTTAGCAACTATGGAATCACCCACCGGGGTAGAAACTAAAAAGGGTTTATCTAAGACATCGGGGAACATATCAAACTTCATAGCCACTAAAGGGTTTACAAAAGACAAAGTGGCACCGGGATCCAACAATGCATAAACATTAACTGAAAATACTTGTACCATACCGGTCACAACATCCGGAGAGCTCTCTTGATCACCTCGGTATTGGAGAGCATAGAAGTGATTCTTCTTAGGAGCATCGGGATTCGTGCCACTTGCTTGTGCTTGAGCATTTTCCCTTCCTTGAGCCTTTAGCATAGGGCAGTCCCTCCTCATGTAGCCACTCTTACCACAACAATAGAAATTACCCGTGCCAATTAGGCACTTGTCTTCATGTTTTCGACCACACTTTGTACAAATAGGCTTCTCAACATAAGGACCACCACCTCTTGCTTCTTGAGGCTTGGGCATAGACACTTTACCTTTGTTGACCCTTGGAGTGTTAGGAGGACCTTGGTTGGAAAACCTCTTTTTGAACTTTGGCTTATCTTGGATTTCAAACATAACCTTAGAAGAATTTCCATCATCGGCCCTTAACCTCTTCAATTCTCTACCAACTTGCTTAAGCTTTTTCTCCTCAATTTGTTCGGCATGAACCATAAGACGAAAAATGTCCATGCTTGGGATTAGCATAGCCGACCTACACTCATTCACCACGAGATCGGATACCCCCATAATAAATTTGTTCATTGTAGCTCTAGAGTCCGACACCAAAGTAGGAAAATGCTTGGACAATTGAGTGAACTTGAGGCCATACTCCTTCACACTCATACCCCCTTGACGGAGGTTGATGAATTCTTGCATTTTCCTGTCCCTTAGTTCCAAGGGGAAAAACCTATCAAGAAAAGCCGCCTTGAATGTAGCCCAATTTATCGGACCCTCTCTAATAGGTCTCCCCTCCTTCAATTGTTCATACCACACTTGTGCCACATCTTTGAGTTGATAGGGGGCTAACTCCGCCTTTTCTTGGGAAGACACACCCATAACCTCTAGAACCTTAAACACTTCATCAATGAATCCTTGTGGATCTTCTTCCACTTTGGAGCCAAAGAAAGTAAGGGGATTCATCTTTGTGAAATCCCTTATCCTAGAAGCGGTAGTGCTAGCATTGAGGTTCACTTGCACCCTAGCATCCCTAGCAACTTGAGTGGCCAACACTTGAGTCAAATTATGAATAGCTGACCTTATCTCGAAATTAGATATAGCCCCTTCTTCAATAGGAACTTCTTGAGGGGGAACCGCCTCATTCACATTCTCCTCACCGGCCCTCCTTGGATTGTTCCTTCTTGTATTCATTGCCTATAAGCACAGGAGAAGGATTAGAAGAAAAGGACTAAATAGAGTTAAGACTCTTAGGAACGACTATGGAATAACAAAAGAGTGAAAGTTCCTAAGCATCTCGTAGACTCTCATTCATAAGTGTGGCGCGCTTCACACCCATGAACAACACAATACTCGACGCGATATCTTGTGACATGAATCCTACATTATCCTCAACCTTATGCTCTGATACCAAGTTTGTAACGACCCGAGAGCACCCCCTAATCGTTACTCGCGTATTCGACCTTGAAGAGGTCTTATACAAGGCCTTAGCATTCGTCATAACATGTATCATAGAATAAAATTACGGAAAATTTAAAACTTTTACTTTGAAAATTCACTTCACTTCATATATGAAAAATAGAATCTAACTTCGTCACAATACACCATCTAGACATAGAAGTATCGAAAATGGGACTTAGCCCTTACATTAATAAGAAGTCTTGAAATAGGAAAGTGCAACAATGTCTTTCAACATAAGCAAAGAACTAAACATAGAAGCTAGATCATAGGGTCTTGTCCTCGGACTTGAGGACTCACCAACTTGGGGAAGCAACACCAAGTGTCATGAGAAGTAAGCTTGAATCCTCATTGGCCCGAACCTAAATGTTTGGGAAAAAGAGAGAAAATATAGGTTAGTATAACACACGTACTAAGTATGGCTACTATGCATAAAAACCATTGAAACATGCATAAAAAGACATTTAGTCAAAACATGCTTTTTACCAAGTAAATCCAATATGCACACAAAGTAAGCATCATACTCCAAACCAACATAATATCATCCCAACATGTAGACAACCCAAGTAATACTAGTGCAATGCAAAGAATAGAATCCCATAACCCTATTCAAAGCCAAATATCACAATAAGCAACCTACTTCATGCATACATTCATCAGATCATATTTCATCATAACTTACCATATTCATAATGATCATACATAACATAGCTTTAACATACATAAGCCATAAGCATCATAATCATAAGAGAACACTGCTACAACCATCTCTTAGGATCCCACAAGTGCAATGTGCAAGAGAAGACCCATACCCTCCCTTATACTATGTAGAAACCCTTAAGAAATCCCTAGTAAGAGTTCACACCTTTTATACCTTCATTTACTTTTACATTAGGGAAATATTGCACATAGACCATGAGAGCTACATGGAATCTGGTGTTCTACTCCCACACCGAAAAGAGAGGGTTAACACTTGCCTAAGGTGTAACCATTTGTACATAGCAATATAGGTGGATCCACTAAGCTAGAGTCCTATGTGGGCACATAGTTAAGGGACAAGGAGATTACTTCTAGAAACCCTAACTTACTAAATGTGGAGGTTTCCATCTCATGAGGCAACACATACCGAGGTAATCTGGACTTGCTAAACGTGAGGAAACCCATGTGGGAAGCCGGACTTACTAAACGTGAGACCCACATCTCATTTACATGCCCATCCGGTGCTAAGCATCTAATTCCCTTTAGTAATCACCTTTAGTCATCATATAAGTTCACATTAGCCTTTACTAGACTCTTATGTAGACATCTTACCATAATAGCTCATGTGTGTTCATAAGTGAGTAACAATCCTTTCACTTTAGAAACACTTAGCAAGTGAGTAAACCTTTCACTTTACATTATATTATAATCATGACAACTGCCTTTCAATCATATAGCAATCATGCCATAACATACATACATACTTCATAGCTAATTCAAGTGTAGAGAATTAAGGATGAGGAAACTAGGTCATCAACACCACAACAACACATTAGGTATAGCATCATTACAATCTAAGTAATTCACCTTTCATACTTGAGTACAAAGAAAAACCATATTCATACCTTCTTGCCCTTCATGGTACACCCATACTTCAATTACCAAGCAATTCATAACCAATACATAATACAAGGAAATTTATGAAGTAATAACGTAATCAACATCAATATAAGCAATTGACATATTCCCTTCATAGCCCTAAAGGCTTCATTCAAAGACTCAACCCTAATTTCATAGAAATTATACATAACCTAGGGTAGAATCATCATACAAACATGAATTACATAACATCACATTCAATTCATAGCCTTCAATCAATATCCAACACAAACTAGGGTTAGAATTAGGAAAAGAAGGAGAAACATGGGTCCACCAATACAACATAAATTCATACATAATTGTTCATATAACATCAATCAAAGTCATTTTATAACATAAATTTCACTTTAGAAAGAAGACCCACGTTTTCGGATTGAAACCTAGAAATTGGAGATTTTGAAATTCATCTTGAAGGGGCCTCTTGGGGAAAGGAATCCCAAGAGTGATAAGCAACCATACCTTATTGACGAATTAACCACGAAAATCCGAGTTGAAACCTTGGAGAGTTGGTCTTCCTCTTGAAGCTCCAAACTTCTTCAATGGAGTTCTTGAGAAGAGAGAGAGTAGAGAGAAGGAGGAACTTTAGGTTTAGATCTTTGGGGTTTTGTGTTTGAGTGATAAAAGTGAGGTAAATTGACTTAAAAATCATTATATACACCAGGGCCGACTCAACAACATTGGAGGCCTAAAGCAAAACTTAAGAGAGGGGACCTAATTTTTTTTTCCATTATATATACTTTTATTTAATATCTACTTTTCTAGCTATTTTAGATGTGAAGTCATTAGGTACTGTATTATAATCAAATTTTTTTAATAATTTCTGTTCAAATGATGATATAGCTAATTCATCAATCTCTCTTTAGACATTATTGATCTTAAAGAAGATTTAATCAATTTTAATTTCGCAAAAAACTTCTTTCGGCTGAGGCAACAGTTACAAGAACTGTTAACATTATTCTATAAGCAATATGTGTATTTGGAAAAGAATCAAGTCTTTTTATTTGATTGAGTATTTTAATTAGATCATTATCTTCTACTTGTATTATTTCCCTTAACACTTTTAATTCAAAAAAATGAATCTAAACTATCAATATCAGAATAACTATCACATGATAAAGAAAGTTCAAGGTTAAGACAATTTTTTTTTTTAATTCTCATCATCTAGTGATCTCAATATTTTACCAATAAATAAGAAATCAAAAATATTTCCATATGCTTCAATTGGTTCAAATCTATTTTGAAGTGAAAAAATAGTTTGATCTACTCTACATATATAAAACAATCAATTCAAAAAGGTTCTTCAAGGGACTTTGTGATTTCGCTATCTACATTTTCATCAAATTGTTTCTTACGAAATTCAGGTTTATTTTCATCTCATATGCAATTTCCTTAGTAGAAATCATAACACTCATAGTACATATAATTTTTTTAAAAAAATAACATATATAAGTAATTGTTTTTAAAAATGGGGGCCCCAAGCGATGGCTTTAGTGGCCTAGGGGTTAAGACGGCATTGATATACACGTCCCCTAAAGTACCTTAAATACCCCTCACTTAGTTGGACTCTTTAATGAAGTAAAAAATCGATTTCTAAATTTCTGCATTTTCGTCGCAGAACAAGTCCGCGACGCGGAGTTGTTCCCTGAAGATATTTGGAATTAAATTTTGAGATAGTAGAGTCTGCGACATGACCGCATCACGAACTAAATTTTTTCTCCTTGGGGGAGATAGTCCGCGACACGGAGCTATTCCCACCAAGTGCAATTTGCAAGCTGCCTTGGCAGCTTGCATGGCCAAGGTTGGGGTCCCCCTCGGGGCCCTTTAGGGTGGCCCCGGGGAGTCGTATTCGAACGTTTTGACCCTATAAACATAAATTTACCTAATTTAAACCTTTTTACAAGAATATACCATCATACGACACTCCCAAACCTGCCCAAAACCTAAGGACACACTAGAACACATTCTTCTCTAGTTTCCGGACGTCGTTGTCGTTTCTTGGCGTTTAGAGTTTTATTCTTCCAAACCAAGTAAGTTGAATTAATTTAGGTTTAGAAACATCATTTTAACTAATTTTAAGTCATTATTCACAAGGTGAGGCTCTAACTTAAGTCATAGCATTTCTGGGGTGTTATAGTTACTGTCTTAAGGTGAGGTTGTAATGTTGGAAAATTATATTGTTTATCTATGGGAATTGTTATGTCGTTCTTTCTTGTCAAAACATCTTATATGAGTATTATTTGAAAACGATCTTAATACTAAATCTTGTACTCTATTATTTTGCTTATTTACTTGTCAAACAACCTTGTTTCTAAAAAAAACAACCACTTAAATCAACTCAAGTATGTCACTCTCCTTTTGAGTTCCTAAATTTATATTAATTTGTTAAGTTATGTATAGAGTTTTAAATCATTTATGAGTTTTTATATGCTTTAATGGTCATATGGAAGTTAAGTGAATTCATGAGAAGTTTCTTTAAACACCTTGAATTCTTTACGAACATCCTTAGTTTTAAGTTACCTTTTCGAAGTCGAGTAAGTATTCAAGTCTATTCTAAAAGGATACGAGGTTCCATCAGACATTTACATGTTATATGGAAGTGATTATGGGGATATGAGAACAAGAGTACAAACGGGCCAAGATTGGTAACCTGACAATGGTAACACATATGCATTATGAATCCATGACATGGCATGCTATGCATTCTACTTTTGAGCTATAATCGAGAGGTATGGGGCCTATTGCCTATATGTATACGTATGAGACACTGATGGCCACAAGTTGGCGAATATTGTGTCGGTTAGCTACCGAGGAGCACCACTATTTCTAGCATTTGGTTGGGTATGTCATGCATTTGCATCTATATATATATATATGTACTGACGACATACGATGACTCGAGCATACCATGAATATTTTATTACTATGAAGTCAAATGTCGTTCATGGAGGTTATTTGGAGTTTCAGTTTCAGGTGGTATCTCTATTAATTTTTTTGAAAGTAACTATTTATGATTCTACTTTTTGCCTTACATACCAGTACATTTTATTTGTACTGACGTCCCATTGCCTGGGGACGTTGCGTTCGTGTTGCAGACTAAGATAGAGTTCTTGATTGCTCTGCAATAGGGGTGAATATCTCAGCTGAGGATTAAGCTCCATTCTTTCTAGAGTTGTTGGTTGTCTCTAGGTTTTACATATGTGAGTTTTCTATATTGTTGTTGGTATTGTTGGGGCCTTGTCTCAACTGGTCAAGTTGTAATATTTGTAGAGACTTGTGGACATACTTTGTGGGGTCTTCTCAACTTCCATTTACAGCCTTATCGGCTTTCTAGTTGTTATTAGTTAGGTTGGCCTTGTTGGCCCTTTTATTATGTTGTTAAAATTGTTGTGTGACCTCATCGGTTCAGTTATTTTGATTCAACAGGTTATTGTAGTCGCCTTATTGGCCTTGTTGTATAATTTCTTTTATGTTTCTTTTGGTTCGCTCGGTCAAGTGAGGCACCAGGTGCCTGTTGCACCTCTCCAAATTTTGGGGTGTGACAAACTTGGTATCAGAGCAAGTGGTGTCCCAGGGAGTCCACAAGTCTTGACAAGTAGAGTCTAGCTTATGAGTGTGTTGTGCACCACACTTTTAACCAAGAGGCTACTAGACATCTAGATATGGTGTTACTATTTTTTCATCATTTAGATCGTGCAATAAAGCTAGCCCATAAGAAGTCACTTCTAATTCATATTCTTCTTAGTGTCATATAATTTGTGTTTATTAAAGGTGATCTTATATTATGCCAAAAGGTGAAATGTTTGTTTTCCAAGGAGGTAGTTCTAGTCCATAATTTCTAGTCAGATGGATAACATTTAAAAATGCATATCTTTGACTACCATGACTCGACAATGACTTTTATAAAATGCATATCTTCTATTATTTTATTAGGATGTATATGTAAAGATTTATCTTATTATGTTATTTTTGTAAGATCTGACGTATAATTGTGTAATTTATATAGGAACTAATTATCTAGTGAATTGAGGTAAGGTAAGTTCGTATGTTCATTTGATATATGTTAGTTGTTTATTGGGCTGTATGTATTACATATATGCCTTACATGTATACTACTTGTTGTTTGTTTCACAAGTGTCTAGGTCTATGTCATTGTCGTCCTCCATTTTGAAGGTCGTTATTTTACGATAATTGTATTGAAGTAATTTGCTCATGATAAATGAGAAGGGATTAGATTAGACTATTTTTTTTCATATCTCGAGTACTATAAAAGAAATGCTTATATATTATATATCGACCTACATGCTAGGTATGTTATAAAGTATAAAGTATGATTAGGATGACCCCATTGAATGTTTTATAGTTGATCGTGACATTGAATTTCTATAATAGCATGTCATCAAAAACCTATGTATGAATATGGTATAGAACATTTTCTTGTAAGATTATATGTGTTACATGTTTCTTGACTTGAGGGTATACATGGTACTATTTCCAGGGCCGACTCAACAACATTGGAGGCCTAAAGCAAAACTTAAGAGAGGGGACCTAATTTTTTTTTCCATTATATATACTTTTATTTAATATCTACTTTTCTAGCTATTTTAGATGTGAAGTCATTAGGTACTGTATTATAATCAAATTTTTTTAATAATTTCTGTTCAAATGATGATATAGCTAATTCATCAATCTCTCTTTAGACATTATTGATCTTAAAGAAGATTTAATCAATTTTAATTTCGCAAAAAACTTCTTTCGGCTGAGGCAACAGTTACAAGAACTGTTAACATTATTCTATAAGCAATATGTGTATTTGGAAAAGAATCAAGTCTTTTTATTTGATTGAGTATTTTAATTAGATCATTATCTTCTACTTGTGTTATTTCCCTTAACACTTTTAATTCAAAAAAATGAATCTAAACTATCAATATCAGAATAACTATCACATGATAAAGAAAGTTCAAGGTTAAGACAATTTTTTTTTTTAATTCTCATCATCTAGTGATCTCAATATTTTACCAATAAATAAGAAATCAAAAATATTTCCATATGCTTCAATTGGTTCAAATCTATTTTGAAGTGAAAAAATAGTTTGATCTACTCTACATATATAAAACAATCAATTCAAAAAGGTTCTTCAAGGGACTTTGTGATTTCGCTATCTACATTTTCATCAAATTGTTTCTTACGAAATTCAGGTTTATTTTCATCTCATATGCAATTTCCTTAGTAGAAATCATAACACTCATAGTACATATAATTTTTTTAAAAAAATAACATATATAAGTAATTGTTTTTAAAAATGGGGGCCCCAAGCGATGGCTTTAGTGGCCTAGGGGTTAAGACGGCATTGACTATTTCCATAGGTTTACTAGCTTACATGCTAAGTACGTTTTTGGGGTTAATGATTTACATAGTATTTGTACCTACAATCCTTTGTATGCAATTACTTGTTAGGTGAATCACTAAGTATATTCTACTTAGTTTATAAAGAATTCATCTACATGCTATATATATTTCATGTTACATGAGGTGTTGACGCATATGTACTCTCCTCAACATAAATTTTGTTGCATAGATGCTCTTCATAAAAGCTTAAAGAAATACTTGTTATAATTATTGTATTCACACGATTGATCACAAATAATGATATATATCTTCACCTTCGATATTTGAGTTGTTAATCATGATTAGTGCTCTTAATTATTTGAAAGATTCATTTAAAAAGTGTTGGAAAAAAAATATACATATATATAATTCTCATACCATATTGTTCTTGAAAATTTAGTTGTTAAGTATTAGTTGTCTCGTATCATTATAAGGACCATGTATATTGTATGGGTTCAATTCCTAGTAACTTCTTGCACACATATAACTATAGTTCACTCTGTAAAAAATTTATAGGCTTCATGTTGTGTATTTGATGTATGTTTATTACTTCGTTATATAATGTGTAGAGGAGTACGAAACTCCCAGATCTACCTCTACCTGAGGTGTCTTATGACATTTAACAATATTTTAATTTATTTTCCTAAGAATTTGTATTGTAAATGTTATGCACGGATTATCTTATCAGAAAGTATTTTGTTGTATTTTTAACTTCTTGGAGTCCTTGTTGTAATATGAAATTATCAGTTGAGTAATTATATTGTCCGATGAATTTTTCAGAACTAACAAGATAAGTGGAAGAATTTCTTTTAAGTTAAATGAGTATATGTATACAAAAATCATTGTGATTTGTAGTATACGATATAATTGTGTAAATTGAGAGTAATTTTATTTGCTTGCCTATCGAGTTTCTTTGTGTTATCCATCAGGGCTAATTTGTTATTTTGTTACGATATTATTTAAATGATTATCAAAACATAATTGCTAATCCATCAAAACTTACTTATTTGTTACGTCGAGGCCTTTGTATGTGTTACACACACAAGTTATTTATATATTATATATTTCATAAGATAAGAATTTGTTGATTACGTAATTTATTGGATATTTTTTTTCTTATATATATATATATATTACTTATTTTAAGGAGGACTCAATCATGTGATTATGTGTATACATATTGTAGATCATATATGTATAAATATGATTATTTGTTTGCATGTCGTAAATTAATTGAAATGTCTATTTATAGGACACATATGTAGACTATACTTTATATGAATCATTGTTTACATATAATTTGTTTTTATATACAGTGTGCTTATATGTTATATTTTCCATAAACATATGGACGCATGTGTAATTTTTTATTTATTTATTTTCATAAGATAATTGTTTTCTTGATATTTGCGTTCTAGACTATTTTCCTATAGGCTACACATGATATGAATCATTATTGAAATGTTATCTATTTCTTATAGAATGTACTTATATGTTATACACATTTCGTAGGATAATGCCTCGCATGTTACATGACCTATAGGCTTATTGTTCCCGTATTACATGATTCATAAAATACTAAATCACAAGTTACGTGCAAACACATTATAGGATATAGATCTGCTAGTAAATAATTTATAGCTTGTATGTTAGAGACGTTGTAAACCACTTGTCTATCTACCTCATACATCATTTGTTTTGAGTATACGTTTTTCAAAATTATATAATTAGCAAGTAGAATTTTAACTACATGAACGATGTATTTGTTACTGTCTATAGGACATAAATGTTATTGTTTCAAAACTATAATCTATATGCTAATATGTTACTTGTCGACTGTCGTATAAATCATAGTAATTGCATGTTAGATGTTTCTTCAAGATTATCTACTTATATGCTATTTATAGAGCCTATATTCATATAATTCATTTTACTCAAATCATTTGGTTATACTTTATGTTTTCACAAAAAAATTGGTTACATTATATATTCTTCAAAAGAAATGTTCACACTTATGCTACATTGCCTAATGTTTATTTACTTATTTGTCTCATATAATATTCATTTATGTTATAGGTTTATGTATCAAAAAAAAAAATTCCATACTTAAAAGTATCATGCTAAGTGAGTCTTGAATAAAATATTATATGCCCCATAATAAATGTATTTGTGTTACATGTTATGCACTTAAAATGATGATATCACACTCGATGTCTAACCAATAAATTTCTTGCATGTTACCCATCTTATAAAACAATTATTTATATAATACAGATCACATGATTCTTCCATTGAAATAGTATATGCTTTTAACTTATAAGATTAGAGCAGCTATTTTAAATTTCTCGTGCAATATAGTATTGATGGCTAGTAAGATATAAGTATATGTGTTTGAAGATATGCTCATCTTCACGGTTTAGGGATTAGATGTTATAGCCCCTTAAGAATTATTTGTGTATATGCTACGGGTGTCTTAAAATATCAATTCATGAGATGCATATCGTTTATATGTTGCACGTACCAAAGACGTTTAGTGAAGATGTTAAATTCTCTAGGGACTGATTGTCCACTCACAATATTTTCCAGTTTCCATGACCTGCGTATTTGAAGGTAAGAGTATGTGTGTATATGTCTAGGTACCACTTGTTAATGGGCTAAACATTTAAATGAAAAGGAATTTTATGATTACATGGTTAAATCACATTTTATAAGTCATAACTTCAGATTTTACATGACATATGTTCTTGTAGCTATAGAGCTTGAAGAACTAAGGAAATTTTATTTACTCCTCCTTGTGCTCATCAGTATGCATAATGAATTTCCTGTTGTTAAAAAAAAAATCCTTATGATTTTATTACCATATATGTAACTTCTGTATGTAATTTTATAATAATATAGGGTCAAGTATACTTGAAATAGATAAGTTAAAAAAAACAGGATGGGGGTTTCCCTTATTGAGAAATATTTTGCATCGTGTAATAATTTGATAATATTTTTCTCATACACACTTTTTAATAATATGGTGTATATCTCCATAGAAATTTAAGGTTTGGGATAGTCCCATATATAGATGAAACTGTCGAAATTTCAAAAGAATTCTTAATTTTACATTCTCATGCATTTAGTTTCATTCGAGGACGAATATTTTTAAGGGGAGGAGGATGTAACACCTTGGGTGTTAACGATTTTTCATCATCTTGTGTTGAAGGTTATTCATCATCTTGTGTTAAAAGCTTACGAGTCTACATTTGAGTATTTTACTATAACATTGGACGCAATTTGATATCATCGTAGTTTAATTAAAATTTGATAAATATTTTTTTTATTGTCTTCCTAAAATATGTGAAATATTGATGGAAAATTCTTTAGTTACAAATATTTGCGTAGGTATTTATTTTTATAAGATTTTTATAAATTATTAGTATTTTAAACGGAGATAGTATGTCTAATTATGCTAAAACAATATTATTATATGAGATAGGCTTTGGTCAAAACAATTTTTATATTAATTGTAACATATTCAAAAATTTATATTTAATTTATCACTAATTTATGCAATACTCGAATATATTCAAAATGAATTAAAGTAGAGAGGATTATAATTGTCACCTCCACTTACACGTGGAAGTTGAGGGAAAGGACAACAAGCGAATGGGCATTTTATTTTGCTGACTATTACATTCTTAGGTTAGGAAAGAAATGATTGATATCCTATATGCTATATCCTATATTTAATTAAATTTCACCTCCTACCACTATATATATATATATATATTACTCTTATTTAGAAGAGGGAGTTGCGAAGGACTAACATAGCTCCAACAAGTTGTTCTTAATGTAATTTAAGTTGTACTATGGGGCCCATTTTATTCAACAACTATTGTAATAGCATCTAAGTTGTACTATGTTAGGGCTCACCTTATTCAACAAGTATTGTACTAGCATTGATGATACATAAGTATTAATTATAACTTGGCGTGTAAATTCTTTAAAATAATTATTGCCTTGATTTTTATTTTTAACATTTATTTATTTTAAAAGATTGGAAATTTTATGTTAAAAATTTTAATAATAGAAAAAATGATTTATTTGTCACGACCCGATTTAACAAGTCATGATGGCACCTACAATAACCCGCCAGCAGGTAAGCCAACCCGTAACCCGGAACAACAAGTAATGGGTCTGAGGGTAGAAATTAAACAAGAGTAGGCAAATAACAATATAAACAGGCGGACACAAACCAAAAACATATATACAAATAAAGATCCCTCCCAGAACCTGGAAGTCACTAGTACAGAGCTACTACAAAATGAGTACAAGTCC